>NC_140563.1:36635160-37002660 GCF_057381845.1 Rhamphochromis longiceps
ATCACGCTTAAGTATTTTTTAATACTTGAGCAATATACTGTCTTTTGTTGCATCATAAAAAAGGTGTAAGATAGTGAAGGTTACAGTAAGTATAATTTAATTAAAAGAGAATGCAATATACTAGAATAGATGCAACAATCTATTTGAGTCTTTTATCATTATTTGATTATATTGCAGCTCTTTCCTAAGAGGTCCTTCCAATTCAGTTTTTTTTTGGCAAAATAGTCATTAAAGTAAAAGGAGAATACGACACCTAGTGTAGATAAGGGACATATTGTGAGGATGAGTATTGAGAAAGAGAAATCTGTTAAAACTGTTATTTGTATGAGGTGAATTTATTCATCTAGATACAAAGGAATTGTACTTGTGTAATTTATTAATTTTTTGTGTCCTCTGCCAAACTGACACTGTTTCTTAGATTTTTAGGTTATTTATTTAATAACTATAGAGACAAAAAAAAAGGAAATCTTTATTATTATACCCTGCACTCAGCCTTTTTGTATCCTGCATCTCCAGGTCCGCCTGTCATTGTCATACCTCCCAAAAACACCTCTCTGAATATGTCCCAAGATGCACATCTCCAGTGCCAGGCAGTGGCAGATCCCCCCAACATGACATACGTGTGGGAAAAAGGTGGAGAAAATGTCTATCACATAGAGTGAGTGAACTACCATTTTGATTATTATCCTTTTTTCTTTTCTTTTTTTTCCGAGAATGTTGGAAAAGCTTAGTGGTTGTTACGTAAATCGAATTTTGTGCTTTTTGTTCAAGATTGCCTTCATTATCTTTTGCATCATAAAAAAAGGAAAATCACAAAAAGCGGATTACTGAGATTTGTCACATTAAATCTTTAATTTAAATTTTTTTTAAAAAAGGAAAAAGAACCCAACATGTTGGGCAGGTTGTACAAGAGATGAGATTTACTTTATAGTGACTGTATTGAAAATTTACCAGAAGCTTAACCTCACCTCCTCCTATAGTATATCTTAGTAATAGGCATTATAGCACACAAAAGCCCAATTCTGTGGGTTTAACAAATCCAGAACATTCCTTAAAAGTATGTCTGACATCTACTTGTGTCAGTTCATTGAATACTTTCATGACAATAACTAACATGCAGTCTGCAGAGTGTCTTTATTAAACAGGCGCAGATCTTGTACGTGTTGGTATATACTGACATTTTGGTGAATGAGGGCGAGTCTTCAGACTCTGCATTAAATAAAGGGATACATGAGATCACAAAATGTGCTCATGAAATTTACAGCAAGATGTCATCAATTTTATATGTTTTATCATTCAATTATTTATAAGGCACTCAAACCCCCTGTCACTCAAGTTCAAAAATGTCAGGTAAACGTGGATCCATACGTTCTGTTGATCTGGAAACATGGATACATTCATGCAAAGATCACTTTATTATGAAACCCTCATTGATGCTGCATATAATGCATAGTAAATGCAATACATAGTATGGTTTCTTTGAGTTTAATAGCTAATGTTTGCATGCACTAAAATAGCAACAAATTTCCCAGGCAAATGTAAAATTGTTATAAAACTGCAACAGCACCAAGGAAAAATACACCCAATACAGCCTGTAGGGTTTTTTTTGTTATTCATAAAAACTGAGTATTTAGTGTCCCGTGGGAGTGTCTAAGGTGATCTGTGGTTTGTCTGCCAGAATATGCACATCACTGTGCTCAAGCTTTTTAGTGCCAAAAATAAGAAATGCTTTTAAAAATAACACCATGAATTGCTTTTATTTGTCAAGTTACTTCAGGGCACCTTTTCTAGCTGGAGATAGTCTTTCAGGCTATGCATTTGCAGTTGTTGTCATGCTTCAGAATTCATCATGGACCAATCACATGTCCCCACATACTGTTGAATAAGTATATAAGCACCTGACTTGACTTGTTGTTTTCTAGATACAAGTGAAACATCTAGACAGACCTGAATTAACGAAAATGAGCACTGAGTGATTTCTTTTCACTCTGAGGTAACATTGACTGCACAAACTGTTTTTACAGTCCTGTGGTGATCTAAGGGCCACGTTAAAGAACTCACAACTAAAAGGTTTCTTTGCTGGCCCAGAATTGAAAGCGCTTTGCAGTAATCAAGTCTGCTAGTGATGAAAGAATGCTTTATTCCTTCGGTATATGCCTAGGAGAGAGGGTGAGCTGTGCACCAGAAATATTCCTGAGATGATAGAAGGTGGATTTTTTTTTTTTTTGCTACTTCAGATGTGAAATTTAAATAAGGAAAAAAAGAAACACACACACACGCTGAGGTTACTTGTTTGGGGCTTGACATTTTGTGCGAAGGATTTTAAGTCAGAGACGAGCCTCTGTTTTCATATTTTACCTGCAGTTCTTCTTAACTAGTGTGGCTTGTCTATGTTTGTCCAGGTGTAGACAACAGGGTAACACCCATTAGCTGATATGAAAAACAACATTGTATCACATTGAAGTTTTCTAAATCAGTGTTTATTTTCTTATGAATTAATGCCTCATATGCACTGGGCATTAAATATTAATGAGCACAGTGATTAAAAGTAGGGAAAAAACATATATTGCACTGCACTGTCCTCAGTCTCCAATTCTCTTTCTAGTATCAGCTGGTCAAAAGGTATGAAGTTAAAAGTTAGCTGATAGATAATGAATCAGTGGAATCAGAAATGTATCTCGGCAGGTGTTAGATGCAGAAGGTTATTAGTTTGTAAATACTGGAAACAGCATATTTTGTGTGTTTGTAAATGTGCAATTTCACCACAATGTTATAAGACAAAAAATAGGCCAAAATACTTCATTTATCTCATGGTTTTTAACTTATTTTTTTACCCCCAAATTATGTAAAGGACAATAAAAGATAACATTATGTTGTAGTCTCCAAACACAAAGAAAAATACAGAAATAAAATAAAAATAGAAAAGAGAAGAAATTCTGATGTTGCAGTAGCATCAGTCGTGTCACTTTAAAAGAAGAAAAAAGATATTGCCCTGAAAACTGCAAAGCGCCAAATGAGCTTTTCTCTATGAGAGGTTTCATAAAAGCTCTGTTTTGTGCCAGAGAGAAGATGGAGTGAGCAGGGAATGGCTCATGATTGCCAGCATATCATGCACCAGACAATTGAACAGTCTCTTAAAAAACAGTGGCTGGGATAGGGTCAGTTGAGCAGGTTGGGGGCTTAATTTGCATTACTTCTCCCCTTGAGCATTTCTCTAAAACAGGTATTACTGTTCATTATACTCAGGTTAATACTCAACCAGATCTCGATTGGTGGGGGGGAGATTCAGAGAGGCTTTTTGGACCTGATATATATTGCTGTTAACAGCTGAGTAGAGCGTATGAGGATTATTCTGATTATCTATGACTAATGGTGGGAAATAAGCCTTTTTTTTCATTTCTTTGTTAAAAATAGTGAGGTGCTTTTTGACAGTGCCAAAATAGATTTCCTATATTCATTTCTCCATTTACACTCAGATTTCATGCTGTTGTTTGGGTTTAAGATGCAATCATGGCAAAAAAAAAATAAAAAAAATCAACACATCCCTTTGAATTTGTCATATTTTCAGTGTATTTTGACCTTTGTACCTTTTAAGAAAGACACTATTCTCAAACTAATTATTTCATGTTCACAGCATTAATTACAAAAAGTAAAGTCATTCATGTGGAAACAGTAAGTAAAGTAAAGTCGTACAGCTGTAACACCTTCAGATCCATAAATTTCGGATCAGGTGTTCCAGATTGGGTGCCAATGATTGGACACTCTTTAGAAGTGAGAGCTGGAACCTGTCTTATTTAAAAAGTATGACATCAAGAGTCTGGTGTTTTCTTTGCTATTGAAGTGTGTCCTCTCATGTCAAGATCTAAAGAACTCTGTAAGGGAATCAGAAAAAAAGTTTTGGGTGCCTATGAGTCTGGCAAGGGACTTAAAAAGATTTTGTACAAGAATGGCTGCCCCAGCAAATTTAGCCCAAGAGTAAAGTGTTTGATGGAAAAAGAAGTCTCCAAGAACCCCCTGGACTTTATTCCAGGACCTACAGGAAACTCTTGCTACTGTTCGTCTCAAAGTACATGTGCTGACCTGCAGATGAGATGTGCAAGGAAAAGACTTGGCTGCCTAAAAGTAACATTAGGCCAAAACCAAGACTCTTATGCCTGGCTTTTTGGGTTGCTGTGTTCCAGACTGGTAACTCAAATGTCGATTTGTCAAGTCACAAATGCTGTGACCATCACAAATGTGATGTGATGAGCATGTCACTTATGGACATTTGTGTGTAGTGTCATGATTTGGGGTCGCTGTGGACTGGGGAGTCTCTGAGTCCCAGTTATGAGCAGTTATTATCTTTGCTGTGTAAGATATTATGAATTTATTAAGTAGTTTAAAACTGAACCTGAAGGGTACCCTTTGATGGTATAATGGTTCCCATCAAATAAGCAAATCAGCCAAGGAATGGCTGCAAGAGAAGTGATGAAGAGTTATGAAAAGGCCTAGTCAGGTTAAAAGCTACGTTATCATCTTGTTGCCGTTCAGCAGAAATGATGTCACAAATAGAGCTGGCTATGTTTGTTTTACATTGTAGGAGGATTTAAATGGGCTGTACATGAAAAAAGCCCTCTATCATAATACAGTTGACTGAAATCTACATGTGGCAGTGGCAGAAAATTTTACAAGAGCCTGGTGGATAATTGTGCAAAAATACCTACAAGTTATTGATGCCAAACAGGGCAGTATTAGCTTAAGAGAGCAAGAGTAACGTGGATATTAAATGTGTTTGTTGAGTTATTAGAATAGAAACTGCTAATTAAAAATGCTAATTATTCCATGTATGAAAAAACAAACAAACAAAAAGCAAACAATTTATTTTTTTGAATGAGCCCTGTACATCTATCATTTTTCATAAGTAAATCACCTTAGGAAAACCTTTTTGTTTTTTTGTTTTTTCCACTTTATTGATTTATTTATTTATTTTTACCACAAGGGGAATCAGTAACTCCCTGAAAAATTATACCCATGCTAGCGAAATATGATACAAAAAGTGAGAAGGTAGTTTAGTGCTGAAGCCTTGGGCACAGTAGCACTTTTGTGCTATACCCTAACACATGCATGGCTTTCTGTCTACACCAATAATGCCAACATGCTGTTGCAGGTATTATCCTTGCCTTATTAGTTCAGCATGTTAGCTTGCAATTAGTTGCTAATTACTGCTTAAAAAAAGTAGAGCTGAAGCAAATGGTAATTTTATTAGGTGATTACAGGTATTTAATTATAATGTACTGGATAAACTAAAGCTGACACTTTTAACCTGGGAAAAAACGAATATAAGGAAATGTAAATATGTGGCTACATTCTCTATATGTCTATTTTCCATAGCAATTCATTCCATAGTTGATGGCATATTTTAGTTTTGACACTAGTGCTGCTGAATAAAATTGACGATAAAGAAATGTACGTCCAATAAACCTTTGACCTCTTGTTTTATTTTGTCCTGTAAGATGGTAAAAAACAACTTCTTACCATCTCCAGTTTTATTCTGCAGGTTGTCCTCTGTGTGTCTGCCTGTTCCTGAGGCAGTTAACATACCGAGGGTTTGATAGAGATTTGTTTGCTAAAGAAGCTGGCCCCCGCTGCAACTGACTGATACAGTAAATGCGCCGTAAAGCCTCATAATTGAGTTAAAAGAGCTTGAAAAGCTCTGTAGGCCTTCAGCATTGGCGATAAATCTTTGCGGTCACTGACAGTGACCCATATCACATTTTTCGATTGATTCTCTGTTAACATGAAACTGAAACAACTAAAATATTCAGTGGCACTGGCTATTTTTCTTCAATGCAAGAGGAAAACAGTAGTGCTAAGAAATATCCAAGTTTCTTATAGTACGTGAATGTGAATGTGGCTGAAGGTGGTCCCTTAAACATAACACCAAAGTCACAAGCCTGTTAGATGGATTTGTTTGTTTGTCTTTTTTTTCCTTTCTCTTTAAATATAAGGATGTATAACATGAGTGGGCACACTGCCTCTCACTCTAACTGAAATAAAATGAAATGTCCTTAACCTCCATCTGCACAGAACAGTGAATAACAATATTAATAATAACAAAAAAAAACCCCTCCTACACTTTTGATGTTCTGAAAATGTGCTAGAGAATATTTCCCTCTTATTCTAAAGTAGCTGGTTTGCTCTCATACTGATGTTTTTCTCAAGGTCTCTAAAGTCACGAGTGAAGATCATGGTAGATGGGACTCTACTTATCTCCAGGCTGATCCCAGAGGACTCTGGCAACTACACCTGTGTGCCAACCAATGGCCTGCTCATGCCGCCAACTGCCTCTGCCATCCTCACAGTGATGCGTACGTTTGTGTGTGGTCTGTGGCTAATATATAATAAGATGTCATAAGAAGAAATATTTACTGTGTACTTCATTTATCCCAGATTGGTCAATTCTTTTTAGCTACAACACACAACATCTTAAATAAGTTAAACATACACTAATTAATGTACTATATAGCAAGTAAAATATTTCAGTAACTCCAGCAGAAACAACATTTCAAATGGCTACAAAAGTGGTAAAGCAATTAATAGTAAAGCATTAATTGGCTCACAAGTGTCTGTTTTAACTAAGCTGAAATTAATTAAACATCAGGGTACAGATGACTGTCTGCTAGACAGATGTGTTGCATTATAGAGATATTGTATCAAGTATGAAACAATTTTCCGTGTCTGTCCTTGTGGCAGGGGAGCTGAATCAGTCTGTTAGAGAAAGTGCTTCAATGTTTGCTTAGTAACCTCTGCAGTACAGCATAAAAGTTGTCCAGTTTTCATCCAATCACAGAGCCACTATGAGTCCTTAAAAGACTATTTGTAATTTCCTTCAAATTTCATTTCTTTTCATTATTGTCTCTATTATTATGAATATTATTGTCATTAAGGCCTGAGCACTCACAGTGTAAAGGCCCCATTGTATCTGCTCAGTTTAATATTATTTCGACAAAATAATTGCCTGTTTGAGGGCCTAAATTGCATGAAAACTTGTGAAATCTGGCAGTAATTTGGCATTGATTAATTTTAGAAACAACTTCAATAGCAAGGTAAGAGTCCACATGGACTGCCTATGTAACATTTCTGGATTTTAAAACCTTGGTCACCTAGAATAATCAGGTCATTCCCAGTAACCCTCAAACCATTAAAACACACAAAGATGCAAAAAATATTATCAAAGATGTACTTCTATGGGGTGTGAGCATGACACATTAGATAGTGTTTCAGTGGATGGTGCTGACAGAAATCCATCAAGTGTTGGCATCACAGATGGCAGGAGGCTAACACACATAGCAGAGGAAGCTGACACACCTGTATGTAAGTCAGGCGTTGAGTAGCTTGGTCATCCAGAAAGAACCAGAGTCCATTTGCATCACAGTACAAATAAACTTTGACTTGTTCATCTTGTTTTAGTTCACTATGCTGCATTTTCAGCACTGATAACTTCTGAACAACTTTCCTCAGCACAGATAACCAAAGCTTTAGGATCAACTGTGCTGTGTGAATATAGAGTAAAGAAACTCAGCCTTTGCACAATCCTCCTTTTCATCTAAGTCCATTAAGGCAAGAACCAAGCTCCCCTATGCCTTGAAAATGTCTAGATTATTATTTTTTCTTTAGAGGCAAAAAAGAAAGTGGATTCTAAGAAACCAGCCGTGTCATATATTTTATATAGTTTATATATTGAAAGGGTGGTCTCCTTATTGAATGAAGGGTACATGTACATATAGAGGTTTTACAGTGTGTATACTTCTGTTATGTTTCTGGAGTGGAGATGATATATGTATTTTTGAAAACATATTTCTATTTTTATCTAGTATCTTTGATAGTCTTTAAAATACAAATATGTATCGAAATTAGGTTTTACTTGCCCATGGGCAAGATATGTTTAGTCCATGGTCCTGACAAAGATAAAAACAAAATTATAACTAAACTGGTGAATAGAATATTTAGGAAACCATAACATGATTAGTGTGAGTACATATATGATGGATTTATCTGCCAATGCCAATTAGGATTTACTACATATCTGACATGTTTTGCTTACTGTGGGTTGCTGATGACAAAGGGTCAATTAGTCTGAGCTTTCTTTCATATGTCGCATGTATTCCCTTCATGTGGAGTGGCAGTCTTCACTTTAGAAACATTGTAGCATCGTAAGGTAGACAAACACTGTGATGGACAGTCACAAACAATATTTTAAGCTTCATTTTAAGCACTAAGTCATAAAAAAACATGTCCTGATTAGTTTAATTACCACTAAGAAAGCCCCAGTCATATTTTATATATTGAAACAGTGATCTCAGAAAAAATATATAAAAGACAGTAGGAAAGTGAAAGTAACTGATAACTTTAATGCCAAGCGGCAAAGGATATCCGTACCTTCTTTCAACAGAGGTACAGTGGAAATTACAAAGTTCCTGGATGAGACTGATAACTAGTGTTTATTAAGGAAATCTATATAAATTAAATCAAAAAGATGAAAATAAGATTCCAGAGACATTAAATATGGTGTTTTATTGCACTGCTGTCAGCAGTAGAATTAGTTCTGAAATAAACTGTAATGAAAAAATGCACAGTTCCTAGAACTGATGTAGAAAACTAGACCATACATTCCCTTGAAACCCCAATTTTTGTCTTGTTTTTTCCGCTTATTGTATTTTTTATTTGTGAGGCTTCTTTAAGGTTTTGTAAACAGTTCCCTATTAACATTTTGCTCTTGCCTGTGAAATATATTATTCTGTCAGGCACTCAGTCAACTGCAAACTTCTTATACTGAATACACAGACTTGCAGAAAATGCACTACAACAAAACAATTGTTTTTCAAAATAAGTTATGGATCATGGCACAGTTCCTCTGCAGTGGTATGTGCAGTTTTCCTCAGTGTTGACACAGTAAAGTATTTGAATGCTTAACTATTACAAAAATAAATAATGTTTTATCTATATAACTGTTCTCAGACCCAGCCCAGGCACTAAAAATGCCCCAGGAAACATACCTCCCCACAGGTATGGATGGTGTGGTTTCCTGCCCAATGGTAGCTCAGCCCCCGCTGCTCCGTGTGGATTGGATGAAGGACGGAGAACCAGTCGACCTGTCTTTGGTAATAAGAATAATAATTTCCACATAACCGCACATTTTCCTTAATAATCAGCCTTTGCTGTGTCCTTAAAAAAATGCTATCCCCTGTTCTGTGCACCCAACACTAGACTATTGATTTATGATACTCACAAGGAATCACTGGCTGTTTTCTATTAGTACAGAATGCACAATTTGTCCAACATTGCTGTGAGCTTTATGACTCGATAGCTTTGAGCATTTACTATATTTATTTACTATTTATGTAGTTATTTAAACATTATAAATTCACATTTCCTGTGCTGACGCATCAAAATATGTTCTGTTTCCTAGGTCTAAGGCCATGCAATCACATACATTTTAATAGAGTGGCAGACTTTTTTCAGTCTTAAAAGCTATGAAAGCCATCCTTAAGGCATTCCTTACTGCCCCGTGTACTCCCATCTTTTTCTATTATTCTTCTGCTTTCACTTCAATCTACTGCTCATTTCATCTCATTGGATAAATGGGTGTAGGAACCATTACAGATGGGGGAGGGGAGTAGCTTTGTCCTTTCTTTAAAAAAAAAAATAGTTGCACACACACACACACATACATACATACATACATACATACATACATACATACATACATACATACATACATACATATATATATATATATATATATATATATATATATATATATATATATATATATATATATATACACACATACATATATATATATATACACATATATATATACACATACATATATATATATATATATATATATATATATATATACACATATATATATATATATATATATATATATATATATACACATATATATACACATACATATATATATATATATATATATATATATATATATATATATATATATATATATATATGAGGTGGTGCAACAATACTCGTATCGATATTGAACCGTTCGATACAGGATACAGTGCTTTCGGTTCGGTACGCATATGTATCGAACAATACAGAGGATCGCAAGTTCGATTCCTGCCTGGGGCGTCTGTATCCAGTAAGGGTCCTAAGGCTAGACCCCTTATGCTAAGCAAGCCTACTGCAGACATGAGCGAGACAGATAAATATGAAGGCATGCCGGCTCGGACGCCGCCCGGATCAACAAGGTCCGCGTCAGGTGTTGAGGAACCAGGGTACCCTGACGAAAAGTGGGCTACTGGAACAAGAAGGCATCGGTGGGCAAGAGACGAAAACAGGGCGTTGTTGGAATGCTACTACGCAAGTAACCCCGGCGGAAGGGGCTACATGAATAGGATGAGGGACCTATGGATTCTTCGATACCCAACATCCACAATGACGGCGAAAAGTGTTCCAACATTCGAAAGAAGGGACTGCTCTCACAGCTAGAGATTGACGAGGTACAACACAAATGCTACGGCAAGGGGGAATCAGGACGCCCGGTCAGGGGGGAGATATCATCACCCCCACCCGAGATTGGGTACATAGCCCCAAGTGCGATAGGAGAAGGATTGTTGAGTGCGAGAGGAACTGACCTGAAAAATAGGATCATGGCCAAGCTTGAAACCTGGATCCCCCGTAGCCGGTTACCAAGATTACGTGAAGTACCCTCAGAAGGTCTGCTAGATGATGTTAATGCAGCACTACGGACAATACCTACAACCACGATTACCAACACTAACAAGCTGATCTACAATACGGCAGCAGTGATCAGTGAGATGCTTGGCTATAAGTAGAACAGCCACAAGGAGCAGTACCCTCCATGGAGAATCAGGCTAGAGGGCAACATCAAAGTAGCACGGAGGGAGGTTAGCCAACTAACGGAGTTGCAGAAAGGTGCGACAAAGAAGGTGCATAAAAAATACAGCAAGCTGTCCATACCTGAGGCCATGGAAACTGCCAAGCAAAGACTCACAGCCTTGGCCTGCTGCTTGAGGAGGTACACCAGAGAGATAGAAGGCAGGAGAATAAACCAGCTGTTCTCCGCAGAAACCAGCAAAGGTGTACTCTCAGTGGCAAGGGAAAAATAAGAGAACAGCACCACCAAGGCTGGAGACGGAGCAATACTGGAAAAGCATATGGGAGAAGGACGCAACCCATAACGGCAATGCTCAGTGGCTAGTGGATCTGAGGGCAGACCATAGCAACCTCCCTGAACAGGGTCCAGTAACCAGACATAGAGGACAGTTACAAGTACCTGGGGATCCCGTAGGCGAATGGGAACCATGAAGAGGCCGCTAGGAAAGCTGCAACCACCAAGTACCCACAGAGTGTCATGCAAGTCCTGAGGAGTCAGCTGAATGGTAAGAACAAGATCCGAGCTATCAGCACCTACGCCCTGCCTGCGATCAGGTACCCAGCTGGTATAATAAGTTAGCCAAAGGAGGAGATAGAAGCCACTGACATAAAGACAAGAAAACTCCTTACCATGCATGGAGGGTTTCACCCTAAGTCCAGCACCCTGAGGCTGCACGCTAAGCGGAAGGAAGGGGGCCGGGGACTGGTGAGTGTCAGCACCACAGTCCAGGATGAGACAACGAACATCCAAGAATACATTGAGAAGATGGCCCCAACTGACCGAGTGCTCAGTGAATACCTCAGGCAGCAGAAACCCAAGAAAGAGGAGGGAGACGAGGAACCATCATGGAAGGACAGGCCCCTGCACAGTATGTACCACCGGCAGATAGAGGAGGTGGCTGATATCCAGAAATCCTACCAGTGGCTGGACAAAGCTGGACTGAAAGACAGCACAGAGGCACTAATCATGGCAGCACAAGAACAAGCTCTGAGTACAAGATCCATAGAGGCTGGGGTCTATCACACCAGGCAAGACCCCAGGTGCAGGCTGTGTAAAGATGCCCCAGAGACAATCCAGCACATAACAGCAGGGTGCAAGATGCTAGCAGGCAAGGCATACATGGAACGCCATAACCAAGTGGCCGGCATAGTGTACAGGAACATCTGTGCGGAGTATAACCTGGAAGCCCCGAGGTCAAAATGGGAGATGCCCCCAAGGGTGGTGGAGAATGACCGAGCTAAGATCCTGTGGGACTTCCAGATACAGACGGACAAAATGGTGGTGGCTAACCAACCGGACATAGTGGTGGTAGACAAACAGAAGAAGACGGCCGTAGTGATCGATGTAGCGGTTCCGAATGACAGCAATATCAGGAAGATGGAACACGAGAAGCTGGAGAAATACCAAGGGCTCAGAGAAGAGCTCGAGAGGATGTGGAGGGTGAAGGTAACGGTGGTCCCCGTGGTAATCGGAGCACTAGGTGCGGTGACTCCCAAGCTAGGCGAGTGGCTCCAGCAGATCCCGGGAACAACATCGGAGATCTCTGTCCAGAAGAGCGCAGTCCTGGGAACAGCTAAGATACTGCGCAGGACCCTCAAGCTCCCAGGCCTCTGGTAGAGGACCCGAGCTTGAAGGATAAACCGCCCGCAGGGGCGTGCTGGGTGTTTTTTATTTTTATTTTATATATATATATGCTGGGTGTAATATATATGCCTATATCTATTTATATCTATATTTATTTCTTTTACAATGTAAGACCTTGGGAAGCAGCTTTTAAAATTAAATCATTCCCTTAGTTTTGTGTGCAAAACAGCCACCCGCTTCCTTTCCCCCCTCATCTTTACACAGTGAGCTGACCCCCTCCTCAGTGCTTTATGTCTGAGCTGTGGACATGTCAGCAGATGAGATGCACCACAGGAAATGCGTTAGATTCCTGCAGTGTGGGACACAGGCGCTAGAGTCAGGCTGTTATTCTGCCAATTATTCCAATTCTACCATGGACGTCACAAGCTCTCATACCCACAGTAATACTTTCTTACTGCCTCATTCTGGGAGGGGGGGCATGATAGCAATTTTGACTTCATTATACTGAGTGGCAACCTTTTGCACAGTCAAAGCTAAACACAAGCCTTCCAGCTGTGACTTAATGGAACAAAAAAATGACTGAAAATTTACGGTTTTAAAAGCAAATGCTTGAAAGCTTTGCAGGCCATTTCTGTTATGTGTGTTTTGACTGACCTGACTGAGAAAAATAAAAAAATAAAAAATCTTTTCTAATCAGACAAAAATCACATCTTTTAACATTTATTGTAAATCTCTTCTTGCAAAAACGGTGCCATTTGGATGGAATCTGTGTAGCAGGGACTACAAATATCAAAAACTGTACTTACTATACAGTGAATCATTCATACATATCTGAAAAGCGCATATTTTGCTTGCTTGGTTACGGATTTCCTGCCATTTAGCTCTTTGAGCATTCTGCCTACTTCCTGTTTAAAATATGTTTTTTACATTTACTTGGTGTATTATTCAAAATTGTGTTTGCTAGTTCCTTTTAACCTCTTACTGTGAGAGGTGTATACAAATTGTGCATTTCTCTCAGTATCCAGGATGGACCTTAGCACCAGATGGTTCTTTGTTCATGGCAACTGTCAACGATGATGCAGCGGGCATGTACAGGTGTACTCCGTACAACAGCTATGGCACTATGGGCACATCTGGACCAACTAGTGTAATTCTACAGGTTAGTGTGCAGTCCAGGCCACCTGGGTCTCTCACCACAGGGATGCTGTGTATCACATGAAGCCACTGTAATGATGTACACAAGACAGATTACATTTCACGCACCACAAATACCGCCTTTGTGGTTTAGATGTGACCTAAAAGCTCATCGAATCTGCCTCCGAATCTGTCCTGTTCTTATGACTGAGCTGTCAATTGTGATAATTTTAATTAGCCACAACTGTATCTGTCACAGCGAATTAAAAACTTTAAGAGAAACGACATTTTATTGACCTTTTTACTCTGACGTGAGCCCTCTGACATTAATAGAAGTCAACTCAGAGTAACTACAATGGTGGCACTATTGGGGAGTTAATTGTGTGGCTAATCCTTTTGTTATTAAGATAATCTTGTCCAAAGCGGCAGTAATCCAGTCTTAAAATCCATTGTTGGGATTGCTGCGGACTCCTTAATTCAGCTATATTGTTTTGGCAATTCGCAGGATCCCCCTTCATTCAGCATCACTCCGGAGAAAGAGTATAAAGTGGAGGCTGGTAGAACCCTGCTTATCCCCTGTCAAGGAAATGTGGACCCAACAATTAAAGTGACCTGGAGCAAGGTAAATTACCCACTGTGGTTTATTTAAAAAGCAAGCTGTCCTGTTTTATTCATGTCAGTGCAAATGCTTACATGGATCTTCAATTTATATTGTTTACTCAGAAATCAGAATCAGACACATGAGTCAGTGCTTGCACAGGACATAGAGTACATATGATGCAGTCTGGGTGTATATAAACAGATACATTTCCAGTTATTGTTTTCCTGATGTACTTTTCTAAATGAGTAAAGACAATATTTTTCACTCTTCCACCCTGCATCCATTTGACTCATGATGACTCATCTTGCACTTAGGGATGTATACATAAATGTATCCAGTAAAACACGTTGAGGGGTGACTGCCTAACCCCTCCCATCGTATAAATCTGTACTTGACCTTAGCTTGTGGGTAGTAGTAGCTGGTGGAGCTGTATCATGTAGGAGGCGTGTGTTTTGATTGCAGTTGGCAAAAATTTTGTTTAGGCTTCCAAAGGACAGAGGTCTAATTTATTCATTTCTAGTTGATCCTCCTCCTCCTCATCTAAGAACATGGATAAAGGAGGTGTGGATGGATGCAAACAGTGCTGTACAGCTCTATGATGTGTTGTGCTGTAGGCACTTAACATGCCATCTTCTTAGTTATCTAAAGGATTTGAGCTCATCTCCTGTATAATAATATCCTACGCAGATTTTCCAGTTCACTTGAAAATAAGTCGCATTACAGAAATAAGAGATGCTCTTGCTGCCATTTGACTAGTCTAAGAAGTAACTAGACGAAATGATGATGAGTGCAGCCAGAAGCAAAATCAGTGCATCAGTGTCTTTCCTTGCGAGAGATTGAGACCAGTCAGCAGTTGAAAGAGCAACTTTATCACCACTTTTTATTATGAAATTGCCTACTTTTCAATTTAAAAAAAGGACTTTATATCCACACTCACAGAAATAAGGGCAAAAATCGGATGGTTGTATAACAAAATTGCTATGCATGCTGTAAACTTTACGACTCAAATTTAGCAGAAATCTGCTGTTTAACATCCTTTGTCATTACATCTCAAATCCAGTCACTTGGAGTATAGACAGTAGACTGTATATAATGTGGGTATAACCTTAGTACACTCACCCAGCAGATATTTGAAGTTTTCACTTAACCATTTTGGCTACTGCCATAATTTTTGAAAACCAGACACTGTGAATTGGACCTTTGTTCCATTCCTGGTCTCTGTTGTGGCTCTGTTTGCTATTCTAGCCCACTTATCAAACAATCGGCATACACAGCATTGTCCATGTTGAGTTGGGGTGCAACATGTTTGCAGGGTTTGAAGGCTCTCCACAATACCTCTTCAATGGACACAACAACAGTATCATAAATGAATCATGTGATGTTTCTACAGTCATTGGTGTACAATCAGACCTCTTTTCACAAACAGGGCCCCCAGTGGCTATTAGAAGAATTGCAGGTTTAAGGCAGTTCTGCATTAGCTTTTCAAACCTAGAGGACTACATTCAATTTTTCAATGGAGCCCAAACAAAATCAATCAATCAATCAATAAATAAGCTTATCAATAAATATATTTCCCAATATGTCTGGTCAGCAATGCATATTAAATTGCACAAGTTAAATTAACTCTTGACTTGTGTTTGATTTGTAATTTGTTTGTCCTAATATGTCCCAGCTATTTGTGAAAGTTATAAGATGTTTCATTCATGCTATAGGTACATCTGATTATGCCAACGCAGAGAGTTTTCTTCCACATGTGAATGGTTTGGTGTTTTTGATAGGTCGGCCTGGCTCGTAGCGTTTCCTACTCCGTAGAACCGGATGGTTCTTTGCTGCTGCAGCCTTTGACCAAGGACCACCAGGGGGTGTGGGAGTGCAGCGCTTCTAATCGTGTAGCCTCAGTAAAGACCAGTACACACGTATTTGTTCTGGGTGAGTCCTGTCTAACAATACCATAACCACACAGTGATTACATGAGCTGTGCACATTTTTAGTTTTTACTTTCCCAAATTATTTTCTGTATACCTGTGTAAACCTTTATTACACCCAGCACAGGCCAGATGCCTGTGCCTCCACTCCGCCTCCGATGGATAAATGTGGTACAGAGAGAGATGGCCTCTAAACTCCAGGTAGTTGAAGTGCTGGCCGATTTCCATCAACACCTCTCCATTCCCTCCATTACAGGAACCAGTCCCCATGCGGCTACCTCTCTGTCCGTGTCTCCAGGGGTGAAGCAGGCCAACATATCCTGGGAGGCAGGCTTTGATGGAGGATCAGCACAGACATTTTCAGTTTGGTGGGTGTAAAGCCACCCACTTTCTTTTCGGGCAGTAACCATGGCAGCCATCGACAGCAGTGGTATCACTCTATTGATCTCCCGAATGAGGAGTTCATTTATCTGTTATCACTTGTTGGCAGCTTCAATAAAAAAAAACGCTGCTACAGAGCATTACTTTATAATGCAGTGGCCATGCTAGCTACAATACAAGGTTACTGACAAAAGAGAGGATAATCTGCCTACTTTCTTTTCCTGTGAATCAGCACTTTTGTTCTGATGAATCATAGATGAATGGATTTTGTTTTAGATATGCTTGTGGTGTGGTGGAGAGAATAAAAGGAATCTTAAATTGGTGGAACTTGGTCAAAAACAACCAGAATTATGTGTGCACTGTTAAAAATAAAGTTTAGCATGAACACGAAGTGTATATTTTCTAATTAATTTCAAGAAATAAATAATAAACTATATTTAGATCACTATGTATTTTTTATGTCAGAGAATACTAGTACAGAGATACACAAAAGTTCTTCAAAGACCACACTGTAACCTGAGAGTGCTACATCAGATGAACATGAGATGAGCTGTCTTAATCCTTGAGAGGGAACTGGGTCAGTGCTACAGTAAGGAGCACATAAATAAATCTAAACGACTTCAAAAATACTAAAATAGATCAGCCATGAAGGATAAACAACCTCCCGAGTCTTGGCTGCAGCTTCCTTTGATAGCCTGTGGTCACAGCATGTGTTGCCGTGACCACAGGTTAAATGAAAATACTACAGTGAGAAAAGCAAGAGGATGATCGTCTTACTATAAGAAGTTCAGCATATAAGGATATTTGGGTATAATGTGAAAGTTATACCTATTGAAACTTTAATCACCATACGTTTCAGTTATGTTCACAAATGATTTTTAAAAAAAAACATGTTCTTGTTGCACTTTGTTGCGTCTAGCAGAAGAAATGTTAAAAATCATGCATATGTGTTATAGCTCTTTGGGCAGCTTTTTATTCCTCTTGAAAATGAAACAAGTCTCTGCTCTTGTAATTTTCCTAATAAAAGTGATTTGCTTGTTGCAGAACACAGTAAAATAAGGTCTCTGCACTGAATTCTTTGTACACTTGAATATCAAAAGAGAAAGTCAGCTTAACCATGTTAATGTTACCAGTAGCACTGATGGAGTCCAAGTCATCATTTAAAAACAAAAAAAACCTGCTTTTCTGAAACTGGTATTAATATTTCTTCTGCTGTTTTTGAATAGGTGAATAGGGTATTTTTTAGCCTTAAGGTCAGGTAATTTTCTCTGTAGAGAAAAGACGTGTAGAACCTCAGCTCTGGTAGAAACATGAAAATCACTATAATTGGAGTTGCAAGCTCTCTGTGCAATTTCACAGGATACATCAGTGCCGTCTCTGCCACACATTCTGGAGCTGATGACGAATATGAATGTTTAATGAAACCTACTTTTCTGTCATGTTTCATAAAATCACACTCCCAGAATTCCCTGCTCCTCTTTTGTTCTCACTCCTTTTCTCTTTGTCTCGCCTCCTCTGCAGGGTGAAAAAGATTTCAGCAAGTGATGATGATGGGAAGCAGGACTGGTTCTCTGTGCCTGTGCCCCCCTCCTCTGGCACTAGGCTGCAGGTGACAGGCCTGTCTCCTTCCACCGACTACCAGTTCAGTATCCTGTCTCAGAATAAAATGGGAACTGGCCCCTTCAGTGACATCGCCACTACACGGACTTTGGGTCAGTATCATCCCCTGGTTTTATCTAAATCTGTCTACGGAGCTGCAATTTCAAAGGATGATCTTATTTTGGCACAAAATGGAGATTTGCTGTCTGATTCACTCCAAAGCTCCAAAGCTAACACATCTATTATCAGATGTTTGTATTCCTCCTCACTCTCAGCTGCAGCTAATTAAGGTTAATTCTGCCCAAAGGCCAAAAGCAAACTTTAGCTGTTGTGTGATAAATACACGAGTCAGCTCTCAGTGACAATAATAATGTTCTTGCAGTACAACTAACTTTGTGACCAGTGTTGGTCAAATTACTTGAAAAAAGTAATCAGTAACTAATTACTGATTACTCCCCCAAAAAAGTAATCCCGTTACTTTACTGATTACTTATTTTCAAAAGTAATTAATTACTTAGTTACTTAGTTACTTAGTTACTTTTTAAAAACACGATTTACAACCTGAAGAGGTGATAAAGTGATAGATCTTTCAGCCCAATTCTACTTTTTCTACATAATCCATCATACAAAATGTAATCAAATGGAAAAGTCTCTTTTTTTAACTTGTTTTATCAGTTTTAATCTTTTAACTTTATGCATCAAGCAAAACAATTATATGCAACATTCTCTGACTTGAATAAATTAGTTTAACATTTAAACCTATTTTCTACACATTCCAGCACATAAAATAAAATATTTTTTGTGTTTTCACTCACTCTTTCAAACAGATGCAAGTAAAACACAGCAGAAAATAAATAAAGTCAAAGACTCAGCGGTCCTTTTGCTCTATTTTCACCTGTAAAGCAGGAGCAGGGTAGGCGGAGGGTTACCCTGGTGCAGGTGTGCTGCGGTCAGTTGAAGAATCCGCGCGAGTGTCTCTGTGAGTTTCCCATCACGTCGTAGCTACTCGGTGCTTGCTCGGAAGTTTAGGGGTTTTTTTCGCTGTAAAAAGAAGTTTTCTTCCCACGCACGATGGACGCTAATGTTTTTGTCACTTTTTATGGAATCAAACTCAAAGTAAGGTCAGTACTTCCACACTTTAAACGCTGCACGCTCATACTCTCTCCCGCACTCGATATATTATCCATTGTTGATCTGCACACAGCTGCTGTCACCAACGTCGCACTTGCTTACGTCACTGTCATGAGACATTCTCGCAAAAAAATCACGGTTTTAGTAACGCAGTAACGCAGCGTTCCTACGGGAAAGTAACGGTAATCTAATTACTGATTTTGCAATAGTAATCCCTTACTTTACTCGTTACTTGAAAAAAGTAATCAGATTACAGTAACGCGTTACAAGTAACGCGTTACTGCCCATCTCTGTTTGTGACTGAAGAAGTCTGTAAGTTATTTCATCAGTTGGTCTATTCCCCAGCACAAACCTAAACATCATTTTCAGTCATGATTTTCGGTGCCTAGAAGATGAAACCTAATGGGTTTATCTCATCTTTCACGTCTTTCACATTTCAGGCTCGGTCCGAAAATTGATTAACTGGTTCGCATACATGTGTTGTTTCTTATCTCACTATTGCTACTTTTAAATACAGACTTAAAATGCCAAATAAACACATAAAACAAAAGGTCTGCACACTCATTGCAACTCTTATAGCATTCTTTGATCCCATTTAAGTATTCCTGTAGTGACACAAACTGGAAACAAAATACAGTGCAGTGAAACAGGATTTCCTCTCTTCACGATTTCTTATTTTTCTTTTTTATGTTTGCTACACGTTTCAAATAAAAAAAAATTAATGTTAGACAAGGTCAACTAAATGAATAATATATGCAGTTTTTAAATGATGATATAATTTATTAAGGGGGTAATAAGCAAACCTGCCTGTGTGTGGAAAAAAAGTTGGCCCTAAATCTAATAACCTTCTTATCGCTGGGGAGCAATTTTGGCCCACTCTTCTTTGTAGAATTGTTTTAATCAGGCACGCTAGAGGGTTTTCAAGCATTAAAGGCCCGATTTAGGTCATGCAAAACCATCTCATTTGAATTTAATTCCAAACTTTGACTAGCTCACCTTTGTTTTGTCTGTTTGAACAATTCAGAGGTGGACTTGCTGGTGTGTTTCAGATCATTGTTCATAGGTTACTTTTTCACATAGGTTTGGATAGCTTTTTTTTAAAATTACATTTTGTATTCACTCAAGTGATCTTTGTCTAATATAAAGTTGTTTTTTTTTTTTACTTTAAACTAGCGATATCCCCATTAGCTTGCGCTAAATAATGCTAAGACACTAAACGGAGATAAAAACATATATAAAGCTTAGCATGTAAGCACTGTCAGAGCAGTATAAATAGAGAGAGCTGCCAGCATGCCTGTCACTCTTTTTCATGTTTAACTTTTTTTTTTTTTTCCAGCATTGGGCCCATATGTTCAAAGGTATTTTGTGTGATTTACAGCTCTCTGGTGTCATCAAAAAATTATCAAAATTTAGCTTAGGGCAAAAACCAACATTAAAATGCAATGTTTATACACCCAGTGGCACTACTCTTTTCTTCATAGATGAATGGATAGTACATTAAAATCCGTTTAGTCCTGTGCCTCAGACTCGTGAAGGCTGGAGTTGTGGCTGTTGCAGTCTGTGGAAATGTTGTTAAATGCAGATTTTTCTTTTCCTTGCTAGAAACATTTTTTTCATTCCAGTCAGAGAAAATATATCTGTGAGACATCTGAGAGATCATGGAAATTAATTTGAAGGTGAAATCCATTGGATAGGAAGTAAAAAGATAACATTTAGATTTTTATTTTTTAAGATATTTATGTTGGGAGCCAAAAAAAATAAAATAAAGGCTAGACTCAGGGGAAACAAACAACCTGATCACGTTAGTTTGTCTTTGTTAAACATTCATGGCAGCAGTTAATTATAATAATATGATAATCCTGAAAATAAGGAGTAAGCATGCTATATCAGTGGTTTCAGTTAGGAATTAGATAGATAAAATTGGATGGATGGATATGTTTTATCAAAAAGTCTTGAATTTACCAAACTGCATAAAGATGACTGTGTTTCTTGTTTGGTACACTGCAAAAGACTAATGTCAACCTCTCTCTTATTCCCCTCACATTCTGAAGATTGAGCATCAGTGGCTGTAGCAATTTCCTCTGGTGTAATTAAATTTTTCCGCCAGAACATATCAAGCTGATCGACTGAAGCTCTTTCTCATTCTCTCTGCATCAGATCCTCCACCAAGGAAAAATAAACTAAAGCCCCCTGCATTGCTGTCAGCTAATCGGAGTTCAGCAGGTGTTGTTCTGCAATGGTCCCTTTCTGAAGCACAGCACCCTCCCGTCACTGGCTTTGTTCTCCAATCCCGCACCGAGCAAGGGGAGTGGTTTAATTTGGACGAGGACATCAGTGCCAACAGTAGCGAGATAGTGGTTCCGGGTCTGCACAAGGTAACACGCCAGACACGCTGCTCCCTGCGAGACTAATCAGTCCATGCTCCCTGTTGAATGCCTTTGAGATTTTTATCTAAGCTTTCCTTCCGTGGTTTTACTTTTTCAGACTCTCAATTATACACACTTCATGGCAGTCATCACTTTTCTGTCATATTTCAATCTGCATGCGTTGCCTTTTTTTTTTTCTCCTCCAGTCTGTTTCATCCTTCCTCTTTCTCTCCTGTATAGGCCTACATGAATTCAAATGAACGTCATTAGCATTGCAAGCACAATCCGGTGTTGACAAAGTGTGGTTTCATCCTCTGTCCTCCCCACTGTGTGTGTGTGTTTGTGTGTGTGCGGATGCTGGTCTCAGGACTGTGTGTACGAGCTGCGACTTCTATCTCGACGTGGGGACTTGCTGAGCGAGCCCAGTCCATCAGTCAATGTCTCCACTGCAGGTAGGTTTGGTGAGCAACCTTGCTCACTTGACATTTGTTCCCCACCTTCTGTTTGAACCCATTCTACTTCCTCAGTCTCCTTGTCCTAACTCTTTCCCCCCTCTTTCTATATTTCTTATCCCATCCCTCTGTTCCCAGCGTTAGACTAAAATTAGAGCAGGGCCTCAGGGAAAGCTGTCCATTAGAAGCCTGAATGATTGAAATGGCTCCACTAATAACTTCTCAAAAGAGTTAGTGATTGAATTTGCACTTTTCTTATTATTATGTGAATATGGCATGAATGTTACATTAGCTAGAGTACAGAGATATTAAACAGAAATCTGCAACCCCTAATGGTGTAGGACCATCAGCACCAAAACAATATCCTGTTGATTAACACAGCTCTGCTGATAATCTCAGTTTTACATCTGACAGATTAAGTTATGCAAAATAATTAAGTTGCTGATTTGATGAACATTATTATTATCAGGGATGTAGACTGGAGATTAAATCTACCTAAAAACCTTTTAATCATGTAGAATGTAAATTCATTGTTTTAGTATTATTCTGTTGTTGCTATTGTTCTCAAGTTTGTGCTTTCCCCTTTAATCAAGTATATATTTAGGTAATCCTATAGTTCTATCCATCTATATCCTTCTCTCTCCATCTACACACACACACACACACACACACATATATATATATATATGCATATATACATATATATCTATATCATGTCACAGGTATGGAGATTTACCTGTCCACTTCCCGGCTCCTGGAGTTCGTCCCAGAGTCGTTACTGGCCGGTGTCCTGGGTGGGGTCGGCTTCATGTTGTTGGCCCTGGTCTTGCTGCTGGGGTCCGCCTGCATCATCAACCGCAAGAGGAACCAGCGCCGCAGAAAGAAGAGCGATGGTAAAATGCTCCTCACTCCAGAGACACAGCAGACACTCACTTTGATGAACTGCATCATGAATATAATCATTTATTCAATAAAATATTGAAAGCACTTTCAATCCATTATATAAATCATGGCCCACTGCATGGATTTGGCGCTCCTCTTGTCCACCCCCTTCGTCCATTCACTTGTAAAAGTTATTGATGTCATTTACATTACTTGCTAATTAGGGTAATTTCTCATTAGTGGCTGATAAATGTAAGTGTAATTAACTTTTTGGACAAGCCTGGGTGCCTCGGGACCTATAATGGGCTCTTATTACGGTTGATTATGTTTTTACGTCTTGGTCAGTGTGGTTGTATCCTACTGAGTCAGATACCATCTTGCCCCTCTCCCTTCCTTTCAGAGCCCCCAACTGCCATCTATAAATGCTCCCCATCAATGTAAGTACCCCTTTATCATTTCATTATAATACCTTCCATTCACCTTTCCCTCTGCCTTCCTTTAAGTGTGCTGAAAATGCCAGCACTTCAGTTATTTTCTATTGCATATCTTTGTTTCCTTCCTCATCCTCTGCTGCTGCTGCTGCTGCTGTTTTGGTCTCTCTCTATATATTTCTCCCGCCCCCTCTTTCACTTTTGCTCAGTCTTATTTTCTCTGCCTCTATTTCTCTTCCCCTCACACCTCCAGTTTTTCTTACAATTTTCTTCTGTCACCCCTCCCTTTCCCTCTTTTTCTCTCTCTCCCTCACAGAAAGACTTCAGGCACCAGCACTCCAGACAGTGTGCTGAAGAAAAGCCTGCTTCCAGCCAGCTCCCACTATCCCACATCTTCCTCTACCACCACCTCCTCTTCTTTGCAGACAGACTGTTCTTCATTTAGCACTGAGAATAATAATCGGAGGAAGCATCTTATGTCCAAGTACAGCAGAGACAGCCTCACTAAAACAACATCTCTAATTTCTCCTTCAATTGAGATGATCTCTAGAGGTCCAGATGGGCGATTCACACTCCCACCGTATGACACTGAGACTCTGAGTGTTCACAGCAAGAAAAGTGTAAGGTATGACCAACACTCTAAAGTTCGAAGGTCTGTGTCACTGCACTCGGAGAAGGAAGACAGGAAAGAGCGTCCATTTGTGCTTTCTGTTGATCTCCCGCCTTGCAAGAAGTCAAGTTATGATGGCTTTCCTGAACTCAGCAGCTTGTGCTCTGACAGTAGTTTGGCCACTATTCATCATCACGACAGAGAAATGACTCCCGTATTTCCAGTGCTTCCACATATCCGAGCTGGCCTTGGTCAGCCATCTACAACTGCAAGCGCTCTGGTGCTCCAAATGGAACATGAGAGGGAAAGGGGGAACCTGCACCGCTGCCTGAAGCTGGCTCAGGAGAGGGAGGAACTAGAGAGGGAGCTGCAGTGGTACACGTTAGAAAGAAACTCCACAAAGCACGAGCAGTCAGACTTAAAGAGGAGGGAGGATGGTGGCAATGAGCTTTTATGGGAATACAAGAGCAGCACCTTGCCACACAGATACTCCCTAGCCAGCAAGGAGAACCGTTGTTTCTCACCAAGCTTTTTATCATCATCTTCTTCCTACTGGGAAACGCATCCTCTTGTTTCTCCACCCACTTTGATTCAATCCAGGACCCATCTCAACGCATCATCAGCTGCAGCTCCCTCATATTTAAAGTCCAGCAATCGTCATTCTTCTCCGTTTTTGCCCAAACAGACTTCCTTTCAATCTGCGGAGGCAGGCAGTTTTTCGAAAGCCAGATTAACTCTCCCACATCTTTCCCTAGAGCACCAGAGACATGAAAGAGCAGGGGCAGCACCAGAAAGCTATAATGATTCACCACAATCCACAGGCCTAGATATGCAAACAAATGATTCATGTTCTGAGGCACAGAGACAGAACAATCTTAGTCATGGCAGCCTTTCAACATTGTCTTTCTACAGCAATAAATACACTGAAAGATCTAATTCAGCTCTTGATGCGTTGCCAGGCTCTTCAAATGTGGAGGTAGTGCTCCCCAAACCCACTGGTGAAGATTTGTGTGTTGAGATGAGTGTAGATGAGCCACACTTTGAGATGTGTCATGTGCGGCCTGCAAAGCCAATGTTGCACCAACGAATTGCATCTCATGTACAAGGGCACACACTGACCCGCAGAGGTCGGCATCATGATATGAGGAGGAGCACAAGCTTGAACTGCCGTGGCCCTGTTTCTGTGGATGATATATTCAGGGTCCCAGATTCTTCGCAACCTTTAGAACCACACATGTGGAAAGCTGCGAGCCAAGGCTCTAAAATATCACTCTCTAAGCAGCGAAGTCAGAGTCTAGACTTGAGAAGACGGAAGGAAAGCAATTTCCTGACTCCTGATGCATGGATAGACTCTCTTAGCCAAGAAAACTGCTCTGCTCCATCATCTTGTCCTCCAGACTCGCTGTTCTGGAAACCTCAAAGTGCTCCTCCTAGGAAGATTTCCAGCTCTCCTCCAAATGATCATGCAGATACCAAATATGCCACCTATTTAACTCCTGCTGCTGCTGACCCTCTATTTTCAATGAACCATCCAGAAAGGCCCACAATAAATCCTAATGTGCCTTGTCATTACGAACCAAGAAGAGAGACCTGTCTTGTACCCAGTGCTGCCACAATGCCAGGGGAATACCAGGAGGACATGGAACAGGAGGGAGGTTATTTGGAGGCCGTGAAAGGAGCCGCTATATGCTTACTGCCCAACACCGATGCTCATGAGGTACTGGAATTGGAGGCAGGAGGCTACGATGGAGTGCCAGAGTCTGGCAGCAGCTACAGCAGTTATGCCAGCAGTGGCCTAGGAAGCATGGAGCCCAGTAATGGGCGCCTTTCCATGTGTAACCTTTCTCCAACACTCATAAGCTCACCTGAGACTATAGAGGACACCCAGGGGAACACCCAGGACATACAAAATAACAAAATGGAATCAAGCCAAAGGTATTAAGCCATAATGAATAACGGAAATTATGTTGTATAGAACAAAATGTGTGGGATTACATTTGCAACTTGAATAAACCCTGTATGGTAAATACAAGGCTTTCAAGGTTAGCCTAATATACAATTTAATGTAATTATAGAAAGACATTGCACATTGTGTTTTCAGATTACAGTAATATGCTGTATACCCAATTTTAGAAAACCAAACTTTAGAGCAAGGTTATTCTTTAAAACATATCAAAAAGTTAAAAAGAAGTTTTTAAAAAAAGGAATTTAATCCTGCATTTTTGTATAAACTCTATCAAGATAGAAGAGCATCTGATGATGTTTGTGTGTTGTTATTTTTTGGAATACAGTGTGAACAACATCAAAATAATTTAATCCATTTGAATCAAAATCAACATCAAACACTGATATATTGCATAAAGCAAAATATATTTCATAACTGAGAATGAGATGGAGATTATAGAGTTTCTTTGTTCTACAGGAAAGCATTTAATAACTGTTTAAAAAAATGATGATAATATTAAAGATTTCTGAATATTTGCAAGCACACCTTCAGCATTCTGCTCCGTCTGACAAACTATGAAGCAAAAAACATGAAATAGTTTATTCTTTGCTGGGAGAACTCAAAGTGTGGCTCATAGTACTTTTCCATTTGTAGACAGTCATGAGTGTGTGTGAGCGTGCATTAAACATGCCTTGTTTTATGTCCTCTCTAGGAGAAAGGTCTCTGTCGATGAGAACTACGAGTGGGATGCTACTGATTTCTGCTCACAACCTGCTGACGTTCACAGTAAGCATTTTTATATTCTTGTTATATTCTTATATGGCTTATGCTTGGGTACAGACAAGGTGGAAAGCTGTATAAATCTGCTGAAACTCACTGAGCAATTTATGTGATTGTTGTGTGGTTTATGATCCTCAAATCAATAGAAAAATCCACACCATTTAACCTGTTGGAATGTAATACTCCTCATGGATGGGGACACTGAATAAGGGCAGAGACATTATGCAAATTGTTTCTGTTTAAATGTGTAACGACAATGGAACATTAGCTCTCCAGCATTTCAGACTGTGAGCTGTATAACTGAACTAAAAATACAAATGACAATCACTTGTTCTAATGACTCTTTAATGTGCATCTTCCTCTTGAATGTGCATATATCTCGGATCCAGCACACACAGGTGCAAGATGCTAACAAGATGCATGTATTTTAGCTTGAATTAATTATTATATTACATTAATTATTCTTTATATGGAATACTTAGCAAACTCGTATTTGATCTGGGGATGTTTGTGACTACATATTGCAAGCACAAATTAAGAGAAACTTCAGATGTTTTCACTATTTAGCTCCAGTGAATTGACTTGAAAGTTAACCTGCTGTCAGAAGCCAATATTTAATTTCCAACCTGTAGCCTATGAGGGTTTCACATCTTTGGGTGTTTAAGATATAAGGGACAAAAGCCTACAGGGTGCACAATTTTAATGAAGTGAAATCTGCTGTAAAATATCAGGAAACTCACAGATACCACAATTTCACAAGTTTCTTTTTACCTACAGGCCTGTTTCCTTCGTTGAATCTGCTGAAGCCTGATCCGTGCCGCAGCCTACCCAGCATGCAGCGCTCCACTAAGGCACTGAAAAATTGCAGTCAGATTTCTCGGCTCCCAGAGCATCAAAGCAGCTGCTCTGCTGAGCTAGAACCAGACACTGTGCTGTTCTGACACTGCCAGCCTTTGGCTCGTCTCACCTGGTGTGTCCTTTCACTTACTGACTCGCATCAATGTCGACAAAAAAGTGCATGCGGCAGAATATGAGCCTTTGTGTGATCAATTTTAGTTCCCCTTTCAATCAAAAAAAAAAGGGAAAAAACAGAGCGAGGCCAGTACAGAACTGCCTTTTTTACTAGACTATTCTCTTTGCTAAGCTCAACTGAAAAGAATAATTTTCAACACATGTAGGTCCCAGTAAAAGTAGTAGAGGCATAAAACCATCTCTGTCTTTATGCAATGCTTTTAAACTTTGTTTCCCTTTGTGACCCATAACTATCATGCTTTCGACATTTTCTTTTGAGACTGTCTGCCAATCTGCGAATATCAAATCTGGTCACCGTGTTTTCTTGTGCACTTTGATATGCATTCATCATCCAGGGATGACTCAGTAACCAAACAAAAGACAAAACGATCACAGTCATTATCAAGTTACTGGTCTATGCTGGGATAGAGCTTTCAATATTATCTATCATCTTTGAGTTTAACAGCAGATATGTTAATGAAATGTCATCCAATAATGAAGATGACTAAAATACAGAAGGTCATTCAGCTGCACTGTTGCACAATTTGTGTAACCATCTTTCTAGAAGTATAATTTCCCAGCAGAGATTGAACTTTTTTTTTTTTTTTAGAATCCCAACATCTACTCAGTGTAATGAAAGGCTTCCTCACCATGCTGTCTCCTTGTTCAGTGCAGCAAGACCATTAATTATGTTCAGCAATTGAAGAGGGTCATGTTAGCTAAGATCATATTTCTTCTTGTTTATTTTTTTATGGTCATAAAGGGAAATTAGCCTTATTAAATTGTGTTGCCTAATTTGGCAAGGGTCAGCTCTGACTAATCAATGCTTTTTTTCCTCCTAGCAACACGTGCGTAAAAAACACTTGGGAGATAAGAGTGCTGCTGAAAAGTGGCCCCAGTTAAATGCTTTGCTTGTCAGAGTGTATTTTCACACATCCAGTCAAATAGTATATTAATACCATGGTGCAAAACGCACTTCTATGTTTTCAATGTCGAAAAACCAAAATCCAAAACAAAAACTCAGAGATCATTATAATTTACCTTTATAGAAGGAAACTAAAATTGTGCAGTGCTTTATGCGGTTCTTATTACACGGTGATTGTAGTTTTTAATAAGTAAGAAAAGAAGGTTTAATTAAGAGTATGAAGTCGTGAGAAAGTTGTATTTTTCTTAAAAGTTGCAAGAGATCAGACTGGTGTAATGTAAGTCTGAAAAGCACTAAAACACATGAAGTTTTATTCAAGCCAAAGTTTTATTATTTAAGCCAAACTCTTTTTGGATATTGTGCTTTTATCAGTGGATACTAGTCATACTTCTGAGCTGTAGGACTGCAAATTCTGTTGTATGAAGGTCTTTTTCCCCCGTTCCCACTGCATGTTGCTTTTTGTTTAAGTTTAGACTCTCTTCTACACTGACTCACACATTTGCACCGCTGGTGACCATTATGCCCAGAGACATTTTTAGCCGTGTGGTGGGTAAGCTAAAGGATGCTGCAGAGCATAGAGAAGAAGAACAACACTGAAATCCAGATACTGAAAGAAATTTGCAGGCTGAATGTGTACAAGGACACTCATCTAGGGACTGATGTGCACTTTTATATCGATGACTTCTATGTTGGTCATTTGTTTAGCCCAGGAAGAATGACACACGTGTACCAGGCTTCAGTAACATGAGTATCAGATATTATTTTGATTAACAAAAAGAACAAAATGTTATTAAAGCCAGTGGTTGTGAGCAATGCAAGGTTAAGGTTTGCTTTTATCTTTTAATATGCCTTTCAATGGCACACTATTTTGTGGAAAAAGAAGCAATGCCAGCTTTCGGCGTGCTGGTGTGATTAGGTACTAAGAAGTTTAAAGAGTTTGCTTTGTTTTAACGCGTAGTGGAACAAATTCATAACATAAAAAATCAGTTTTAATTAATGTGTGGAATAATTCCCATATCAAATTGTAAAAACTGATTTTTTCCAACCTCCTTTTCCTACTGCAGATTGTTTTTTTCCCCTGGAGGATCAAACCAAGCACAAATGTTTCACTGTTTCCGTAAACCTACTGAGAAAAAGAAATGCACCCATGCGCCACGCTCTTTTCTTCACGAACAATGGAGGAAAGGAAAAGAAAAAAATGGTTTTGGTTGCTGAACCTCTATCTTAAGGCCTGCACATTAGTCAAGCAAATAATTAACTCAGAACTCTGCAGTGTACCAAAGCATTGTGGGGTATCCATCCTATAATTGAAATTCACTCATAACAGCTACATTTACTGCAAATCAGTGTTTCACTTCTGTAGAACATTTTCATTTTCTGGTGTGCGTATTGTACCTCAAGTCGGGAAATGATAAAATCCTAAGTGCTTTGCAGACAATTTGTATTCAGCACCAGCTTTTTCTGTTTGTTTGGGTTTTTTCGCCCTACCTTTACAAGTATAACTAGTGCAAAATAGGTGGTAATATGTAACATATATATATACATTAGAAAATGGAAAACACAACACTGAAAAGTGGTAATGAAGCATAATAATACACTTTTAAGGAAACCTGTTCACAAAGAGTTGTGGATAATAGCAAAGGCTCATAAAGCTGATTGTTATACTGCTACCTTTTTCAGTTATTGTGTGTACTTAGGAGGATTAGCTTCAATGCGAGCTCTCGTTTATTATGGCCATTAAGAAGTGATTGAATTATTTGCAAATGCCAGGAAGTGACTCTCCAAGCTAGAAACTAATGAAGGTCTCACTGAAAGGAGATGTCATACACAGACCAGAAAAAGGTGCTTACATCCCCTCTATAAAGTTGAGATAGCTGGAAAGTAACTGGAGACTTCATGTTTATTGAATATCAAAGTTAAACTTACAATCTGTGTGATTATACAGTGAATGAATACTGAAATGGCAAAGATTTGTAGAAAAATAAGTGGGGTTTTTTTTTGCCTGTCCCGTTTGGCTCTTTTGCCATCAGAATTGTTGTCTAAAGGCAAAGAAAGATGCCCAACGGATTTACTTTACCAAACTGACCATCCCAGCCTTGCCGTAATGGTCCATTTGATTCACCTTTTATTGTTTATTTTATTTTCACTTGCTGAATACGGGACAGACTTGACTGGGGGAAAGAAGGGGAGAAAGAAAGAGGGAAAGAGAAACAGCTGAGAAGAGGGACGGGGGAGAAGGGCAAAAAACAAAAACCAACAGAACGGGCAGAAAAAAAATGCATATATCAATCACCTGGATCACCTGCTGAGAAAGAAAAAAGAAAGCAAGCAGAAGAGAACAAGAGTAATAGAATAAACAACATCACAATGATATATGAGAATATGACAGTAAATACTAAATATTAAACATTATTGTGCAGCACATAAGATCAACAGAACACAGTGTGCTTTGAGGTAGGAGCCAAAAAGGGTGTAGTTTGTGGGTGTGATCACCCGTGTGTACACCTGTGAGCATGGACGCGCTTGTTTTTTTAAAAGGTTCCTTCATGTAATGATCTGCTAGAGGGTAAAGAGAAAAAATAATAAGAGGGTAGAGAAAAATAAGTTAAGTTCAGCCCATTTTGCATTTTGGCTTGTAGTCTAAGAAACACTACATATATTTATGGCTTTAAGGGCTATTGTCGTAACATTTTCACATGTTTAATTGAGTTCCATTTAGATTCAAGTTTGCCAAAACACATTTGTCATCTTTTTTGCTGTAACAAGTCATAGAAAATAGTCTTTTGTACAGCACTAAAAGCTTAAAATATACATTATGCAAAGCCCAGATAAAAATGGAGAGAAAATGCAAATAAGCTCCTGATTATGAACCAGTGTCCTTCTAATGATCAGAAACACCTCAAACTCTTAAAGAAGAAAAAGTTGGCAAAAACTCTGAATTAATCAATTCTTCAGGTTTTACAAAGCCCCTGAAAACGTGGCATCAAATCCTAGATATTGTTCTATAAAAAGAAAGACTGAATAGCAAAAGCCATGCTAGACTACATACCACCGGCAAACCCCCCCAAACCCCTCTTCATAAATCCATGAACTACGTCCTTAGATGGAAAAAGGATATCTGATCTAGTTTGCAGTTTTAATTTTCCTGAGAAAACATAATGAATTCCAATTCTGTTATTAAATTTTTTACATACATTTGTGAGTATATGTGCAGTGTTCACTGTTGCCCTTCCTTGCCATGGTAAAGTTAATCCCTTCTTAGGTCCCTGCCTTAAGCTTGGTTAAAAACTACCAGGCAAGCTGACAACATAATATCTTACCTTTACCATTAGCATAATCAGTTATGAAAACGATGATAGGTTTTGTTACTGAACAACAGCATAAATCAGCTATACTAAATAGACCTTAAAATTTAGTATATATATTGCTTTTCACAGAGATTAAGGAGTAAAATTTTCTTCTCACTCTACTTCATTTGCACAATGTAAACTGTAGAAGCAATCTGTGATGACGTACAAATATTGAGTTCCATTCTGCTCGTTTGACACTGAGTGGGCAACTGACTTCACTGACTGATAAAGTGCTTGTATTACATATGAACCAGCTTCCAATTATACTAATGGTATTAGTACCGCAGCACCAGACAACCTCCATCCTGAGAAAACGATCTGAGGTAATGTCACAGTCATCTTTTTTAATCCTCGGCAATTCCATTTATTTAGACTTTTATATCTCTTTGACATCAGAGATTATGGGGTGGGACAAACACGTATTTCTTGGCTGCGGAGTAAAGATTTGACAATGCAAAGAGCAAACACTGAAAACATTAATGAGTGTGTACAAGTGCAGCCTGTGCACAGGTAGTTCAACAGCTTCTTCTAACAGAAAACACGTGTAGCATTCAAATGACAAGAACTTGACATAATTTTACCAGAGTGGTGTGAATTAATCATTTGCAGTCTCTGACTTTAGGTAAGAAAGGAATTGTTCGACAATGTAAAGACTGGGCTATTGATTGGATACTAAATGTGCTTTATAACTTAAAATTCTTTGTATAAATTAACCTCCTCTGATGGGCTGATTAGTTACATATCCTTGTAATTAACATAATATTAATTAATTATCTTTTAATTAATAACCTTATAGTATCATTACAGAGTTCTCTATTCTTAAATTGACTTCTGACTTGATTAGAAACAGAATTTCCTGGTTAATTTTGCCAGTAACTGTCATTTTAGGTGATAACAGCAAGCGTTGTATTGCACTTGATGTATTATACTACAATTCCAAGGCTAGCCACTGTGCCGTATCATAGTAGCAAAACATGTTGATTTAACAAAATCTCTGATTTATTTTAGCAGTAGTTGGCCTTCTTGTTTTGTTATTCCCTACAATATTTCTACCTTTAATAGTGGTAATTCTTAATTTAGTTTCACTAGTTTAATACTTTTGTTGTGTAGTAGTGGCAGCTGTCATGAACTTATGAAAAATAATGTCTTATTTTGTAGCCATCTTAACCTTGTTATGACAGTATTTTTGGAAACTTGGACGCAAGAAGCAAATAATACAACTAGCTATGAGTAGCCTCTCTTACTTTGCCACACAGGTGTCAGTCATTTAACTTAATATAATTTCATTGTGGGTGCAAAGTTATTGATTGCAGCAACTTTCCAAAAAGACTAATTTCATGTGGAATCTATTTTTTTCTCCATCATCTTAAGTGGCTCACTCATGCCCATCTCAAAGCGCAATTACTGAAGGGGCCTAAGAGTGATCTTCAGTTGTTTTACCTGGAGGCTCAATTAAAAGTTGGCAGTGTGTACTTTTTAAATCGCTAGAGGAAACATGGGTTTTCAACTATGATTAGATATATAATTAAAATAAACAAACAGGTCACCCTGAGATTAAAGTTCATTATATCACAACTCCTGTCAGTTAACAAGTCATTTAACAAGCAGAAAAGCCAAAAAAATGACTGGTTTCTCCTTTTCAAGTGTTGACATGTTTATTTTGTAGTGTTACACTGCTATAAATCTGGGCTTAAGCAAGCTGGATAAAACAAGCATATATAATATCTATATATTTCGTGCATGTGTGTATGTATTCTATATTTAACATGACACTGGGGGAAAAAAAAAAACACTTGATAGATAATATCTAGTTATCTTCATTACTATTATGTTATAGAGCTACAAAATAAAACAAACGTCCCATGTAAAATGCAGGTTAATACTTTCTAGCTTCAGTGTTCTAGCATTTTCATGCTACGACATCCAGGTTTTTAGATGTGCAGACAGTCGTAATTATTTTTTTGTGCTTTTTCATCCTTAAGCAAACTACAGCAGGTATTTTATTTTGCATCGCAGAAAGAATGAGGATGGCAATTAATGCTTGTTGTTGAGGATAAGCTGTGGCTATTATCTCCTGCCAAGTGTAAAATTAGTGCGATTATCAGCAATATTACCATGGAAATATGGTTGGACGTGGATAATTTAAAGATGGAAACCTAAATGGGACTTTTTCAATCAGTCTATCTACACATCCAGCATTCAGCCTAAGAGGCAAGAATTCACAACATGTCAGCAAAGTTAATTACCTCTCTGAATGCCTCCCAGCAGAGAGTGGAATAATAGCATCAGGGGAGAGAATGACTTTTCTCCTGTTGTATTGCTTTTATTGTACAGCACAATCTTTCTTAACCCCTATTTCACTTTAATTAGGCATTTACCCAAGAGACAGAGGTTTTGAAAAACATCTGTGTTCTTGCTATCCCAAGGGCAATAACCTTGCAGTGGGTGTTTCTTATTCTCTCATTGATTACAAAGCGTGTTCATCCAGAATTGATGACCTTATTATATGGGGTGGTTTATTGTGTCCTTGAGAAGAAACATTTACCATGAAGATAAGTAAGCCTAATTTTCCACAGCCACTATTGATGTGATATAGCACTTTTTAGGGCTTTGAAATATGACAGTTATATTTGACTGATATTTAATGGATTTCTTTTCATTAACTGAATTAACTGTATGCGAGACTTCTGAAGCTAAGACTCGAAAAATGGAGACTTATTTTTTTATCATGAGGAAAATATATGCATCTATATTATTAAAAGCACAATATATGGATTTATATGGTTGAATTTATTTTCATTTCAACAATTATGACTTATATGAACCTTGTGATATGTGACATGAAGCTTATTAAACATGTTGTCAAAGTTGCAAAAGTGACTGTAACTACTTAACAGAGTTCATCTTGATGTTTAAATAATAGCTGAAGATTTCTTGTTTATTTTCTCATGAAAAAATATGATCTATAGTTATTTGCTCAGTTTTGAAAGTTGTATTTTATGTCAGACATTCAGATTTCTGTGTAAATATTTCATTATAATAATGTGTTATCATATTGTGATTTTGTTAGTTCACTTTTTTTTTTTAATGTTATAGCCATTTGTGTGCAAATGAATACTATGTTGAGGTCCTTGCCTCATCGGTCATATTTTAACAAACAATCCTGAACCATTTCACTGTTTGCCATTTACTGGACAAAAGGTGTTCACACACATTGAATAGACTCTCCCACAGCAGGAGAGTAAAAGTGAATTCTTAAACTGATTTGCATTCTCTTTTGCTCATTTTGAATGATTTGTATGCATAAATGCTTTCAAAATCAATTGAACTTTGTTGATCCAAACCTTTTGAAGAATTTGGCTTTCTGGGAGAACTATGACTGGCATAGAAATTAAACCCAAAGTATATTCCCAAACTATAAAACAAGTGCAAGTACTTGTTGAGAAAGTTGAGCTTTTTAGTTTAACTTTTGGAATTTTAGTGTTTAAAGTTTAGAGCTTTCGGTTTGTAAGCCTCAGATGACATGACTCATGTTTTCATCTGCTTCTTTCCATCTCATCTGGAGTTGATCATCATAGATCACTAATGAAGACGATCTAAAGTCAAAATACCTATACATATCTTACTCTATCTATAAATAAAGCACATAAAAAATTTGCAGATACCTTTCGACTGAACTTCGTTTCAGTTACAATTTAAGAAATATTGTTATTTTCATCTACAGTCATTTATATTTATTGGTATGACTCTGTACTGGGACCACCCTATCATGCTTTATGGTTTCTTCAGGTAAAGGTTAAAATAAATAAATAAAAGATGGTAATCTGTTGCAAAGTGTTCCCTGTTTTTAAAGCAACCATTTCAAAGGCAACACGATCATTACACATGGTCCCAATCATTTTGCTCATGACGATGGTTTTCCATGAATTGAAAATTGGTAAAATATTTCCTCTATTAATTTCTCTCTCTCTCTCGATTATTTAAACTAGATATGATAAAGTACAGTTCCCGAATCCCCGTGCGGACTGATTCCCACACTAATAGATAACTTTAGGAAAAAAATGTCGTAGGCAAATTGTGATATATTTCCTGTCGTGTGCACTCTGGCAATGCAGCTACATAACACATTTGTCCATTGTATTTTGACATTTAACCTTTCTCAATTCTGGCTGTCAAGAATGAAAAAAGTGCAATGGAAAAAAAAACATGCAAAACACAGTCTTTCAGAAATTCTCAGGTCTGTTTCCTGTTTAAGGTGTTACTGTGATATTTTATGATTTGTCACTGTCATGCCGGTTTGCCCTCAATCAAATAAGACGGATGCTGCCTGCAGCTGTTCATTTTGATCGGAGCAGCTGCACATCACATGTCCCCACAATCTCCATATTGCACCTGTTGATTTGTTTTGTCTTCTTGATCCCCTAAAAACGTCCCAAATAGCAGACAGGAACCACCAGTGAAAAGATTGTCCTTGACATGTTTTTTGACTTTGCCTGTGATGTGTATACAGTATGATGAAATGGAATCTGTTGATTGCTAGCAGCTTTGCACAACAGACAGACCTCTTCAAAGACTAGAATGCCTGATGCAAACTAAGTGATGCCAATGTGACAGAAAAATAGCAGTGCACTGGTGTCAGTGTGAGCTGTCATACACTGACGACAAGCAAAATGTCCTGCAGGAATGCACAAAGGCACAGCTTGGTTGTTGCCTCATACTTCATAATCACTAGTCAGGGATGAGAATGTGATAAAACCAAATGTTTTCTGTTTCTTTTAATGCATAGCCCATGGCTTGAGGTATGAAGTACAGTGATTACACCGTGAATGGTCTCTTTTCACCTCTAAATACAGGCCATCAATAGGCTTACACAATGAATGTTTACTGTTTCAGACAAATAGATTATTCCATTAGTCTAATTGATTAGAAACAGGTTAGTGGGGCCAAATGTGTTGGCCAAAAAAAATAAATGAGATTAAAGCGTGTGGTGTCAGTCTGGTGTGTTAAGGTCAATGGCGTTTTCTTGCTTGTTATACAATTTCAGCTGCTCAACTATTCAGGCCCTGTTTTTGTTGTAAGTGATTATTTCTTAATGTTATAAATGTATTCAGTGAATGGCAGCTCTGGGCTGCAGGCAGATGAGTTTAGTGCCTGGACTTATAAAAGATCACTGATGTAATTTTGTGTAGAAAAATATGGTGACTTCACAAATGTGCAATGTTACCCATGCTACTCACCTATGCAGTTGTATATCATCACTAATGAACTATCCATTGATATGTAGCCAGGCTGTCAGTTTTATATGGTTATTTCAAAACCGCCATTTTTTTTCCTCCTCAGTTCTTAAATGCTTAATAGTGGTAAAAACAACAACAACAACAAAAACAAACAAACAAACACACAAACAAAACGGTGACACAATATAGTGGGAATATGTCTGTGAAGGTTCTCAGTCATCCAGGTCATTGTAGTCAAAGGAGCTTGCAAAGAAAAGACGCTTTTCTTTGCAAGCTCCTTTGACAACATAGTGGGAAACATTTCTCCCTTTGTTTTTTGGTCTTGAGCAATAGTTCTACAGGAATTCTGAAGGTCTTTCACTTTTTTTTGTTGTTTTTGTTTCTTGACTGCTTTTTCACTCATGTTCACTCCAGTCATTAATTTTCAGAAGAACATTTTTATTCTTTGTTACACCACTTAACACTGACCAGTATATAAGCAAACAAAGTCAAGTCCTTAAAAATCATAACGAAATATTCCAGCAAAGACCTGACACAAGACCTGAGAGAAGAATCTGCCCTTTCAGTTGATCCATCTACTATTTACTGAAGCCTTGTCAAAAATGGCAGAAGGTTGTCTGTCAAGAAGCCATTCTTAATAAAGGGATGCAAAGAGAAAGTGGTGGTCATTCAAGCATGTTGTGTTCCTCTTGACAGAACAGAACGAAAGGCAAGAAACACCCAACAAAGAGTTTTGTAGTGTCCTCCAAGAAGCACTGAGAGCTATTCCTGAAACTATTTACAGAAATTCTTAAAGAAATCACCTAAGAGAGTTTAATTTTACAGACTCTGTTTTCAACTTATATCCTCTATTTCCATTTATATTTTTACGTATTTCAATAAATTTGCTGTATTTTTATTTCTAGTTTCTTCCTTTACATTTGTGTAGGCGTTGTTGCATAGTGGTTTAATGATAACTGACACCTGTGGTTTGCACATCCTATAATGTTCCCAGGTGTTTATCGTACCAGCTGTTTGAGTTTGCCTTTCAAGTCTTTACATAACTTCTTATGTGTGTTTCTTACTTTCTTGCCATTTGGCTTTTTCAAGATTTATGTCATAATTTTTAACATTTGACCTTCCCTATCTTCAATCCACCAAGAAAGACGCTACAATTAGGGCATCAGACAGATGTTGATAGGAGTGCATCCAATTTATTCTCAAATTAGAATATAAAACTCTTTTTTGATTAAACTATAGTGATGTAAGGAAACCAAAATGCTGATGTAGATGCAACAGTATGCCATAGTTTGTAAAATCTCTTCTAGTAAAAGTTTCCTATGGTTGTCCTTATCTGCACTGTAGCTGGCAGTGCTCTGCTGGCTGAAACGGGGACAAAAGCAATTTGGCACCACTGGCAGATAATTCATATGGTGCAGTGCTACAGGATTAAACCAGGAACCACTAATGAAATTGAGCACAAGGCTTCTTCAAGGCTATTTTCAAAATGTCCTTGAGCAATCACAGTCACGTTTATGATGTGATGGAGGGAACGCTCAGTTTGTGGAAACATTAAATGTTTTTATCACTGCTTTCCACGTCCTTTAAACTTTCAGTGTATTGTAAAACAGAGACCAATGCCACGCTTAACAATTCAACATTCATTTTATGAGAGTTTGCAAGTATACGGCACATTGGATAACAGGAAACAAGGAAGTCAACAACCTTCCAGTTTCCTTTTAGATTCAGTCTGACATCATCAATTTGTTCATTTAAATTTTCATGCACAAAAGTGGAAAATTATAGGGTTGGGTTGTCTTTTTTTCACAGGTCACATACTGTACACATGCAGCTGATCTCAACAGATCACTCCATTTTTCTGTCAGTAAAGGCCAATCCTATGTCTTGGCTCTAATTAACAGTTCAGACACCCACTCATGAATCCTAAAGACTTCCAGCACAGTTCTTCTTTGTGTGAAATACAGTGAAAAGTCACAAATTTCTGCTCTTTTCCTTTTCGACTTTTTGACTCTTCAAAGCCAGACTGGATCCTTTGGTGGACCAACTCTAGCCTGTTTTACACCCCTGTTGTTAACAGTAAATCTAAAAAAAACAAAAACAAACCCCAAAACATCCACATATGTGATTTCTTGATATCGTACAGATTGTAACAAACTAAAAAAAAAGTCTTTCGTATTGGACAAGTAAGTCAGCTCATGCTAATGTGGCTGATAAAATTACAATCCTCTTGTTATGACTCATTATGCTTTGATGCTGTCATCTTTCCTCACCTCTACACTGTGTCATTAACTGTAATGTGTTACCTTAGCAACTCTAGCGCCAAAGTGTCCCAAGCATCCCAGATGCAGCGACCGTGTCACCACAAGCTTTGACACGCTGTTCAGCAGAACCTCTAGAGCATTTCAGCTGCTTAAAATTTAATAGAGGCTTGTTGTGGTCATTTGTGATGAAGATAAATGTCGTTATAAATCCCACCCCCTCCATTTGAGGGTATTGCAGCACAGTATTGGCAGTACCAGGCCTATTCAAACAGCTAGACATACAGTAAATGTAATCTCATAGAGGTTTGGTGTGGTTTTTATTCATAGTTATTTGATATCATTGCTTCATATACTTTGTGATTTATCACATTACTCAATGTAATAAATATATACAAGTTTGGATTTCTGGGCTCAACATGGTCCAAATAAGAAATAAGTGAAAACATGCTTTTTGTTCTTATGAAATAACATTTTGTTTTAAAGTTGGTTAGCATGTCATAATAAAAGCACCCATGGACCAGCTAAAAGCCTTCAAGATCTGACTCCATTAAAACTTGGCCTTTAGTTTCTAGCTTGGCCTTTTGAGTCTTGTTAAGGTTCAAAATTGAGGAAGGAGAGTACAAACTACTCTTGGTCCAGAGGATCTTGGTCCAACAATGATTTTAATGAACACACGTGTGGGAAGACACTCTGTACGCAGACAGCCAGTAGTCCTCGACTTAATTAAAGCATGAACAGATATTTTATAGCATCAGGGTTTGATTTACTGACGCCCCTTCATGCGTCACAGATACATTTTATACATAGATCAGACTTTTAACCCAGAAGATCATCTTCTATTTTCATGGCTAGCCCTTCCTGTCTACCTTTCAGTTCTTGTCTTGTTCCTCTTTCTTGCCGAGACAACAAGGACGGTTCCTCTTTTACCGAGACACTTTTGCAGTTACAACCAGACATGACTAATCTCTCCTCTAAATAAATTTAACTCTATGTGTGTGTGTCACGACCTCACATGCTCTTTGTGTCACCTCTTCACCTACTGTCTGTGTCTCGTCCTCAAATGCTCTTTCTCAATTCACCTGTTGCACTTCTGACCTTTTACCAGACCAGAAGCTCACTGAGACTATGTGTATGTCTTCTACTAAATAAATGTTTTAACCAAGAACCTCTACTAAAACCTTAATATAAAATGATCTGATATATAAGTGTTTTGTAAGCATGTATTGCAATTCCTTCTATGTTCTAGTTTTCCCTCAGCATGGATCATCTAGACACTCTCACTAGATGAAGCTTAAGACCTTTAAAGAACCTGAACATCAACTCAAATAAGCACAGATATGCAATATGTATAAAATAGTTATAACTGCACCTGGAATACAAAGTTAATTTAATACCTGTATGCATAAAACCTTAAAGCCTTCTTAAAGCTATCTGTTACATTGTTAAAGCCTCGTCTTAGCCTGCTGCTCAAAATAACTTCCTGCTTTCACTTCTGCATACAACTTCCTGTCAGCCTGCAACTCAGTCTTTCTGAAAGAGACACTGTTTAACCCCTGAATGCAATATAAACTCCAGATTATATTATTAATGCAATGGTAATGATGACAATTATTTAACAATAGCAGTAAAATAATTTCCCTGCTCCACACTCCCTCTCTCGACCTCTGGAACACCAGAGGTCGCAATACATTGTGTCCTCGCTCAGACCCTCTCTAGCCGTCCTCTGGCTCAACCAGCTCCCATTCGAGAACACTCCATGTGTAAGCTAAGGTTTTCTCGGTCCCTCTCTGGTGGTTTAGCAGGCCTCGAGATCTCCAGGATCCTCGCCCCTCCTGTGGTCGCTGAGATCTTCTGCAAAGGAAACAAAACACCTTTTCTTGCATCTCCCTAACTTATCCTTTTTGGGACTCTTTAATCAAAAGCATGATCCTAATTATGCTCTTAACTTATTGACTTGTATTTATGTATATTCTTCAACGTTCCTCATCCCTTTAAAACTCTTCAAGCCCTGCTTTCACGTCCGGTTGCTCGCTCTATTTTTCCCTTATCTGATCATCAACATCCTGTGCACAAATTGTCGCTGCTGCAAGTTCCTCTACTCTAAAAGATCCAAAAGAAAACAACCATTCTAATCAATTAAGTTTAAGCATATAAGCAATTACTCCTGTATACATTTCATCATAGCTAAATGCTGCCTTGAAACAACTCCTATGTGTTAACTTCATTTTAACCTCACATTTCCTATTACACACACACAGCACGCAGCTGCTCTGCTGTTTCTCCAGGCTAATCAAACTTATTTTGTATTTACAATCTACAAACCCTCTGTAATTCTACTAACTTTTGATCTAAAATGTAGCATCATTCACACAATGATTTCATAATCCTCTCACACACACCTTTTAAATAAACTAAACTCTTATAACATCACTCATGCATCTCTTAAATTAAAAACACTTTCAAACTTTAAAACATCCCACTTTACATCACCAAAGAAATACCTCTCACACCTTTATTCATCATTCAAAACCTTCTAGTCACCGCATTCACACAAGAAATTGAAAAAATAAAACACACCAGCAACTATTGCTGGAGAGAAGTTACTACTGAAAGTAATATGTTAATCTTAAGTATACACAGTGCACTCAATATATTTATATATCTACATCCAACTTCAGTCAATTACTATACATCCCCTACGGCAACTCAAAACTTTATTTATAGTCCTCTAATAAACATAAATGGCATTTTAAACACACACTCAACAATGTTTGCAGCAGTATTTGTAAAACCAACTGTGGCTTAAACAGTTCACTGCTTACTAATTTGCATTAGTAAGCATGTTCTGATTTTATCTGTTTTGATTGTTTGTTTGTTTGTTTGTTTGTTTGTTTGTTTATTTGCTTGTTTTAATCAATTTTAAATCATGCTTTTTATTTGTTCTTGTTTCTAATGTCTCTGTAAAGCACTTTCAATCACCTTATTGTTCAATTGTGCTATACAAATAAACTTGCCTTGCCTTGCCTTGCCTTGCATTTTCACACTCACACACACACATCTAAAAATAGCAGCAGGCAGTCAGTGCATTACTGACTCGACACACAGAGATCTCTCACACCAAATTTTCTTATTCTATATTACAACGACGTCTTATATTTACAACCACTGTCAGATCTGTCAGCTTTAGCGCCTACACAATTTTAGACAAATTTAAAATAACCGCCCAGCGGATAAACTCCCTGAGTTTTTTGCGACCAATTAACCAGTATCAAGACTTTAACTGTTTCTGGCCTCATTTCTAAAATCCCTAACTCAATTTAAAAGCGTCAACCAACCCAAACTTTGAAGTTTTAGGTTAAAGTTACACGCCCGAAGTCCAACTTCTTCTGACCAAAAAAGCGCAGACTACCGTTCCAAACGGTAAGGAGACTCTAACTCCTAGCTATTTTGGAGGTTCCCAAGTTCTCCCCGGTTGCCAACCGTACTAACCCTATTCGCCGATAGGTCAGGGCCAAGCGTCCTTGGCCGGGAGGGAGCATTACCTCCGAGAACTGCGCTTCCTAGCAGACTCGAACTGCCGTTCTAGAATAATTTATAATACTTTGAAACAACAATCAACACCCGAAACAAGTGTATAACTGAGGCAGGTGCAACCTAGTGGTCAATGGAGACTCCAACTCACAAAATGACCACTCAGGTCCACTCTTATGACCAAATTTGGACTCTAACCAACACAATAACCAATTCCCTACCAAACTACTTGAGACTCTAACTCAATTTCTTTGGGACTTCAACCCAGTATTTAAACTTTTCCTGGCAGACTCTAACTGCTTTAGCAGACTTTACTGCTTTCATTTCTTCTTAGCAGAACTCTAACTGCATCAACTCATGAGATTTTCATCAAAATCAAAACAGACATCCACCAGTAACTTCAGTGAGTAGACTTAAATTTTATCATATCCAATTTGGCACACTTTGGAAATAATTCAACAGGTAGTGCCTTACCTTTTTGGATAAGCCGGCTTATGCCCACTCACTTCGACCACTGGAATTCATGTCTGCCCGTCAGACCACCTCAGAGACCACCAAATTTCTCCATCTAAACCTCCAATCCTCCCTCCTCAACCACCGGACGAAGCCCCCAAATGTTAAGGTTCAAAATTGAGGAAGGAGAGTACAAACTACTCTTGGTCCAGAGGATCTTGGTCCAACAATGATTTTAATGAACACACGTGTGGGAAGACACTCTGTACGCAGACAGCCAGTAGTCCTCGACTTAATTAAAGCATGAACAGATATTTTATAGCATCAGGGTTTGATTTACTGACGCCCCTTCATGCGTCACAGATACATTTTATACATAGATCAGACTTTTAACCCAGAAGATCATCTTCTATTTTCATGGCTAGCCCTTCCTGTCTACCTTTCAGTTCTTGTCTTGTTCCTCTTTCTTGCCGAGACAACAAGGAACGGTTCCTCTTTTACCGAGACACTTTTGCAGTTACAACCAGACATGAGTAATCTCTCCTCTAAATAAATTTAACTCTATGTGTGTGTGTCACGACCTCACATGCTCTTTGTGTCACCTCTTCACCTACTGTCTGTGTCTCGTCCTCAAATGCTCTTTCTCAATTCACCTGTTGCACTTCTGACCTTTTACCAGACCAGAAGCTCACTGAGACTATGTGTATGTCTTCTACTAAATAAATGTTTTAACCAAGAACCTCTACTAAAACCTTAATATAAAATGATCTGATATATAAGTGTTTTGTAAGCATGTATTGCAATTCCTTCTATGTTCTAGTTTTCCCTCAGCATGGATCATCTAGACACTCTCACTAGATGAAGCTTAAGACCTTTAAAGAACCTGAACATCAACTCAAATAAGCACAGATATGCAATATGTATAAAATAGTTATAACTGCACCTGGAATACAAAGTTAATTTAATACCTGTATGCATAAAACCTTAAAGCCTTCTTAAAGCTATCTGTTACATTGTTAAAGCCTCGTCTTAGCCTGCTGCTCAAAATAACTTCCTGCTTTCACTTCTGCATACAACTTCCTGTCAGCCTGCAACTCAGTCTTTCTGAAAGAGACACTGTTTAACCCCTGAATGCAATATAAACTCCAGATTATATTATTAATGCAATGGTAATGATGACAATTATTTAACAATAGCAGTAAAATAATTTCCCTGCTCCACAGTCTTCACAGTCATTAAATAAAGTCTAGAAATAACTTTCCTTCTTTGTGCAGTTATTTCTGTCAAGCACAATGTAGTAACAGCCTCTTTGGGAATTTCGCTAGCATTTTAAAAAATGTATGTATTTATTATTTTTCGGCTTCTATAAGAAGTATAAGGAGATATAAAGCAGAACATAAACACCTGTTCTTCTACTGTGTGGCACTGTTATTATTCAGCAGGAAGGTCTTGGGCACAGCTGCTGTGTTTGAGGGGGCTTGCGATGGCCCTCCGGAGATGGAAGACAGGGACGTCTGCTGTTGTCAGCTGTGAGTGGACAGACTTATTTACGTCATAGAGATCCTTAAAATCTCAGTGCACTAAACTCAGATCTCCGGAGGTAAAGAAATCAGGCGCTTTAGAGCTTGTTGATGGCACTCTGAGGTTATGACAGGCTTAAGCTGAGTCTTGAGACATTTTTTTTTCTTCTGTGCCAACATAGTTTTAGAGTGCGAAAGGTTGAATAGTACTGCCTAGGCTCAGGGGAGCTTCAGTGAATGAGGTATCCATTTCAAGCTGCAGCATGTCTTGATGTCCTGCTTTTTCTTTCCTAGATGGAGCTTTTAGTGATACTTCAAGCCAGCAGTAGCAGCAAGAACACTCATACACTTGTGGCCTTCCTTGGTGCAGAGGGGACTTCTTTTCCTTTGCTTGTGGAAGAAAAAAAGTAGTATATGCTATGAATCACTGGCTTGTCACAGTACCTCTACATTCAGCGAGCAGATAACAACAAAAGGCTCTATGTTTTACTATTAAGCTGACCTTGAAAGTTGTTTGACAGCACCTTTGTAATGCTTGGGAGGTGGGAGGGCATTTTGGGCCCAGCTTCAAATACCTCGGAGTTCACATCACGCAGGACCTGTCATGGTCCTGTCACATCAACACCGTGGTGAAAAAGGCCCGACAGCATCTCTACCACCTCAGACGCTTGAGAGACTTCCAACTGCCCTCCAAGGTGCTCAGGAACTTTTACTCGTGCACCATAGAGAGCATCCTGACGGGAAACATCTTAACCTGGTTCGGGAACAGCACCATGCAGGACAGACGAGCTCTACAGAGGGTTGTGCGGTCAGCTGAGCGCACCATCCGCTCCGAGCTCCCTGACCTGCACTCAATCTACAGCAGGCGGTGCTGGACCAAGGCCAGGAAGATCGTGAAGGACCTCAGCCATCCCAACAACAGACTGTTCTCTCTGTTGAGGTCAGGAAAGCGATTCTGCTCCCTGAAGACCAACACAGAGAGACTGAGGAGGAGCTTCTTCCCGCAGGCGATACGGTCTCTCAATCACACCACCACACAGTACTGACCCACACATACAGTTCTTACACATTACACACATTACACAGATCTTATTGTTCTATATTTCTTCATACATTCTTATATAGTTCTATACTGTGTATTTTGTTGTACAGTTATCTTATTTTAAACTTTAATTTATATATTTTATCTTATTCTTTCCCAGTTAAATTTACCCTTCATTCTAATTTGTTGTTGTACAGTTATTTCATTTTTAACCTTAATTTTTATATTTTATTTTATTCCTTCCTAGTTAAATTTACCCTTTTAATTTTTATATTTATTTCCTATCTTATTCATAGTCTTTTTTTCTTAGGTCACGAGCAGTTGTCTAAGCATTTCACTGCATATCGTACTGTGCATGACTGTGTATGTTTTGCAAATTATTTAGAATTTAATTAGAATTTAATTATTCTGGAAGAAGAACTTTTAAAAATAATAAATCATTGTGGAAAATGAGTGGTATTAGTTAAACTAAAATAAAAGATGGTATAAAAAACCCCAGAAAAAACAAAAAACCAGAGCGCTCACTGTGACACAGACTGAACTGCCTGCATTGCCTGCATTTTAAAATTGATATCACAGCTGGCTACAACAAAACAAGAAATGCATTTTAATAAATTAATCATAATAAGAGTAGTCATAAGATTAATTACACAGGCAGAACAAAGAATGTTTATCATCTTGTCCACAGCTGCTTCTGCTTCACCAGCCTCGCAGCCTTTCTCATTCAGTCTACTGTGCTTCACCTCAGTCTGTAGCCCTCCTCAGCTCTGCTCCTCAGATCTGAAACCCTTCTCATTAGGCTGCTCTGCTCCAGATTTCCCTCTATATTTGCTCAGATTACTCGTCCACACTCTGGGCCCTCAGGTCAGCCACAGTCCCTCTGCTGACCTGCAAAGCCAGCAACTTATTCGGTCTATAGTAATTATTCATCTTCATTATTCATCAATTGCTGTCCCCTATATATGTAACTCTATCAAACTGATCTAGCTAGCTCTGGCTCATATGATAGCAGCCTTCAAAATGTGTTCCTAGGCAACCAGGCAAGACCCAAAGGCTGAGTGCACCGCTTTGCGGTCAGTTCTATGAGGTCAATATGATGTCCTTGGAGTTATTCTTCTTATAAATGGTCGCCCCAAAATTCACTTTATGAGGGATAAATCAATTTCAGCAAATGTCAGGAAATATGACGTGATGGTTTTTATTTTAAGAGTTGCACTAATTTAAAAATGCCAAGGAGTCAAAATTACCTTCATGTTGCAGATCTAGTGTTGTTTACTTTTATACTGGCTTCCCTTTTCATGTCATGAGGCTACGTCCATCTTTTAAATACAGTCTGTGATGGAAGCAAAGAATTTGAAAGAGTGGCACTGTGTTGCAGTATTTAAATTGTGGCATTTAGAGTTTTTGGTACCGAAAAGTTTGAATATATTCACCTCTGCCACTTTCAGTTTTACCTCAAATCTGTCTCATGCGAGTGCATACAGAGATAGAAGCGCAATTCCAAATTTCCCTTTTCAAGGTGAAATTAAAAAAAAAATATTGTGATTTTTAAAACTTAAAACAGTTTTAGAGGCCTTGCTTCAAGGGAAACTGAGCATTCGGGGTGCATCTTGGTAGTGGTTGTGTACGGATTTGAATGATAAAGGGACAAAATATATGAATAAAGAAGGAAAATAAATATTGTGAAGAGCGCTCAGTAGTTACTGAACTTTGCACTGAGGTTAAAATTAATTGCTAAAAGAGAGACAGACAGAGTTAAATTTGTACCACCACAGTGCCCTTTGCAGATCCAGAAAAACTCCTTTGGTGACAGTTCACGCTTCGTTTTCTTGCTGTCTTTTCCCCACGTTGCTATAGAGAAGGACTGTAAACCCACACCAATTAACTCCCTCCAAGAACAACTCCAAATATCTGACAACTGGGCTGGAAGGAAAGCCACCATTCCCGCATCTCATATCAATGTGGTTTGCATCACACCTATCAGCACCTTCCCACCGCACACTCAATCCAGTGTGCAGAGCAGAAGTGTGCTCGCTTAGTTTGCTCTGTGTGACAGCTTGTAACCATCACATGAATATTTGAGTTCAGTCTCACATTTGAGTTGTTTCAAAATGCAAGAAACAAGGATAACTTAGCACAGAAGAATTTGGCAAAGGGAGTATTTACTTTACTTTTACTAGACTACACTAAGTCACAGCTACAGGCATGAGCAGCAAAAATAAACAGTGGTGATAACATGGATGACAAAGAGCTGCAGTAATAATTCTATTTTAGTCATTGGTCTTTTTCACAATTTAATTACTTGCAAATGAGCTGCAATTTGCTTCATTAAAACACAGTGTTACATTAAATCCTCCAGTGCTAGCTATCTTTAAATGCAACTGTATAGAACACAGTTTCAACCAGTATTAAAATTGGCCTGTGTCTGTTTTGAATAAAGATCTTAAAATCTGATCGGCTGGTCAAATGTCAAGCTTTTAGCTTTAAGTGTTTTTATTTAGCTGTCTATATTCTGACCCCTGACATTGCTTCAATACCTAATTTTCAGTCCAGTATTTTTAGTGACTCCATTACTTCACTTTTGAGCTCTTTAGTTTAACTGAATGTCAAAACACCTAAAGAGTGAAGTTTGGCAGCTATGTGTTAAAAGGTGCTCACATAATGCACTTTTACTTTCAGCATTGATCAGCTCACCTCAAGCAACCTTTTTAAACACAAAGACTGGCTGAGCTAAACTGCCTCACAAACTGCTCCATTTACCTTTTGAGTTGGAGAAATTATTTTCAGGGGTTTTAATGGATAATCAGAGAAATGTGCAGCCTTTTAGAAGAACATTGTTTCAAAATGAAATGTCTCTTTGAAATATAGAAAGTGACTTTTAGAGTGTTGATAAGTTAAAGAAAAAAAAATCCTTAAATGTTTTATCCCTAAAATGAGGAAATCCAGTGGCTATTTTTCTGACACTACATCATTGAAAATCAATGCAAATTTGTTGTGAGTGATCACTTCAATCCTCTGATGAAACCTGCAGGACTAAAAATAGCTATCCTACTTGGGGACCATTATCTAAATTAGCTTTAATTTCACTGGTCACTGGGACAATGATTGCATATATAGTATAGTATATAAGTATTTTTTGAATGCCATCTCTACTCCTTATGCAGTGTCTCTGGTTAGACAGTTTTCCACCGAAATCATAAACAGGCGCAGTGTGACTAATTGGGTGGAGAGTCAGGTGGTTTTCCGGTGGGGTGGTTCCTGCTCACCTGTCTTTTGGGCTGGTTGGGTGAAGAAAAATAATTTTAACAATTACTTTATTCATCTAACAGCACAGATTCTGCATCACAGTAAACAGCTGTTCTACCATCTTACTGTAACTTCGGCATGCGTGTCCTTTTCACGCTTTGGAGAGGCAAAGCGTGAAATGAACATGATGGGCTGGCGTGTCTGTTGCACATTTTTCTGTGATACTGGGTTGAATAAAGGCGTATGGTTTAAATAAGGAAAGATCATTTGGAGGAACTGAAAATGATTTATAGATAGAAAAAAGAAAGATCAACTCAGTGATTAGACTCCAATTACTCATCATGGCAGAAGTGTTAAGATTTAGGACAGAATCCCAGAGTCTAGATGGTGGAGGTAGTGGGGATGAAAATGGAGGCTTTGGTGGAAGTGGAGTGTCTCAGGTGAAGCTGAGATGGGGAGGAGACGGTTTGCATGTATAAGGATCTGAAAGGGAGAATGACAAAAGAGCACTGAGATTGAAAGCATACAGAGTGGAGGCTGATTGGCTGAAAGAAGACATGCAAGAGGATGACTGAACTGTTATAATGATGTCAGTATTGAGTTTGACAGCGTGGGAAAGTGGACGTGATCTAAAGAAGAGGTTAGCAGTCGAACATCTGTAAAAGCAGGCAGATGAGTGATTACAGATCACTTACGCATGAGCCTCATTAGGAAGAATGGTGCTTCTTCACATCCATATAGTTGTAGAATCCATGATAAAGGTGCACTAAAGCTGTTTTGGCAGCATGTGGTGGTCCAGTACTTTGCTAAATTCTTCTTAATATTTTGCCATGCTAGAGGCAAGTCAGCATCTGTCAAAATTTCTTTTTAAAGTAGCCAGAAAATGAAATTACTATCACTAGGACTTTTTAAGTGTAGTGCCACTGTGAGCTTGACATTTGGCTTTGACTAAAATGTCTCAACTTATATTTGTTGGATTAAATATGACATTTGGTGTACACAGTTTTGTTGCTCTGAGGTTGAACACTAAAAACATGGATGGTCCCTTTTTAGTGTTTATATTGCACTATTAAGTGTCATGTGTAGAGTGTGTCAGTTTCTGGACCCAAATACAGAGTTTAAAAAACAAAAAAATGAACCTTTATTTTGTCTAGCTGGGCCCTGTTTCAGGAAGCCGGTTTAGTGGAAAAACTGAGTAAGTATACCCTGAGTTAACGAAAACTCTGGGTTTTCGGTTTCACAAAGCGAGTTCAGCTGAAGCCTGAGTGAGTCACTATGACGACACACGCCGTGAAGCTAACCTGCCCCCTAGCAGGTTTACTACAACTAACCCTGACTGTCTCCGCCCCTTTGTCGGAAACCTGACAGTAGGAAGTGTCGGACATGGCGTGTCCCTTCCTTGAAGAGCCAGTAGATGTTGAAGCCCAAATTCTCCGCAGAGCTCTCCGCCGGGAGAGAGTGATCAGAGCGCGTTTGGACATTTTATCATTTCCTGATGATTTTCTGTGCGAACGTTACCGTTTCTCAGCACAATCTATAAGTTATTTGAATAACATCCTCAGGCCATATATTACGCATGTGACACATCGCGGACATGCTCTCAGTTCTGTACATATTATTTGTATTGCACTTCGTTTTTTTGCAAACGGGAGCTTTCTGTATAATATTGGTGACGCTGAGCACGTTTCCAAGGCTACCGTCTGTCGGGCAGTCAGGAATGTTACAGTTGCACTGAAACGTCTCCTGTACTGGTTTGTGGTGTTCCCCGGTCATAGACCCACAAGATTTATCAAAGAGGGATGCCACAAAATTGCAGGTATCAGGATGAACAAAACTTAATTTATGATGTGGTGATACTTGGACTACTACTTAAATTTTACATTTATTTCCAGGGTTCCCAGGCGTGATTGGCTGTACAGATGGCACTCACATTCCAATCATTGCTCCTTCAGTAAATGAAGGAGACTATGTGAACAGGAAGTCTTTCCACAGCATTAATGTACAGGTACATAGTTCCCTGTAGCATTTCAAACTAACAAATTATTTCATTATAGTAATGGATGCTAATTTGTGTTCTCTGCACTGTGAAGATCATATGTGATGCTGCCAACATTATCACAAATGTGGAAGCCAAGTGGCCAGGCTCTGTCCATGACTCACAAATATTCCGTGAATGTACACTGAGCACAAAATTTGGACATGGTGAGTTGAGAATACTTTAAAATATATAAAGACCAATTGCTTCAGGGACATTTGAACTGAAGTGTATCCTTCTGTCTTAGGAGAGTTCACTGGCTACTTGCTTGGTGATAGGGGGTATCCATGTTTACCCTATTTGCTTACCCCTTACCCTGACCCTGAACCGGGCCCACAGCAGCGATATAATCTGGCTAATTGCAGGACAAGAGCCAGAATTGAAATGACTATCGGAATGCTTAAGGCCCGGTTCCAGTGCCTGCAAAGACTCAGGGTCACCCCAGAAAGGGCATGTGACATTATTGTGGCATGTGTGATTCTTCACAACATTGCCACAATTAGAGGAGAACACTGTCCTTCTGAACCAAACATCAGCAGTGATCCAAACCATGAACATCCTGACCCTCCCACGGACATACAAGATGGAAGAGCAGTCAGAGACACCATATGTCACAATCATTTCTTTTGACCCATCACCTCAACATGTTGAAAGAAGAATAAACAGATTTTTTGTTCAACTGGCTTTATTGGTCGCCTGTATTTCCTGTACACAAAGTATTACAAGATGTAAACCTCATAAAGTGTCTCTGTTGCTTCCTCCTCTGTAACAGCTGTCAATGTTTCTTCATTATTTTCCTGTAGTAAAGAAATAAACAACATTGCTGTTCTACTGTACACTCATATAATCTGTGGAGTATTACTCACAACTGCATGTTGGTCTGGCTCAACAGGAGGCTGCACCAGATGCAGTACACCACCACCATCAACTGATAGAATATGAGGTTTATACAGGTCACTTATAACTTACAAGGGACCAAATGGCAATTAACAAACATACCAATCACCTTACACTTCATTGTCATTATGCTCTCAAAGACAACCAAGGCTGAGGGAAGGCAAAATCAGTAGGAAAATAACTTCACTACAAAATAATCCATTATGGTAAAGAGTTTATCAAATGAATGAGTAGCACTGCAAAGGTGACTGTGAAGAAAGGATGTATGCACATCATGTATTATTTTGGATTTACCCCCTATGTAGGCACTTGTGTCTTGCGGGGTTATTGACTCAGAGGATGTCCCCGCAGAGATGCCTTCGGCCACAGGGCGCCCACTGTTTTGGCTGAGGGCCAACTGCTCAGCCTCTGTGAGTGGTGGTGGTGGAGGACCCCCACCTGTTTTTCGGGCCTCCGCTTTTTTTCTGTTGGCTATAACGGGCCACATTTGAGCATACAGAGTAAGCAAATATGTACTTGTAATGTGCTCAGATAATTTCAATAAGTGCTTACAGAAAGAAAATTAATGTAGCCTCTAACTGCAATTGATTTACATGGGACAAACAGACCAAGCACTATGGCTCATAATACAATTACACCTTACCTGTTTGGACTATATTTTTATATTTCATTTTTACTTGCTGCCAGGCACGTTTGGGGCCTGTTGGGTTGCACCTGCGCTCACATCACATCACAAAATAAAATGTATAAAATAACAAATAAAATAACATATGATAAAATAACGTGTTAAATGGGTGGAAATCCCTCGATCAATGTTTAAATTAACACTCACGCATTGACTCTGTCGGCTATGTTTTGCCATGCATGCTCCCTGTCTTTCGCAGCTGTGGCTGTGTTACTTTTTTCCGCGGAATTTGCGTGTTATCGGCATATGCTGCCATCAGAATTTCGGCCTCAAGCGCTGTAAAATACATTGACCACGCCTTCTTTCCCTCCGTCTCCATGGTGACTCGCTTAATCTGTGCTCCGCTTATCAGGGCTTTATGTATCCTCGTCCGCGCGCTTCACTTGGGGTTAAAGCAACTCCGCGTTGACTGAACTAATTGTTATCAGCCTTTCTGAAACCGAATATTCCGAGTTGGACAGTTCGGGGTTACTCAACCCTGAGTATCGTTTTTCACTCTGAGTTTTCTAAACCGGCTTCCTGAAACAGGGCCCTGGGGCCCGTTCTTCGTACGTCGCTCACTACATCCAAGATCAAATGACACATCCAAGATCAAACCATCGCGCTAACCGTGAGCTCGCTAATCCGGTTCTCCGAACACACCTTCCGTTGACGATTAGTACAGCTGGACGCAGTAATGTGACATCACTGGGTGTCGTAAAAGGGGCTACGCATCGATAGTAGAAACATTGATCGGCAACCCTCTGATTGGTCGGCGAAAATGTCGAAGGAGTGCGCTCGGCTCGGTATTTTTCGGCAGCAGAGCAAGAACTCCTGAGTGAGGGATTTCAGGAGTTTCAGAGTTTAATCAGAACGCAAGGGAACACTGCAAAGGCTGCAAAAGCAAGGAGAGAGGGCTGGCAGAAAGTTGCTGACAAATTAAACTCGTAAGTAATTTAATAATAATAATAATAATATATTGGATTTATATAGCGCTTTTCAAGGCACCCAAAGCGCTTTACAATGCCACTATTCATTCACTCTCACATTCACACACTGGTGGAGGCAGCTACGGTTGTAGCCACAGCTGCCCTGGGGCAGACTGACAGAAGCGAGGCTGCCATATCGCGCCATCGGCCCCTCTGGCCAACACCAGTAGGCAGTAGGGTAGATTTATTATATTACACTATATTATCCAATATTATATTACATTATATTATATTGTTATATTATATCCTCTTTCACATTAGAGCCACAACAGGACCCACTAGAACATGGGAACAAGTAAAAGTGAAATATAAGAATATTCTATAGAATGGTAATATTTATCACTTATATTGCTTTTCGTCTCTTGGAAAGAGACCCTGAAATAATCTGTTTGTTTGTTTATAACAGCAACCAAGAAAAGGGCAGAGCAAAAAAAGACAGGTGGTGGTCCTGCACCCCCTCGTCAACAAGTTGGTTAAGTAAATAATATCCTCACGGGAAAATCGATATCTCTCAATGAGCACACTGTCGCGCTGAGCTAAAGGATCCTGTCTGTCCCGCAATATATGCTGAATTCTGAGGACTCTCCTTATCAATCTTGCACCTTCCGCAATGGGTTGCTCGCGTAAACGGACAGGACATGGCTGCGACAGACTTCCCAAATCCACCTTGGCTTTTATAGCCGTGGTCTCTCATCTTGATTACACGAAGTAATTTACAATTACTACTCTGAAATATGAATTACATCTGTAATAATCACATACATGTAATAGAATGTTAATAGTACATTTCCCTTTTTTAGGAAATGACCTGTATGTATCTGTGTGACATCAATAAAAGGATCAAGTGCTGCATTATCTTCAGTTACATTGATGTTATTTATTTATCGCTGTTGCTTTCGTATAAATGAAGCGGACATACCTGCGTGGCCGCGATCTAATCCTGTTTACATAAAGTAAACCTGCTCCCGAGCAGGTTTACGCTTACGGCTCTGTTGCTATGACAGCAAGTCCCGGATGAGCTTCGGGGAACCGAACGATCCAAGATCACGCGAAATCGTCAACAATCTAATCCAGCTAACTTACTTAGCGAGGTACGAAGAACAGGCCCCTGATGTTCAACAATTTGATACATCCAAATAGGATGAGCACAAAGGGAAAACCTCACAGGCTGACAAAACAGTCAGTATGACACAACAAAGATCACAAGCAGTCTGATTAAGTACGTAAGAGATGATGGGGGCAGAGTGGAAGCACCTGGGAACTACACACAGCAGAACTAAATCTGTTAATGAGACATGAGCAAGTAAACTAAAAACAAGGCAATAAGGAATAAGGAAAACAATAAATCTCAAACTATAACCAAAAACTAGAATTATGAAGTCTGACTCAAAATATTAAACATGAATTTAGCTGTCCACAACTCAAAACACTGGTCAAAGACCAGGACCTCAGCTAATTACACTTCCATGAGCTCCAGCTGTACTTTGAACTAAAAAGTAATGCGATGTTAAGAAAGTTCACACTATTTATCTGGTTCACCATCTTAAACATGTAAACATTTGCTGATGCAAAGTGCCCAAACTGTTTTACTTCTTGACAGTAGAAAACCAAGACCATCAAAAATTTCCAGTTTAAGTGAAAATTGCACACACACACAACTACAGTACAAATTTCAAATCAATCTTAAATTTCTCCAAATTGTTTTTTTTCTCTGTGATTATGTATAATTATGTGTAATTATAATTAATCTTATTTTGCATAAACACTAAGAAGTCTAACAAATGAAAAAAATATACCTAATCAGAAGAAATAGCAAATGTAATTAGAAATTAAATCTGCAAGAGATTTTACAAACACACACACACTCTCACTCTCTCTGTCTCTCTCACACACACACTCACACACGCACACCTGTCACATATACACACTCCCACTTCTCTCTGTCTCACTGGTTTTCCTGCCACCCTGGAGAGTTCACTGCTCTTGCTGTTTTAACCTCCAGCCTGGGTTGTCCATGCTGCGTACACTGTGTGTCACTCAGTGAACTATTTGTTTGCCACTCATTGCTCACTGCCCTGCTCCTGTCCACACATGGCTCCCTGCAGGCAACAAACCACTGGAGAGATTTCACATCACAAGACCCGTGTGCACAAGCAACTTCCCCTCCTAGCAGCTGGTAATTTGCTCCAGACAAGGCACCTCTGCTCCCATCAGTGAGATAACTCTTTATTCTTTTTTCTCACCCCCACCCTTCCTTCTTCTCACTCCCTTTCCCTTCTTTCAACAGCTCCACATGCTCTGCATGCAGTATGACTCACCACACAAGGTGCTTTCAGTGATAATACTGCAGCAAATAAAGGCATCTATTTACACTTTACAAGCAGATTGTAATTAAAAGTCAACATCAGGAATAGCGTGCTTCCCTACCACTATATCAAACTTTCATAAAGATGATGACAGCACACGTGGATTTGCAATTTTGTAATTATCAGTACTTTACTTTGAGGGGTTGTTTCACATTTTCCAACAAAACCTGTAGCAGAGTTGTTTTTTCTCAAGCTAAATGCCAGTGCTGGGAAACTGCAGTATTTACTATGACCAATGGAAAGCTGAAGCCAGTGTGATTTGTTTTGCAGGTATCTGCTCATGATTTAAATCTTTACTGAAATACGCAACCAAGTCACGTGTGCAAACGGTGTCCTTTAGGTAACCTTTAGAAAACTTTTCAGGACTATTTGAATTCATGTCTATACCAGATGTTTAGTACACAGCTCTATTTTTTTTTTTTTACTACAGTATCAGGTTCTTCACTAAATTCAAGGGCACTCAATTCAAAGGTCTCCCCCCCCAAAAAAAAACAAAAACAAAAAACACAAACAGTATTGGCCAATCAACATGTAGTTCACAAGTGGCCCTTTCTATAGCACTGTGATCATAAAAGCACATGAACACAACCACCAATGATGGCTCAGATAAAAAAAATATCTTAGAAAAACATAAAAAGTTAAGCTCAGAAATTGAATTTTAACTGATGCAAATGAAACCTGCATGCAAAAGTAAAACAAGATTTTATTTGTTGATGGGTAAATACTAGCTTCTGATGCCAATATTGTACTTGCTTTTTCACAGAAGAAGAATACATTTACTGATTAATCATTGTGTCAAATAAGTAATTTTTATGTTTAAAAGTATGAAAAAAAAAACCCAATCATTTCTATGGGAGGTACTTACATATAAACGTCAAATACTTTTGAATTAAATAACTTTAAACTTTTACAGACTCCTGACTTCCCTGCTTTCCAAGTAGACAGAGCCATACAGTCTTCACTGTCACCACACATGATTTATAATGTATTTTGTCATCCATGTACTGTATATTCTTCACTGTCATCAGTCTTTTAGAAATATTTCCACAAGGAAAGCAATTAAAAATATTCCTCAAGCTGCCACGGTAAAGCACTGGGGTCTTTATTATTCAAGGGGGAGAAGCCCAATCCTAATGGTTGTGCATGCTAATTGTATCAAGGTTACTTATAGTTCCACTGCATGATTAAACTCTCACTTTGTGTTATTTCAGGTGGATCAGTGACGCAAAAACCTCCCTCTCATCTAAACAGTGCTTCTAGGACAATGCGTTACATCAAGGCCAAAAATGTCAATTATTTAAAAGCCCAATTATATTCTCATTAATACCTCTTTTTGTTTAATTTAAGCCTGAAAGAATTCTTTTTGACTGAACAAAGACTGATTAACAATTTCACTGACCCCAAAGGAAAACTGCATGATACAGTAAACTGCATTTCATTTATATAGTTACTGGGTGTACCAAGTATGACCAATAAAGTAATGGACTGCAGAATACTTCCTGAAAGTCATACTTTTGGAAAATAACGAGTAGTTCTAACCTTTTTTTTCCACATATTAACTTGGTGAAAATGGGAGAATCAGAATGTTCTTCCATTGAAACACATCAAAAGAGTGCTCTAGTCAGCTGTCTCCTCACTACTGAACATACTTTGTGATACAGCCAGGATGCTGCTTAAGTACAGTTTACAGGAAGTGAGACAGGAGATGATCACTCACTAGCTCTGTATTTGCCAGGCTGTTGCCAGTAATATTTTCACATCTGCATAATCAGACATCACTGGAACCTTCTACTAGGAAGTAGAGATGAAATGTGGTCTCATTCAACTGTAATGCAATATCTAGAAAAGCTCAAGGATCCATTGTATCCACGTGCAGAACCTGTTAACATGCAAAGCCATTAGTAAACATGGACATAATATGTTTTAGATTTTTTACCTCTTGCTGTGTTTTTTCCTAAAAGCCACGTTCCTCTATTCAAGCCATAGTTATCCAACGTATACATATGCTGATGCATGCATTGGTGGACATTTGGGGTTAAATATCTTGCAAAGGACACTCAAAGCTGCAGGCAAGTGAAGTTGAGCATAAGTTGAGCTCTTTTGATTATTCAGACAACAGATTTTCTAGGTTCTGCACCATAGCCTGCCCTTAACGGTACTGCTGCCATGTAAGGTGCTCGAATGCCATCTGGAACAACTTTGGGTTCAGTCTAACCCACAGACACTTGGAGAGGAGGAGCAAAATACTGACTCATCAACCTTGTGACAAGTGTACAACCCACTCTACCACCTGTGCCACAGTAAATGAGCACTGATGAAAACATACACTGACTTCAGCTGAACAGATTTGACAATGATGATCCATTAGGAATCCTTCGTCATGCTATAACTTACTGCAGATGGCATTACATCAAGCCAGATTCTGGCTTCCTTCCATTGACTCACTGTGTGGTTTAGTATTGATGTTTAGATTCTACTGATCACTTTAAAAGCGCGTCTGGTAATGCCCCCCAAACAAGAAATGGTGATCCCACATTTGCCATTATGCAGCCTTGGATACTCAGGTGGTACGCTAATGGCCACAGCAGCTCCAAAGCTCAAGATTCAGATGAAAGATGAGTGTATTTCTCCCTTCAGAAATCCCTTGATTCAGAGATTTTACAATAATGTGGTGTCAATATATTTGATGTCAATTTTTATGTATTTTTTATAGCCTTTTATTGTCTGGTTATGATCATTCAATTGTCTTGTTTATTATTTCTCTCCCCCACTTTTATCTTTTAATTGTTATTATTCTCATTATTGCTTAAAATAAGTTTTCCTTTTTTTAACTTCCAGTTTTTCTTTATTTTGTTTCTTTCTTTGTAAACTCATCTTTTTAAATTGCTTTATACATTTGAAATTATTTTTCTACACCCCTTTTTTCTACCTTCTTCTTCTTGTCATTATTATTATAACAGCTGTACTCATTTTTTAGCCTTCCTGGTATGTTATATATTTTAAAAAATGCAGTGTGCAAAAGCTCCTCGTGCCACCCACAGCAAGCAGTCCAAAAATATACTACAGAATTACCACAGGGTCCCTGCGGTAATTCTAACCTACAGATGAGCAGAGTGAGGTGATAACATGCACTCATGCTCATATCGTGTGTGTGTGTTGTTGTTGTTTTTTTTTTGAAGAGTGTAACTCTGTTAAACATGTTTAATTTTTATCATATTTAATTGCTACATGAACAGCAATAATAATTATATATGGAACCCCATGGAATTAAAAAGAAAATCTTTTTTCTTTATTCTGCATTTAGAATTGAGGCAAATGATCCATCAAGGTTAAAAAGTCAGGGTATATAAGCTCTTCTTATAAAAGTGCCATCGTAAATAATATGATACCTGCCAATTTCTATCAGTCCCATGCAAGTTAAGTGGCCAGACCAACAGAAAAACCATGCAATCCCTAAAGCATTATCACAGGTAATATTGAACATATTACCATATTACTTGTGACACTATCAAGAAATAGTGCACCACAACTCATGCCCCAGGAATCAAACAGTCCTTTCTCTACCCAAGTGTGAATTCAGTCTGACCTTTTTAGAGCCAGTTTTTAAGCCTATAAGGGTGAGTGTTTGATACTTACATATAGATTCTTCAGTGGAGTTTCCTTTATAACATTTTCTAACTTCAGGAGGTCAAAAACTCTATTTCATGCAGTCTTTAAAGGCCACCCAAAAGCCTGCCTTTAAACAAACAGTGACACAGACCAAAATGTGTCCTTAGGTGGTTTCTGAGTGTATGTGTGAGTGTGCACTTGTTTGTGTGTGTGTGTGTGTGTGTGTGTGTGTGTGTGTGTGTGTGTGTGTGTGTGTGTGTGTGTGTGTGTGTGTGTGTGTGTGTGTGTGAGTGAAGTGGGCAGCATGACAGCTTGGACATTTGAGAGGTCACTGGCTGACCTTGAAATCTGTCTCTTCCAACAAGGTAAGAGTGTGGACGGGAGCCACAGAGAAGAGGAGCACTTGGTCTGGCTTATCCTCTGCTCTGTGATGTCTGCTGTTTAATGACCAGTTTGCAGGGATTTATGCCCTCGCCTACATCAGCCTTTAGCCAGACAGGGTGACAGCTCTGCATCAAAGGTTTTAATCATCACAGTCATTGCAGACAGGTAGCTTGATATTTCCCCTTTGTGACCCTGGCAGCATCATTAAGCAGAAAACCCTTGAGCAATAAACATATTTTGATAGCTCATGTCTGGAGGCATATTCATAATGCTACTTGAATAATGTTATCCACACTAACCTCTTCTTCTGTCTGACGTAGCTGGTTTTTGACCAGGTTTAATGCAGAAGCAATGCTGTTATACGTGGATGGTTAATATTTTTGTTATTATTTTAACAAAAGAACCAATTTGTCACTATATTGAACAAAACCAGCAACTAATAAAACATGGTGAAAATTACCTTTGGGTACATAGATTTTATTAAATGGAGACAAAAATATCTTGGTGTTTTGATTCTTTTATTCTCTCAAGGGGTCTTGAATTTACGGAGTAATTAGTTGAGTAGAATCTAATTTTCCCCCAGCCCATCCTGCACTCCTCTGCAGGGAAGTTTACATTTGGTAATGAATTAAGAGCCTTGCGCTATTAAAGGGGGGTTTTGCTGACATCTCTATAAGCTTAAGATAAGCTGGGCCTAAATCAAGAAAAATGCAGACCAAGCACATTGCAGTCCAAGGAAATCTTAGCGAGAAAAGCTTTCAGCAGAAGATAACAGTAGGTGTATTAGCCTTTGCATTACCCATAAAACATCCTGGTTTGCCTTACTTTGAAAATGCTTTTATAGGGAGTCCTATAAAATTAGGAGATCTGAATGGTTTTATGTTACTGCTTTATAAAAGAAAAAAAAACATTTTAAATTCAATTTAGTTGCAGGATTCAAATTTCCAAGACTTTTGCAACAAACTGATTATTTTTCATAGGTTATGTTGATACTATAGTTAAAGTTAATTCAAAAATGAACCAGGACAACGATTTCCAGTACAGTTCTGCAGCTATAGTGCAGTCAGTGTTATATAACTAGAAACTGTTTCTGCCTCTCTTTTTTCCTTGCTACCAATACTATATATACCCTGGAGATGGAAGGTCACAACAACAAAGTGTAAATTATATTTTGTATCCTTTTGTGTAAGTCCAAGTTATTTTGCTCTCCAGGCTTGGTCCCCGATGTTACTATCTTCCCCAGTCATTACATGAACTGTATACAGTGACTTTACACCGCCTGTAGGCTTGTATATTGACAGGCAGTGTGTGCCTATGTACTGCAGAGAAGCAAACTTTGATGTACAAGCTGACATCCAATGTATGCTGGCAGCTATAATTTTCCATCTTTATCACACCTCTCCCTAGCAGTTACATCATCCACACAGCAGCCAGCATTAGGAAAGTGTTCATCAAAACAAATGAGGGCAAGATGAATTTGAATTAGCTCCACTGTAGGGGTCAATAGTGTTAATTATGCAGGAAACTAGCAGTAATAGAAGCGTTATCGTAAGACTCAATTTACCTTGTAGCCAAAACAATTAGTGTTGAGAAGCTGTTTCCTTCCAAGTCACAGGTGTGATCCACACAATAATCAATCTGCCTATAGATCCTTGTTAAAGTGTCTTTGAGCAAGACACTCAACCCTCATTTGTTAACAAGGGCTCTCTCTTCTGGTGTGCATGTCAAAGAGAAATGTAATTTATACCTATGATTGTGTTGTATCTACAATAGATAGATATTTGCTGTGCAGATGTTATGTCCAGTGGCGTGTCCAGCGGGGTGGCCTGGGGGGGCACAGGCCACCCCCCCAACCAGACTGGCCACCCCAGGTGCCACCCCAAAGGCAAAACAATAAAATTCAATCAAATATCAAATGTCCGATTATGTTTTCACGGTGAAGCTCAGATATCCGAGTGTAAGTGAATGCAGCATCGGCTTCTGCGCTATGTGCATCACGTTAGCAAAGGTAGGAGAGCCAAGCACGAAAGACGGCACTGCAGGAAACAATTTTTCGGTGAAAGAAAATGAGGACAGAATAAATGTCCCGGTAAGTAATATTAAGTTTGTTGAGTTTAGTAAACTTCGGTGAAATTAGAATACCAAGGAAAAAATAACACTTAAAGAATTATTGCAGCCGTGGAATATATCAGACAGTATGCTACTGAGGGGAGCTAACATAAGAGTTATGAGTTATAAGATATAATCTAAGTCGTAACATTGCTGTATGGAGCTGCAGATTTGGTTGCAGGTTAACATAGCTGGACTGGCCATCGGGCATACTGGGCATATGCCCGGTGACTTATTTTTTTTTCTTTTTTCTTTTGTAACGGCATGAACAATGAGAGGTGGTGGATTGGCCAGATGCAGGTCGATGTGTAAAAATAACTCAGTTTTTTGGTGGTGGCTATGACGGAGCTTCCACAGAGGCCAGCAGGTGGATGAGGGAAGGGGAGGCAGGAGAGCCCCGAGGCGGCCACCAGTCCGAGTGTCAGGTGAACTGAACTTCAGGTAAGAAGTTATGACCTGCAGTCTATCTGGGTCAGATATAAACCAAGTTTAGGTGGAGTTTATTTTTGTTGTGCTGACTTTTTACCCTCAGTTGCAATAACTCGTACTGCATTCTAGCCAGCTTGACAGAGTTTATATACAGCTGGGTGGGTGCTATGATGTTACTGATAGTGAACTTTATTTTATTCATAAAGTTAGTAGAGTTGCCAACGGCTCCTTAAAAAAAATGGAATGGTCCCTCATTCAGAGAAAATATTACACGTTTCGTATTGAGCTGAGAAGAGACGCAGTTTGTCCCGAACTTTAGCTAGAATGGAAAAAAGACACAAAGCTGGAGTTATTCTGTCATTACGCTGCACAGCTGCCTCTTCTTCTCTCATTCTCTCCCCCTGCCTCTCCTGTTGCTACTTCAATCATGAAACTGATCAATGATCAGCTGATCGGCTTTTCTCTCTTGTTTATTTATCGCCCACTTTGGGCCAGAAAGAGGAAACCAGCAGATGTCGTGCTAAACAACAGCAGCACATTTAAGCTTGATCAGCTGTTGTTAGAATTTATTTAATATTAATTTCTAATATCAGCTGATGTTTGCTGGAGCCACAGCTGTAAACCTGCTGGTCATGATGTCGGTTTGGATGTGTGATGAGAGGGAAACGTGAAGATGAAACCAGGAGATGTCCTTACTGAATCATCAGAGCTGTGATGGAGAAACAGGTTTACCTTTTAGGTGACATGAATGAGTTGAAGGGAAGTTATGAACTGTTTCTGAGAGATAAATAGCACCAGGATCCTTTTTCTACGTAGCTGACAGCTGGTAACTGTGCAGGGGTGGATCTAGGAAAGTGTTGCCAGGGGGCCAGGTAGGGCATTAACAGGGAAAGGGGGGCACAAAGAAATACTTTTCTTTCTTATTCTCATTTAAGATATCTAGCTTTTAAAAAATAATTATCTAAATCTTACAACCAAAGTTTTTATCTGACGTAAAATGTATAGAAATCATACATATACCAACAAGACTGTACATCACTGTCACAACAGCATTTGTTTTCATTCAAAGGCTTTATGGCTTTAATACCTGGTGGGCCGGTCTGTAGTCAAAATGCCCAATTTTCTTTCCCAGTCCAGTCCTGCAGGTTAATACTGGCAGTGTCACCATGCCAGCTGACTGTATTTCATCATCAGCCAGTGTTGTTCTTTATACATCAATATTACCAAAGTTTACCATAAGGCAGCATAGAAAGTATTTACTTGCTTTCAGGTTTCATTCAAATGTTAGTCTTTTCATTTGTTTCCCCACTTTTTTCTTTTGTTTCAAAATCAAACACCAGTTTGTGAGAAGAGTATCTTCTTTTTTTAACAGGCAGATAAAGTTTTACATTGGAATTGGCTAATTTGTCAATTGTTTGTTACAAATGTTCGTATTTTAATATTCAAAAATGTTTTTGCCCAAAACATATGTGCACTACATGTCAGTAAAAATACTATGCAAATATTGATGTCCTTGAATGCTGAGTAAACACTGACTGATTGTATCTCTTCTACTTCATCAACGCAGTATCTAAAAACTTTGCACCGTAGTGGTTAAAATCTCATTCTAATAAGAGTTAAAAGCGCATTCGGTTATTAGGTTTATAGGGTTATTGAATTATGGTTAACGGTTGGTAGAATTTTTTTTAAACATTATCTGCCAATTACATCTGCCACCCTTCTCCAAATCTGTGCCCCTACCTGGCCCCCCCAACAAAAAATTTCTAGACACGCCACTGGTTATGTCTCAACACTACTGTTATTTTGTTATTTTCTTAATTAGTGTATTTCAAATCTAAAGATGCCATGCCAATGGTTGCCTATCAAGCTGCTACCTTAAAGCACCACTGCCAATTAAATCTGAAAATGAGGGAAAGCAAAATGTTATTTTGAAGATTATTTTTTAAGATGCCCCAGCAGCTGTACCTTTTTTGCATGTGTGCCCATTTATGTTTGACGATAAGGGAATAATTTAAAAAGGTTAGCGGCATGTTCTGAAATGAGGTGAAATCAACATTTATATTGATCCTCTCCTTGTTTAGGAAGTAACAAATCTAACGGAACTATTTGATCTGCTACGTAAAACATCTGCACTCTAAAAAGTAATTCATCAGGCCTTTTACCACCACTTGATTAAATCCATGGCTGCAACATAAAAATTCTAATTTATTATTTTATATGTAATTTGAAATTAAATCCCAATGTTAGTGGGTTCAAAATAAAATTCAAGTTGTAATTACTTAAAGAAATTGAATAGATAACTTGTTTTTTTTTCCACTGTAACTTTTTTTCCACTGTAACTTCTGATTTCAAATTCCCTTCATTCCCTCAGACTTGGTTACATTTTTTGTAACTGTTACATTTCAGTAATGTAATGATTAAAGATAGGGAAAGATATTTATTGGCTTAAAAGTGTGCACTGACTGCACAACTTCTGGCCATTACCAGTCTGGCTTTTTCAAAACAGATCTCAAAATCTAGATGCGGATCTGTGGAAATGTATGTCAGTCATAAAGAAGTCTCTATGTGGGACTGAAGTTTGAAAAAATGAACAAATTAGTGTGGATTAAAGAATGGTTAAAAATAACGTTAGGAGAGAAAATGAGCAATAGGATAATTTGTAGAACATAGGTGTCAAACTCTGGTCCGCGGGCCAAATTTGGCCCGCAGCCTAATTACATTTGGCCCGCGAAGCCATACCATATTATTATTAGAGCTGGCCTACTGGTATTATACAGCTAATATATATATTGTTTAGTATTAAGCTTTGCTTGTTCCATATTCAGTTTTTTAAGCAAAACTTGTTTGAGTCCATAAGAAAAGATTCATTCTCATATCTGGAGGAATATTTTTTTTTCCAATAAATATTAATGTTAGCCCGCGACTTTGTTCCAGATTTGAATTTTGGCCCACTGTGTATTTGACTTTGACACCCCTGTTGTAGACAGAGGAATTGCCACCTGTTGGTGGCATGTTTAAGTCTTTGTGCTTATAAAATAAAAGCAAAAAGAAATTCAAAGTGCTGATTACATTTGTGAAACTTTTCAGGCTTTGCGTCTGAAATGTTTCACAATTTCCAGATTGTGTTTGTAAAAACTTTGCCCTCTCAAAACACATTTTACACTAGGATGCCTCTGAACACAAGCAGATGCATTCAAGTAAAATGTATTTTAAGACCTTTTTCTCCCCATTCTCACTAGCTGTTTTTTAAATAAAAATGTATACAGCAGCATGGATTAGGTATGGCACTAGCTGACGAGCACAGCGGAACATTTAGCAGCTAATGACCACGGGATGTCCTTCACTGCAGACTAAACTGAAGCTAAAAAGGGAACGAATTTAGCTTCAGTTTAGCTTTAATTAGCAAATTCATATTTGCCAGATGGTCAAAAACACTCCAAATGGGTGTTAATTTGCTTGGTATCTGCTCAATGTTTAAATTTTGCCAATAGGTTTGTTATATCAGCTTAAAAGTTTATATTAGTGTTGTGTTCACAGCTTCTGTTCAGTGCCTCGAGGCTGGCAAAAGCAAAAAAAAAAAAATGTCCTACTGAATGTCACCACATATTTAATTTACTTTTTTGTATTAACAGGCAGCAGGAAAACTTTGAAGAGTCCCTGAACTCCAACAGATTCTGGCAGTACTGACCGATCTGTGGAGGGGCAAGCGATAGAAGGATTTCTAGAGCTCAACAGAGGATCACATCATCCTAAGACAGTTCTGATAAGGTTTCATGCTCAAATGCAGCTCTTTCAGTCTACTGATGTAACACAGTTTACTCACCTGGCGAAAAGTGGAAAGAGTGTAAAATTGTACTATTTTTTTTCCTAATCCCTGAAGTTCTGGATCAGTTTAATGCAAAACACAGTACTGTTTGCTAAATTAAGATACATCATGTAGGAGATTCCCCTCCTTTTTCTTAACTGCTCAAGCATTTAAGGATTGCAGAAGGCGCTGGAGCCTATCCCAGCCATCATGATACAAAAGTCAGGGTATACACAAGTTGCCACTTCATCACAAGACTATAACATGTGGAGACAATCATTCACACTTACAGTATAGCCAGTTTTGATTAACCTTAGATTAATCTAGCAAGCATGTCTTCATACTGTGGGAGGAAGCCAGAGTCCTTAGATGGGGAACATTCAAACTCTAGAAAGGCTCCAGCTGCCCAGCACTAGGAACTAGGAAACTTCTTGCTGTGAGGTGATAGTGCTAACTGCTGCATCAACCACTGTTTGATGTATTTGTTATAACTCACTTATTCAATTTAGTAATAATAAAGCTTAACAGAAAATTTTGATAAACTGTTGTTTTTCTATACGTATGCCATAAAGTGTGCATTATTAATCAGAAGCACTGATCTGATGGTTACTAGCTGCTCTGGCGTGTAGGCATTGAGCTTAGAACTGGGTTGAATTCACCTAAAAAGACACATGTAAGGCCATTTCAACATGATTTTGTTAACCATAAGTGGTGACAATATGAATAAAATATAAATAAAATCAGTTTTTAAAATATTTATGCGCTGTCCTTTACACTGCAATAAAAAGACCACAAGTACTGCTCTGTAGGAGTGGGCTGATTTCTAGTATTTGCTCTATCATAAGGTAATTACCCAAAGGATTACATAGAAGATTAAAACGAATGTCTACATTGCTAGATAAGTCTGCAAACAGTATCGATTCGAGATAAAAGGTACATTTTGCTGTTATTAAAAGGTGTTTCGATTGAGTTTAGATTGAATCCTGTTTTCAGAGGGCAGAACTATAGTGTGTAATCAAGTGTCATCAAGGGAAGAGTGTCGTATATTACTTACACTGTGTTTGCCGTGTACTGAGCTGTAATTTCTCTGTGGAATCAGGTAGTGAAAAGAGCTCAGAGATAACACATCATAATATTCCTCAAGATCAGTAAGAGTTGATTTTGCAGAGGCAGTTCATGTTTCATGTTTCAGTCAGCTTCATAACCGGAGTGATATGTGATCAGGAGAGCTCTGAGTAGGTGCGAGAAAGTAGCTGATGCCTACTGAAATTGTGACTAGATTTGTTGCTTGGCCCTTGTTTGATGTTCAGTCACTAAAAGGTTCCCAGAAAGTTGCCAAATCTGGAGAAAAAGTTGCAACGTTGGCAACAGCTGTGCTTGGCAAGCAAGCAGTTGATTTAAAAAAATCCGAGCAATGATGGGTGGATCCAGTTTTGTTTATGGCCCTTTGAGCATGATGCTCCTGCCTCGACATAATACCATTTTTTTTCTCTTTTGTTTTTCATTTTTTCCTGCCAGGCACAGCAGAGTGTATCACTGTGTGAATAACAAAATGTTGTTGTCAGGGTGGAAATGGCATACTGAGCTTGAAAAATAGAGGACACTGCTTTCCATTGTAAATAATTTACTGTCATTACAATTTCATTTTTTCAAATTTACTTACCCGTCATTGTAAAACCATCAATAACATCTTGTCTAAGTATTCCTTTTCCAAACAAATAAAGACATATACGGAATGTGGAGCTATTTTGCATTTACTGAGTTCAATGCCATTTTCATTGTTTCTTTTTGATATTTGTGAAAGCTGAAAGTATGAATATGGTAATCATATATTTTTTAAAACAGTATCTGTTTACAGCTACGTATTAAAACACTGGAAATTAGATGTTGATAAAAAAAAAAGAAGAAAGTTCACCCAGATGACTTTTGTTTAAAAGAAAATGTAGTGTTTTCTGTCTAATGGACAATTTTAATCACAGAGCCTTCCGAGTCCTTATCTTTGTTGAGTTTCAGTACTTGCTATATTCTTTCTGTTCATGCTCCTGTTTTTTTATTTTTTAATTATTATTGAGGTTTTGATGTTTTCATCCCTGCTTGGATTAAGTTAATGCTCCAATGTTTAAGTGTGACCTTTGGCTCCCATTTTAATTGTTCCTTCTTTTGGTTCCCTCAGCATTTCCCTGCCAGCTACATGTTTGTATCCTCTCTTTTATTATATTTTGTCTCTACGTGTTGAGGCCTTTACACGCCTTTACATGCTTTTATATAATTTGTACACACAAAAAAAGGTGATAAACTGAAGTCAATATCAAACAACGATGATGTTTCTAAAGAAAAATGGAGGAAACAGAGTTCTGGGTTCTTCCATTTCTCAAGTCATGGTTTGATCCAGGAGCTGTATCACGACTGCTTTCGCTCATATTACAGGATGGGAGTCGGGCAGTTTGAGCTCTTGTTGGCAGAGTTGGGACCATATCTGAGGAGGCGGAGAAATCGTTTCCGAGAGCCGACTGACCCAGAGCAGTGTCTAACTGTGTGTGTAAAATAGTATAATTTTACTATTTCCATATATTCAGTGGGTGTTTTGAGCTACAAGTGCACTTTTTGCCAAATCCAGTGGTCTCATTGGTTAGATCTGCTTATTTGCATGTGAAAATCTAATAAATAGAATTTGATCTGAAAAAGTAAATATGGAAAAACCTTCAACAAAATCATGTGGTTGATGTGAATAGCCGAATGAAGAACAGGTGAGTTAGAAAAATCGTTTTAACGGACAAAAGATTTGCGCAAATTTTATGTGTCTGGTATGTGTAAATGCCTTTAGTTGTGTTTTGCTTATTTAAAGGTTAGATTTCTTTACTGTCATGTTGGTTGCCTTTCCTTCTTTTGTGATTGCCCTTTCCCTACGCTGAATGTCTACCCCTGCCCTCTGCTCCCAGATTTGCCTTGGCTTGTAATCACTTCCCTCTTTGTCCTTGTCACATGGTCTGGTTATGATCCTTGGTTTAGCTAACTGTTTTTCTAGCTAATGCCCTGTGTTTTTCTCCAGTTTGTTTCTTTGTGTTTTATTTCAATCTTTCATTTTTTTGGATGACTCTGTTCTATCTCCATTTCTTGTCTTGTCTTGTAATAAAGTTCCCTTTTTTTGCAATAAATCTTCAGCATTATGCATTTGGGTTCTTTCTCCTCTGACACACTATAGGGAGTTGTTTTTCAGGTTTTTGAATGATAGTACAGTTCATTGACATATAATCAAAAGCAGTGGGAAAGAATTATTCAGCAATAGCTGTCTCTTGTCTTCTAATTGTTCTCTAAAAAAAAATCTGAAAAACAAGATGATAAATAGGTATTTCCTGTTTTTAAATGACCCAGACTTTACAAAAACTTTTATCTCTATCAGATTTAATATTCAGAATATTACAAAAAAGCCTCTTTACGATAAAAACTTTTTCATTTTTTCACTTTTAATTTGGTGTCACTGTTCCTCTGTTATTTATGTCACTTTTGATGTGATTTACTGTACTCTTTGTTCTCTTGTTTGCTTCCTTTAAAACATGCAAGCCTGAGAAGCTTTTTATCAAAGTGTTTTTCTTTTTACAAATCCCTTGTTTTTGTGTTTCTAAAGTACGCAGAATAAATTGCAGGACTTCACAAACTAAAGTGCTTACTACATATTGGATCAAATAGAATAGAAAAGCAAGGATTTCTAATTACTGAGTAGGGAAAATGCTTTGTTTCTGTTTTCTTTCCTACCTCCGGTTATACATTTCAGTATACAAAATCCTATTGCTCTACTGCTTTTGTGCACTGTCTTAAAGTTTCACAAACTCATTTACATAAACATGTGATAATAAGGTCTGCAATTGTCCACACCTTATTTGTTTGTCCTTTGTTTGCATCATTATTTCCATTTAATGCACAGATGGATGCATTAAAATTAAATTAGTATGCCCTCAGACAGCACAAGCTAAAACAACAGCTCCCACATTCTCCTGAAGCTTATTATTGCAAGCTGTCAGGCACTGTGTTGTTGGGAAACTGTAAAATTGTTTTTTCTAAGGGAAACGCTTTCAATTATAGAAACATTTATGTAATGCTTGTTTCATTTGCATATGACCATGTCCACTTTGTGGGGAAAGCAATGAAATCACTATGAGATTATTGTGTGCTTCCCTCAGACGGATTTATAGCTCAACTGCAGCTCTGCACCAGCCCTTCAACTACACAGATTGTATGGCATTATTTTTGTGCCACTATTCTGAGCGCACATAAAAAAAATTGCAGGTGCAAGTGTTGCATTTTGAGAAGAAATTTATTTTGAGCAAAGAAAAGCTAAATTTGAGTGAACAAAATTCATTGCTGTGTGCAAAAAATGTATTTCAGTGTTTGCTATTATTCACACACACACACAACAGCAGCCCCTCTCGCTCAGTTTTTGTAATTGCGCTCACTCGCAATGTGTTGCTCGCGCTCTCAACATTTCTGCCCGTGCGCGCTCAACTCTTTCTCTACACTGTTATATTTGTGCCACAAAACCAGCCAATCACAGACTTGGATGCAAAAAATCTGATTGGCTGTTTTGGTCTCTAATCAGCTTGAAATGACGAAATGCAATATCCCAGAATGCATTTCGTCCAAAACTCAAACGAGGCAGTGGCGGAGGAACCAACAAAATCCAACAAAAAAGCCATGACACCTACGTTGACAATGAACTATTAACTTTGGTGAAAATATGAAATGTATTCAAAAAATTTTCTGCTCAGCTCACTCTGCTGAAACCAAGAATATGGAGATATATCTTGCAGCATATCATTAGTCCATGAATAAGTGTACAGGTTTTTGCTAATGGCAGTCAAAGCAAAGCCTTGAGCCTAGCTCGCTGTCACCCACTTCAAGATGTGTTGGCTCAGCTTCTTTTGTGTGTGTGTGTGAGGGTGTGTATTTTCTTCAGGTACAGAGGACTGGAGCGAACTCACTCTTTCTCTACTCTAACAGAAGATTAAGAACATGGAAGACATAGCATTTGTACACTTTGCAGTTTTGGGTAGCCTTTTATTGGTAGTCTTTTTACCCATATTATGGCAGACCCTTTAAAGAGGCCTTCAATGAAAATAAAATGACTCTTTAAGAATGTTCTCTAGACACAGTAGATGATTTGTGCCTTGTTAATCTTACTATAATGATCATAGCAAATGTATGTATATATGTCTTTATGTATCGTATTTCTTCCTTAGTGTCTATTGTGGCTCTAACCCAAAATTTTGTGTCATCACGCTGAAAAATGAGTCAGTTTGAGGTTTGTTGGTTGTGGGACTCTGGAATCAGCTGACAGTTACCAACAGGCTAAGCCAGGCTTCCAGTTGTAACTTCTTCTACTCTTATATTAATACTTCTGTCCCGGTACTTTCTGAGTGTTGACTCCTATCATTCAGAATACTGCAGCTGCTTCCTGCTCCTTAATTATACAGTGGAACCCCGACTTACGAAATTAATTTGTTCCCGAGGGTCTTTCGTAAGTTGAAAATTTTTGTAAGTTGAAGCACCCATCGCGCCTTTTGAGTGAACAATAGGCTATAGGCTAATTGCTAACTGCAACAACAATACGTCGTTCAAGTGGAACAGCGAAGCGCAAGTACAAAAGCCAAGGCGGTTGTCACATAATTCAGAAGGAATTGTGGGCATTGTAGGCATTCTGGGATCAGCCAATCAGAGCCAGCGGATTTCGTTACTCGGGCATTTTGCCGTAACACGGGCAGAAATATTGCCGTTAAGTGCCTTCGTAACTTGAATTTTCCGTTAAATGGGGTATTCGTAAGTCGGGGTTCCACTGTATATAAATAGTGACTATGAGACGATGTTGCGGCAGCAAGCTAAGCAACCATTATGGTTGGTATAGTGGGGGTTGATCTATGAGCCTCAAGCTCTGGGTGGTGACCGAAAGAATGAGATCTCAAATTCAAGTGAAGGGAAATAAGCTATGCCCAAAGGGTGGCTGGGCTGTCTGTTGGAGATGAGGTGAGGAGCTCAGTCATTCGGGACGGACTCAGAGTACAGCTGCTACTCCTCCACATCGAAAGGACGCCTCCTTAGGTGAGGTATTTCAGGAATGTCCCATGGGGACAAGGTCCTGGGGGAGGCCCAGGACATGCTAGAGGAGTTATGCCTCTCTGCTGGCTTGGGAATGCTTTGGTGTGCCCTCAGATGAGCTGGAGGAGGTGGCCAGGGTGGGTGTCACTACTTAGACTTGGCAACCTGAAATCAGAATGGATGGCTGGAAGAATGGGTGGAGGGTTGGATGGATGGTTTATTTATGTGTAGTGAGCCATTCAAATTATCACAGACAATGTAGCAGTTTGATTCACTGTACCAGATGTTTTTCTTTTGTTTTTTTACTTTTACCTCTTACTCCACACATTATGCATAATTTTTACATTTAGTGTTGCAAGAAAATTGCATTTCTAATATAATTAGATTTAATTTTTGCAGAGCTAAGAGTTGATCTTTTTACATTAAGAAAACATACATTCACATCCCCACAGCATCTGCTCAGAAAGTGCATTTCATTATATCTTACAACAGAAAAATGAAAAGTGAACTGTATTCTTTCTTCTTTTCTGGCCAGATTTGTCTTCAGGTTAGGATGACTTAGAAGTGTGTCCCTGACTCATATCTTCTTTTGTTAAATCTATTCTTGAAATTCTATTGCTGTTGCTTCTATCTAGTGTGCGTAAGGCATTGGTACAAGACTATCAAGAGTGCACTCAAGAGAAACAATAATCCTTTTTTTCCCTTTTTTTGCCTACAACCTAAACTAACATATGCCGACCTTCAAGGAACAAAGACCTCCATTCAAATGATGTTAACACAGCATAACAAAACAAGGACTTTATCCATGACTGCCGTCATTACCTTAACTCTAATTATGAAATTAGAAAGAGACAGATATTGATTTTGTTGATAGATTCTACCTCCATCAGGAGACCCTCGGGAACAAATTAATTTTGTAAGTCGGGGTTCCACTGTACCTGAAATATTAGAATATAATATAGGAAGACATTTTTTACATGTTAATGTACATAATGTATTATTATAGTGTTTATGTTAAACTGGTCTGTCATAAAGTACAACTAAGTGTTCTTTTTTTAATGTAAGAAGGACTTCTGTGCACCTACTTAGCAAGAAGTGTCTCACGTGTTGAGGGTTATTAGAGTGAAAGCAGTGATTCCTTAGATTTCAGCTTCATGTATTTATAATAATGTGTCAAAAAAAACACCCACAACTTCAGTTTTTTAGCATCTGCCTTTTCTCAGAAGCTGTGCAGTGACATGAACCAACCACATGGCAGGTTTCCATTCATAGGTATTTTTATGTGTTGCTATTGCCTTCAGAGAAACAGCACGATAGGTGTTCTCATTTTGATTCAATGAGCACTGATTAACACCTACAGTATTAGCTATCCACCAGGGCCGTTGCTAGCCATTTGGGTGCCCTAAGCACAAATGCTTTATGGTGCCCCCCCCCCCCGCCACTGAAAAAAAAAACAAAAAACATTAATACTTTTGAATTTCTCAGTGGAATTTGTTTAATTAAATAACAACAAACATGACAGTTAAACAAATAAATAAGGTTAAAGGAGGTTAAAAATACTGTTACAAATAAATACTGAAACAAAAATTGAACATTGGAACAAGAACAAAGAGCCTGGCAATAATGTGTAATTTTTTTTATAAAAAAATAATATATATAATATAATAGTATTATTATTAATATATTTACAAATAGTTTCACAATAGAATTTAAATAAGAAACTTAAATAAGAAAAATAAGAATTTGAACACAAAAGCCACATTCCTTAAGTAACTATGTTAAACATTTTTACAATTCGTTGTCAGAGTATGCCCTAGACTCTAGGGCATACTCTGACAACCAGAAAATGCAGGCGTGGTGTGCCTCTCTAGGGCCTAGAGAGGCACACGCCTGCATTTTCTGGTTGCAAAATCAGCTATAAGGTCATCATATGATAGCTTCTGAGCCACGTCACCATTGATGCTGATAACAGCCAGACCACTTAAACGTTCCTGCCCCATTGATGAACGCAGGTACGTTTTAATGAGTTTGAGCTTTGAAAAGCTTCGCTCAGCAGAGGCAACTGTGACAGGCAGGGTCAGTGCAATACGCAGAGCAATCCACAGATTGGGATATACCTCTTGAAGCTGATTGTCATGTAAAAATGACAGCATTTCCAAAGCAGACGTCTGTGGTGGCAGCTGAGGAAGGTTGATGATTTCCTGCATCATCTCAGGTCCATCAATGTCAGCTACTCCCTTATCTGTCAGTGTCTTCTGTACTTCAGTGCAGTGTTTTTTTAAATCCTCCTTGGACATCCCATTCACTTTGCTGAAATCAAGCAGCACTCCATATTTCTCCTTCACTTGATTCATGGTCTCAAACCTCTCCTGTAGGGAGATTAAAGCAGAGTCCACAACACAATTGAAAAATGTGACCTCAAGCTTTTTAAGGGCATCATGGAGGGGCTCATCAACAGCTTCATATGCAAACTGCCTTTTTGTGCTCCTGAGCCTTTTCTCCTTCAACTGTGGTTCTATGTTCAGGGCCTCACAGAGTTCTTTGGCAGCTGACACAGCCTCATCAAACCCAGACTGTCTGTATTTAGAGAGGTTACTTTTGGCAGTGTCAATGAGCCTGACAGCAACATCGAGCTGCATGGAGCTGGACTGTAGTAACTTGTTCACCTGGTTTGTGATTGTAAGAAGTTCACACCACACGATGGAGCAAATCAAAAATCGAAATGAGGCTACTTCCTCAGCAAGCACTTGAGCCTCCACCTTTGCGACTGCATCACTTACAGCTTCTCTGGCCTCCAGGAGAGCATCCCTCACTTCTTTTGTCTGACTCCGGACAGCAGTTACACTTTGAAGCCTGCTTTCCCATCTAACGTCACTCCAAGATTTAAGTGTCAATTTCACATGTTTTGTTAAAATGGCCCATCGCTGGGTGGCACTGGAAAAGAAATTGAACAACTTCTGCAAATACCCAAAGTAGCCAGTTGCATCTGGAGAGGACTTGGCAGCATCAGCTATGACCAGATTCATCATGTGAGCTCCACAAGGCACAAACAATGCTCTCGGGTTTAATTGTAGCAGTCTGGCCTGAACACCTTGCTTCTTCCCCTTCATGTTGGCCCCATTGTCATAGGCCTGTCCTCGACAGTTTTCAAATGGAATGCCAAGCTCCTTCAACTTGTCAAGGACAACATTGGACAGGTTAAGGCCAGTTGTTTGCTCCACATTTATATAGCCAAGAAAGTATTCTTTAATATCTGGTTGTGCTTGGAAACAAACAATGCGTACTATGACTGACATTTGTTCAGTGTGACTCACATCTGGAGTACAGTCAAGAATGATGGAGAAGTATTTTGCCAACTGGATTTGCTTCACAATGGCGCGGAATGTTTCTGAAGAGGTAATCTGAATTAGTTCGTTCTGTGTCTCAGGGCTGAGGTAATGTGTGTGGGAACCTTCATCTTTTATGTTGGCCAAGTGATTTGCCATTACAAGGTCATATGTTGCCATAAGCTCTACTTCCTTCAAGAAGTTGCCATTGTCCGGCTCATAAAGACAGTCAGAAGAGCCCCTAAAAGACAAATTTCTGGAAGCCAGTGAGAGAGTTATTGAGAGAGTAATCGTTTGAGAATCTCTCGCCACTTTTTCCTTTCTGCCTCTAGTAAGGTCAACTCCTGTTGATCTATTGCCATGCTTTTCTTTAGCCGTGTGTCCAGTTCTCTCCACTTAAGCATGCACTGTATGTGGTCTTGGCTACACTCATGACCCCTCAAACGGATGTTGATGTTCGACCAGTCACTGAAGCCCTCTGTACTCAGCTTTATATCCTTCACACTGAAAAGCTTACATGCAAAGCAGAACACAGCATTGTTCTGCGGTGAGTACACTAACCAGCTCCGGTGAACCTTTTCTCCATTGGGAAGAATTTTGAACTTAAGGCTAGTGTGAAATGCTCTTCCATCAGGCCCCTTTGGAAAATTAAAATCAGAGCTGACATTAAAAGGACCTCTCCGCACAATTTCAACACGATCAGCATCTACAATGTGAGCTGGCCAAAGAGCAGGATCGGTTGAAGGGGGCACACATGTCTCCACAGTGTCACTTTCTGATAGTCTCTCAGTGACAGGACTCTCAGTGGTACTTGTGTATGGAACTGTACCTGAACTGGTGGTTGATGGTTCTTGTTCTTCTTGGCTAGGGATTGTTGCAGGGTCTACAATGGCTGGTGGTTGATGTCCAGGGATGGCACTACTACTGGATGGTTCATCCTGTCCTTGAGATCCTCCTTGAACATATTTAAGCATTGACCCTGCATACAAGAGAAAATATTCAGGGATTTTACAGAAATACAATTTTGAATCTACAGTAGGCCTACGAAAGATTGCATTATAAGACTAATAAATTAAGTAAGTCACTGGTACATTTAAAAATTACTAACTATATTTTACATGTATAGATTTTCATAATGGCAAATGGCAATATAAACATGCTGTACATAATTTGATATAAATGCGCAAGTAGGAAATCTATATTACTGGAAGATATAGGTTTCATATTACAGTTTCACCAACAGATGTCGCCCTTGATCTATGAACCTAAAGAAAGACGAGAACTATTTATGTGTTCAGACGTCAATGGCATAAATAAGATATGCGTCTTTATAGATATCCTGAAATGCAGCAACATACAAAGTAATCTTGTCTAATCTGATAATAATACTTGACTGCATCACTGACCTATCCCAAAGTTAAGGTTAATCAGTAGCATGCATGACGTTAGCCAGCTAGCAACCTGAGGAGGGAAATGCTAGTCTCACGAATCACGATAACGTTAGCAATCGTGAGTCACGATTGCTAACGTTATCTGAAAACCGTCAATTGAGTGACCATGATGAGTTGCTTTTAGTAGTCCATTCTATATTCATATCCACAACGTAAACAAACTACCCAACATCAATCATTTGCAACATTTGTTAACACAGTATGAACACTGCTAACAGGAGCTATCACAGAGTTGACGGACATGAGCGTGCAAGCAAGGGCTACAATAATGAACTTTTTTTATTATTATTATTTAAACATTGCCTTACCGGCAAGCGACGCCTGAGTTTCATCACGCTTCCTCTTCTTCTTTCTTTTCTCCGCTCCCGACTCCTGTTGCCGTTTCGAGGCCATGTTCAAACAGGTGTTTACCAATTATAGAACAGACCACTGGGAGTGGGGGGGCACCAGGAGGAGACTGGAGACAGGGCACAAAGCAGATTCACCCCTTTTCTCGGGAAAATTGTTTTATGTTGCTTTTGTATTGTTTAACCATATTAATGCATATGATATTTATAGTATTAATATGGTTTACTTTTTTTTTTACGACCCTGATTTTTTTGGTGCCCTACCGGCCATTTGGTGCCCTACGCAGTGTGCGTTATGTGCGTTTGCGGAGCTACGGCACTGCTATCCACTCTTGGCTGAGATAGCAGGATGAATGGAAAGGACATTGCTATATGTGTTAACGTGTAATAGACACACCAGTCCAAAACACATGCAGAAGTTGCAGTAATCTGCAGTAACAGCAGAGGGAGATGTTGGTTTTATTTCAAGCCAACATAAAAAAAAATCACGGGAAAGACATTATTAACACATTTCTATGTAAATCCATAAGAGTGTTTCTGACAATTAAGAACCCTGAAATGTACTTTATAGCCCCCCGCCCCGCCGCCACTGATTTCTTGGATTTAAATATATTATCTCCCCCTGCTGGTAACGCAACTTCAGCATGCGTGTCCATTTGAAGGGGCAAAGCATGACATGGACCAGAGGCGGAGCCAGACATTTGAAACACCCGGGGCTTAGCCCAAAGAGTAGTATGCATGTGGGATTTTTTTTTTTTTTTTTTTGGGGGGGGGGGGGGGGGGGGGGGTGTAGAAATGACTGAAAGATTAATAGGCTCTGTTCAAAAAAGAATGACTTCATATAGGGAAAAATATATATCACATGTGCAGGACACCTTAAACTAGTTTTTTAATTAAGCAGCAAGGCAGAACAAGGTCAGGGCTGCATCAAGACACGAGGACTAAACCCCAATTCAACCAGACCCAGAACTGATCCAGAATTAAAACAGGACTACAACAGTTCAAAATCAGGACTACTGAGGACTTAACCAAGACAGAACCAGAATCAGAACTAGATGATAGCACTAAAAATCATCATAGACCTGCACTACACTTATTTTTTAATTCTACCAAAGTCCACTATTTAGATTGAGAAAAGTTTATATAATTATTTAGCCTTGTTGTGCAAACAAGCCTGCAGAACTTAATAAATACAGAATTTGAAAAATAACAAACCTAAAAAGAAACACTAGGTACGAGATACATGAGGACCTGTCTGTCCTCGTTCTCCTCTCTCTCCCTCTTTGTGCTGACAATCATCAAATATACAGTTGAAACCAGATATTTACTCTTCAGATAAAAACACTTTTTTAATTGTAACATCAAATCAGACTAAATGTTTATTTCTTTAGATTGATAAATATAAAAACATATTTGTTAACTTTAAGAGTAAAGAGAGAAACTATCTGTATTTCTTAATTGCAAATGGCACCAAATTGTATTCAAACTTGAGCCACACTTATGGAGCTCCACAGTTCTTTTCCTGGTGTTTTGGTTGATATCTCTTGATTTTCCCATGTCAAAGAAACAGGCTCTGTGTTTTGCCTTATATGCATCCACAGCTGTGCCACCAGTTTACTCACATGGACTCTACTAACCTATCAGAAGCTTCTTCAGCTCAGAATGGAATCGTCTGGAGTTTTCTTATTAATTAACAATAAATTTAGTGTACATGTACTCCTAAATTTGATGAAAGTGATAAAAATAGCTCTGTCTCTCTTTATTCTGAAATTTAACTAATTCAAAATATATTTCAATATTTATCTAAAACAAAAATTTACTCTGTTGTACAGTAAAAATGTTTTGTTTTCTCCCTAAAGTGTATGTAAATATCTGGTTACAAATGTGAATATCCTGCTGTGTACTGAAATCCCTCTTGTTTTGCATAGAAATATACTGAACAACATACAAAGCATAATATATAAAATAACATTTACCTGAGTTTTTTCTTTGAAAGAACCCTCGAATGTCCATTCTTATGTTTCAGTACATAACTGAAACCGATTTAGTCGGGAGGGTAAGAACTGAGAATATGAAATAAACACACGTAAGCTAAGACTCTAAAAAAAATAGCATTTGTTCGGCTTTTCATTTTGCCATTTGTTGATTCACTTGAAGAGCGAGTAACGTAATATTGGTCAAGTGATCAGTTTGATATCAATCTTTCGTGATGCACCGTCATATTTACATTATTTGTACGGTACGAATGATTTGCTTTGGTACCTGGTCAAACTTAAGCTCTCCTTAGTATGGCTGGCTCCGTCTCTCCAACAGCGCACTCACGGGCAGCAGCTGCCCCGCCCCCTCGCTCAGTCGCTTAGTGCCTGAGCTTGGATCATACCAATATCAGGGGGGGATTCACGCACAGTCGTAAATTCCCACAGTGTGCACTATGTGCTTCGAATATTGTGTGTACTTTTTGTTTTATACAGTTGTCAGCCAGGCATCTAACTATGAAAAAATTACACTCCAAAATACCCCGGGCTTCTGACAAAACAACCCGGGCTTAAGCCCCGTAAGCCACCCCCCCGCTCCGCCCCTGACATGGACACAGTGGACAATTACACATTTTGCCGTGAGACTGGGTTGTGCTGTGGCTACGTTTACCACATTTCAACTGAGGAAAGCAGATGTCACAGCATTTAGTCATAGATTTTTTCTTTCTTTAATCTTCCAAGAAAAAACATGAACTCATGGGGTCTTTTTTTTTCATCCAGGTCACATTGGAACAAAGTTGTGGCTCCAGATGCAATATTAGGTGACAAATTACCTTAAAATTTGTTAAGCAAACATTGTTCAATTTGCCTAATCTTAAAGTAATCAACTTTGGGATTTTTTTTTATGTTTTGCATAAAAACAATGTTATGTCTGAAACATACACTACTATAGACAGTATAGGCAGTAAAAAATATCTTAAGAGCAAAGTTCATGTATTACAAATTGGTTTACATTAACACGAAGACTAATAAATAAAATAATCTAAAATCAGACAGTACACTAAATCAAGCATTGAAATTTTAATCAACAAATAAATTTAAAAAGACTTGAAAAATTGACCCATTCATTACAAATCAATTCAATAAATGATTTATAGTCAGGGCACAAAAAATGCTCGTGGTCTGTTTGATATCTGCTGGTAGGCAGACATAGACACAGGCTAGCTGCATCTTCAATATTATCATAAGAGAGGGTCTTGATATTTCAGGACCTTCTGCTTGAGTTAAAGGTTTAAGCAATTTGAATAATTGCAAACCAACAAAAACAAAGCTTATTCTAAAATGTTTCTAAAACACCCAGATGTGGTCTCTCTTTATTTCAGCTCAAAAGTCTAGCAGCAGAGTTCTGAGTTCATGTGTAACTTGTTAATTGAGGTGTTAGGAAGGGTTACCAAAAGGCTGAACTGTTCTTTTTTGATATATGGCCCAAGAGTAAAAATGAGCTTTTTCAAATCTTAATAACTGAAACTTCCAAATGAACAAGATGGGTGACAGACAGAGAGAGTGAGAGCCAGAGCGAAACAGCTGGTTCAGTCTAGGTGTCTTTATATACACTGGGACTGGCCTTCTCAGGTGTGCTGCATCTATAATTGGGTCAGCTCCACCTACCTGCAAGAAACAGGTAACAGAAAAAGCAAAACACAAGGCCAGCCCACTGGCCGTCACAGTACCTAGGAAAATGCATTTCTTAATGACAAGTGTACACTGTATTTGATAACTCAGTTGATCCAGTTAATGAATGGGAGATGTACTGCACACTGTGGTGGTCAGTGTACCGTTCTTGAATAATAATTCCCAAGAAGGAGCATATATAACATCTAATGTCTTTTAAATAAGACCGATATAGAATTGATCAGACTAACACAGATTTTGATGCTGCTGACCAAAACTAGCCTGGAACCCTTCCCCCCCAAAAAACCTTTATTTGTTCATTTGTTCTTCTTCTTTTTTTTTCTTTCTTTTTTTTCAATTAACAAAAGCAAAATGACACAGGTTTTGGTACCATTTGTGCTTCTGTCATTGAGAAATGGCACTGAAGAGATAAAGATTCACAATGAAAAGAGGAGAGAGAAAATATTTAAAACATCTGTCGCTCCGTGCTCCCGCCCAGCACATCTGCTGTGCATTCTAGTGGGGCACCAGTCACCAATGCAGACTTACTGCACAAACAGGGTCTACATGGAAAAATGATCAGAAGGAAACAAGTCACTTCATCACATACTCCAAAGCTGAAATATGCAGAGCAACAATCGGATATGGCATTGTCATTTCAGATAAAAGAGTTGTTTACAGTCAAAGATAAAGACGGGAAATGCTGTGGATTGGAAAATTGTACAAATTCTTGTTCCAAATTGCACACATTTGATGTAGAACTGCACGTTGAACATCAGTGAAAATCTGTTCGTAGATCTTCAGCATGGTGTGCAGCTTGAAAATAATTGTAAGTAATATGCAGGGAGGTATGGGCCAAATCATCAATATCAAGAGTTGAAACACTTTAACTGCAGATAAATGATTTCCACAACAGGAACGATTATGAAGTAGTACAAAGATTTTTTTTCTTTCTTTCTTTTTTTTCCATTTTGTCTGTTTATTGTGTCTTTTCAGAAATCATCCAACTACAAAATGTGCCCAGGGTTGCACAAGAAATTGGAAGTGACAGTTTGGTAGGCACTAAAACCTGGCTTAGTATGTTTATGTAACTCATCTCCTTTGATTTATTCATTTGATTGATTCATTCAGGTAATTATTTAAGAAGTCTCTGTACAGATATAGTTTCTTGAATGTGGGCCTCATGGTTCTGGATCAAAGACATCATCATTGTAACTTTGGGATTTCCAAGAACTTTTTGTAGGATTCAGCTGCACATTGTAAGAAAACAACTGTGATCTTTCCAATTAACAGCAGGGTAGAAAAGTCATATGGTCACATAAATCAGAAAGTTTACGTTTTTGCAAAAACCAGGTCAATCAAAAGCATGACGAGGAATACCAGATCCATGAGAAGATCGACACATTAAGCTTTGTTTACTAAAAAAGGCAAAAAAAAACAAACAAAAACAAAACAACAACAACAAAAAAGCAAATAGATTTACTAAAAATGTTTACTAAAGAAAGCTCGACTCAAATTAGCAAAAGTGTGTAGAAGGTGTAGTTTCCACGGAGGACAAATAGTAGCCCAGTTTCCAGGATAATAAACAAGGACAAAGGCAGCGTTTCACAATGGGTGGCAGGATAAAGCCTCTAATACAGCAGTGTATTAAACTCACAGTGAAACATAGAGGAGAAATATTCAAGCCTTGGGGTATTTGGCCATTGGAACGGGACACATCAATTCCTCCCTGACCATGAAGAGGCACTCCATTTTTATTTATTTTTTTTGACATGCTATGTGACATTGCTCACCCTCAGTTTTATTTTGTGGAGTAGAATTCATCTTACAGATGGATTCATAACTCAAAGAACACCAAAGTGTTTGTCTGAGTAATAAATGAAGTGTTCATCTACAGTTGAAGTTTACAAACCTGATGACAAAACTAATACGATCTAAGAATACAAATATAAATTGAGCGATCACAACTAAAATAACCAAAACAAGGAAAAGAATCTTGTTAAGGTTCAGAATATTGGGATGGACACCAGAGGAAAAAACCCACAATAACAACACTGGTCCGGTCGGGTTGAGTCAAACGATGATTTAATGATCACACACACGTGGGAGATGGACACTGTATGCAGACAGTCTCAGATCTCATCTCAAAAAACACATCACCATAGTTTTATGAAATCAGGGTATTAGAACGCCCCCTCATGCGTAGTGACAGGTGTAATACAATCAAGGTTGACAATTTTATTTAACACAAAGAATAACATTGTCTCCTTCCCGAGGGCAGACGCTGACTGCCCCCGTCTCCTGGAACCGTCTGTACCCTGCTAAGACACAACATGGCAGCTACAAGGACTCTTTCATTTGTTAAGACCATCAGTGTGTATTGCTCTAAATCAAGTATATAATATTAAATGAATATTGCTGGATCAGCTACTTCTACTTAAAACATATTAAAACATGACTAAGCACAAAATCACCAAGAATAACATCTTATAAGTGCTGTGTAAGCGCGTGCGGCCTTCCAAGCTCAAAGCCTTTGCCCTCCATAGATCAGCCAGACTCGCGCTGGCTGTAGCTTTTAACCTTTAATTACCTTGAGCACAACTCTAGAATAAGCAACAAACTGCAATGTGTATGGAATGATCATGGTTACATCTGCAATGGAAAATCATGTTATTATTCTGGTACCTGTAAGAAAAGATCAAACTAAAGTTATCACCATCACTGTAATGCAAAGAATAATGTAAGATCAAAAACTTCAATTCATGCTTAATGCAAAGCTGGTTATATACTTCTAATGAACTAATAATGCCATATTAAAATATTAAATGATAATGAGAAAAACATCCCCTCCTTATTTTACAATTCCCTCTGTTGACCTCTGGAGAATCCAGAGGTCACAAACAGTTGTGTCCCTCCTTGGCCTACACATTCAGTTCCACATGCATCATTGGCATCATGGACATTGGAGTAATGACTCCAGGGTCCACTGCCCTCACAGACATACTTTTGAACATTCTTCTGGCACAAGGGATGAGACAACAACAAATAACCATAATACCCACCACAACAGACAAAGAAAACATGACCGAAGTGATGACCCCCTTCCACCGTCCGAACACTCAGGTCAGCCAGCCTTCCAACGGATTACCAACACCGGAGTGATCATGCATAGTTTCAGAAAGGCTCTTTAGGCCCTTCAGAGCCTTGGTTACCGACACATTTGGAGCAGTCTTGTTTGAAATAAAATTACAACACTGATCGGCCAATATAGGACAAACGCCCCCTTTTTGTCCGCTAACGACATGTCAAGGGCCATTCTATTCTGCGCTCCCATTAACGAGGTCGGACCCACCTGCTCCGCCAACCCCTCCATGCCGTCTCTGGTGAGGTTAGAGAGCCTCAGTACATTATAGTGAACCTAATTAATCCTATCTACATTCTTGTGTTCTTAACCCTTTTGGATCAACCCCCGCTATTTCCACCCCCAGAACCAAATACATAGATTGTTTGCGATGCCAATTCCCCAATGATAAAGTTAACGCGTTTCCAGAGGGGCTAAAATCCCTCTGTAGTTTAAGCCCGTTTTCTGATCCTAGTTCTAACAGTTCCCAATTTTGCCCAGTGTAACCCCTTACCTGGTCCCAATTACGGCACCAGCTGTCATAAGGACGATTTCCCCTCTCGCAGTGCGTACTCACTGAATAATCCCAACAGACCCACACATTGTATCCCCTCCAGGCACTGCCGACGTCCCTACAATTAACAACATCACACAGATCAAACGTAAAGGAAGTTGTGGCGCCAATAACATAATCTAATTCTAAACCACCATATGTGCTGAGACACTCATCCTTTTTACCAGAGACCTCGCGCTTCACTCTTGCCCGCAGCTTTAAATCACTATAGATCACGCGTGATGTAATTGGTGTATCAAACAACGCCGGACTGGCATGGCCTCCGTGCTCAGACTGGTTTCCCGGGTCGGTCTGCAACAAACAAATCAAAAAACAAATAGCCATGATTAGCAACATAGTTAACATCAAACTCATAATAATTTTGAACATTGTGATGGCCTTTGAAACTCTTCTTTCATCCCCAGTGTCTAATTGTTGTGATGGCATGGTGGTATGTGAATGTTATGGTGTAGTAAAAAGTTCAAAGCCCTTTATCAGAGCCTCTCTCTTGTTTTAGGTGTTCAGTGTGGTACCGCTCCTTTTCGTTGGCGCGGCGATCTCCTCCTTGGCTGCTCTTCTTTCTTCGACCTTCCGGGTAGACCACCGGTCGGCCCGTTACACAGGTGTGAGGGATTATTCTGCCGCTCAATTTCACCTGCGTTGGGTTGAGATTGATCCTTCCCCACCAAGCCCTCGTGCGCGGCTGCGCACTGCGTCCAGTGATACCAGGTGTCGCCTTTCCCCTTCAGTTGGACCGCTGTCGCCGTCCGAGCCGATACCTCATATGGACCAGTCCAGCGGGGCTCCTTCCACTTTCGTTTGATGACTCTCAGCCACACCGTTTTCGCGTCCGGGACCTCTCCTTCTCCTGTGGGCCCTTTACAAGCCGCCTGTTTCGTGAAACTGGACACTAGCGCCTTTAGCTCGTTCCAGTAGTCTGCGTGGGACCGGTTCCCCTTTTCGTCCCGTTCAACCGAGGCCACCGTCCAAGGTGCCGGAAACTATCTCCCGGTTTGCAGCTCCTATCATGTAAAACCTGTGGATTGATTAGCAGAACATCTTATGGTCATCAACGCAACCGGCTGGGCTGCGACCCAATTTAGCCCTGTTTGCGCGCAGATTTTTGCCAATTTGTTTTTCAAATTTAGGTTCATTCTTTCTACTTTCCCCTGAGACTGAGGATGATAGACCGTTCCAAATTTATGCTGGACGCCCAACATTTTTCTACTTTTTCCAAATCTTGATTTTTAAAATGGGTTCCATTATCTGATCTAATTCTTTTCGGGAACCCATGACGGGGAATGTAATGATTGATTAAACACTTAACGACAGTCTTAACATCCTCCTTTTTTGTAGCCCAGGCCTCTGGCCAGCCGGTCAGAGCGTCAATACACACTAACAAATATCTTACACCGCCCGGCCCGGAATCAATCATATCAGTGAAATCAATAACAATCTCCTCCCCCGGCCTCTCAGGGGGCCGAAACTTACCCACTTCCGGTTTTACTGCTGGCTTACGTGGCTTACGCTGGCTTATTTTACAATCTTAACCTCTATTTAAAAAAGCACATAATCAAAAGTCCAAACACAAAAACGCTGGGTGACAGACGCAGGACCATGACACACACTCATGACGAGAGTACGTAAACTTCTGACCACATCTTTATGTTTAGGTTGGTTTGTTATTTAAATTATAAAAAGCCTAAAGTAAAATGCTAACTAGAGTTTGTGTGTGCATTTGTTAAAATTGTTCAAGTGATTTAGGCTGTTTATTCCCCCCCTGCTTTGTACAGTTACAGCACTTAATTGTATGTTTGTGCTCCAAGTAAGGTGAGTACAGTACAAACATATTTTGAATTACCATGACATTCACAACCATGATGAGTGTATGTAAACATCTGACCACATTTAGGCTGATTGGGTATTTCGGTCATAGAAACCTAAAATAAGATGTATAACAGATTTTTTTAAAATTGTGTTAAATTGTTTCAGTGATTTGAACTGTTTAATTTGCATTTTTTTTCTTTTTATAGTTTTTCTTTAATTGTATGTTAGTATTGTTTGTGTCCCAAAACATTTCTATCTGCAGTATCTTTCATTCAATAAAGAGCTAATTAAAATGCAATTGTGTTGCAGGTGGTAGAGGAGGAACGTCAGTGGCACCTCCAGTTTGCATGTTGAAGTATACGTAGCCAAGATTCTGAACCCCAAATTGCCTCATTCATTCGATGGCGTATGAACATACGTATGATAGGTTAAAAAAAAGAAGTATACAAAGGTATACAATGTACCAATGCAATGCTGTACAAATATATGTGTGAACAGATGAATGCTATCTGTCATCTAAAAAGCACTTTGCACAGTACGAAAAGAAATGCACTATATAAAAACCAGTCCTTTTTAATATCTTCACATCACAAGAAACTCTTTGAAACATTGTTAGATCATGCTGGTATAAGATGGTTTATCTGATTTCCCACAAAACTTGGGATTCCTTGCAGCTTAAATGCAGCTGTCATTAAAGGAAAAAGCAGGGCAAACAGACTAAGATATTCATAAAATCATGTTCCTTTTTCAGAGATTCAACTTCTCAGTATCAAACCTCCCACACAAAATAAATGGGAACCTAATTTTGGCTCCCACAATTTATATATAAAAAAGCTCTTATTTGTAAGCAATCTGGTGTTTAATAATCCAGTTGTAAAGTGTTGAGATGGCAGAGAAGTAGCTTGAGGAGAAATGTCCCCTATGTTAGTCTTAATGACTGTCTTTAGAGTACAACTGTTCTTGGAACCCACACAGCAGTTGTGTTGTGACGTGGGTCCATACCAAATGAAGGAGAAGTGCTTGTAGAGAGACAGAGACCCTCCGGGCATTACACTGTGACTTTAGTTCTCATGAGTTTTAGCAGAGGTTTTTTTTTCCCATCTGTTAGGCTTCTCCTGAGGGCAAGATGTCGAATTAGAGAGACGGAAGGGAGGCAGCATGGGTAACAGGCAGTGGAACTGGAGACTGCTTTCTGCTTCATTTGTGCATTTGTAATTGGAAGTATGGGAGAAATGAGCTGGGTCATGATAGGTGGGTTTTGGAAGGGGTGGAGGGGTTAGCATTTGCATTAACCCCTCTACCATTAGCATTGGGGATTTTCGCAAAGGCCAATGTCAGCAAAGTTTTCTTTTTACTTTTTTTTCCTTCACATTCTCAGTGTAGAGTGGCTCTCCAAACATGCCATGCCTCCTTTATTACATGCGCACCTGGAATATGACAAGTTCAGCTATTTTGTGCAGGCTTTTCTGACGTGGCCTAGGACAACATTAGTTATCCACGGGGAAGGTTGTTTTTCAATTTAGCACCTCTATAATAAGCAAAAGCAGTTCATTATGGGTCAATAGCTTTTATTATTACTACTGCACAACAGGGTGCTAGAAGCACTCTGACTTGTAAAGGACCAGTCAAAAGAAACCTTAGGCCACTCTCAAAATACACAATTCAGAAATCAGAAGGACTATTCATGGCAGAGTTCATGGCAGAGCTCTTTATAACAAAGTTGTTGTTTTTTTAAATGAAAATGTGTAATTTTTTTTCCCTGTCTTGCACTCAGAAGTTAAAGCAGGGTACACAACACTCTGGTCAACAAGCTTTGCATGGATTTTTAGTGTCTTTGAACTTTTCTAATATCAAAGCAAAGACTCCCATCTTGTTTATTGCTTTTATCTAACCTGGCAGGTAAATCTACACAATTACTATTTTTAAATGAACCAAACACAAATCTAAATCTAAATCAGTTTCCAGTCTGTTCCAGTGTTTTCCCCACATCCAAAAATGCTGTTAATAAGAACAGCTGTAATCACTGAATTATATTGGTGCTGGACCTAGAGAGGTAGTCACACATTACAGGAAAGTCTCTCAAACTTTCCTAAAGAGTGATGCAATCTTTTCTTCAAGGGTAAAATTATGCTCCAATGTAATTCATCCTAAAATGAGCGATTTATTTATGACACATGTCAGCTTCAGCTTTTCAAGCCGGTTACAAAAAAAGAGAGATCAAAACATGAAATGCTTCCTGCTGTGTCGCTTAGCTTGAAATACACTGCTATTTTGGCAGAAAGCAGTCATCCTCAGCCAAGAAATCCACTGTGTTAAGCCGTGCCCACCATCTCCTTCAGACTCCCGGGAGTTTCTCTGTCCCTTGTTAGTTTTAAGGAAAAAAGGAAAAACAAAAACACAGTAAGTGCATGGGCTTGTGCTTTGTTTTGACGAAGTATTTGCCTGTGTGTCATCACAAATGTTGTTGTGTGCCTCTATCATTCTGCCTATATTCATAATTTGTGGGCTTTGTACAGATATGATTTCTGAATGCCAAAAGGCTCTTGCCTTTGTTTTGTTTCTAACGCTGGCATGACCCTCTGAAGTGCAGGTTAGTAAGCCTAATGTTTATACAGCAACAAAATCCAAAAGAACAAAGCACTCCTGGAGGCTGCTGTCTGTTTCCTGGCCAATCAGAGATGACAGCCAGAAACCAGTTCAAAATGCGTTTTGTGGCCCACAAAAGTCAGCATTTATTTTCCAGGGAGAATTCTGATTTTCATTGTATGCGTGTAGGTGTATGTACTGTATAGACATGTAAAACTCTGAATGTAAAAAGCTAGGATATTCATGCAAACAAAAACAAATACACTACAAAGACACTAAAAGGATTATTTGAACTAGTGATCCTTTTTTATGCCACTATTGCATGTTACTATTATGTGACACTATGTACACTTTTTCTGTTTTTCCCTACCTTCTGTTTACCTCTCTGTGCACCTCATTTCTGTATTTTACTCCCTCACATCCTAATGCGATCGCAGTAGATAATAATAATGGATTGCATTTATATAGCGCTTTTCCAGGCACCCAAAGTGCTTTACAATTCCACTATTCATTCACTCTCACATTCACACACTGGTGGAGGCAAACCACAGTTGTAGCCACAGCTGCCCTGCGGCAGACTGACAGAAGCGAGGCTGCCATATCGCGCCATCGGCCCCTCTGGCCAACACCAGTAGGGTAAAGTGTCTTGCCCAAGGACACAACGACCAGGACAGAGAGAGAGAGCTGGGGGATCGAACCGTTACAGATGAGCTACCCAACCCCCTGAACCACGGTCGCCCATGATACTGGCTGTTCATAAGGGATATTCAGGTAATCAGGATTCTCTCTCTCATTAGTATTGTAAGGTCTTTTTCTTATACACATTTCTTGCTGAATATTTATCACACTTATATGTTTCAGATCATAAAAAAATAATATTACACAACGATATCTCAAGTAACTACAAAATGCAGTTTTTAAATGATAATTTATTAAGGGAAAACAGCTGTCCAAACCTCACTGGTCCTTTTTGAAAAAAAAGTAATTGCCTCCCCTGTTAAATCACAAATTAAATGTGATTTCAATTTTTTTTAAAAGCTGAGTACAATTTCACGAGTCACATCCAGGCCTGATTGCTACCAGACCTGGTGAAAGAAGAAATCATTTAAATAGGACTTGTCTGACAATACGAAGCAGACTAAAGGATCTTAAAATTCAATACACGATGCCATGATCAAAAGAAACTAAAGATCAGATGTGAAATGAAGTCGTATGCCAGTCTGGAAAGGGGTTTTAGTTCAGTGTTTATGATTCAAAAATAATAAAGCAAAAATGACACTGAGAGAGTTCTAATGCAACAACTGCTGACCAAAAAGAACATAAATGCTTGTCTCACATTTGACCAAAAACCTCTTAATGATCCCTGAGATTTTTGGGAAAATATTCTGTGGACTGATGATACAAATATGGTGGTCTAGGGCTACTTTGGTACTTCAAGATCTGAAGAAAAAACTGGAAATCTGCTCTCTGAAAAGAAAAACACAAAAAACAAAGGAGAATGTCTGGCTATCATTTCATGTCCTAAAGCTTGGGCTCACTATGTAGCAGGACAATGATCCAACACATATCTGCAAGTCCACCTCAGCATGGCTCAAATTTTTTAAAAAAAGAAAAAAGAAAAGGAAAGGGCTTGAAGCAGTCTACCCAAAGTCTGGATTTAATCCATTAAATCCAGGTGAGATGTTTCACCATATCCTTAAACAGGTCATTCATGATTAGCAACCCTCCAATATCGCTGACGTAAAACAATTCTGCAAAGACGAGTGGACAAAAATTCCTCCACAGTGATGTAAAAGACTCATTGCCAGTTATCACAACTGCAGTTCCTGCTGCCAAGGTATGTTTGAATGTTTTTTTTTTCATTAATAAATGAAACCATCATTTAAAAACTGCATTTTTTACTTGGGTTATCTTTGTCCTTTGTCTTTTATATTAAAGTTGATTGATAATCTAAAATATGTAAGTGTGAAAAAGATGCAAAAAACAAAATTATGAAAGAGGCATTTTTGATAGCGCCGTATGTAACTGAATTTCTTGTATCAAGTTATGGAACAGGCCATTTCCCACTGAAAACACGAATACATAATCAAAAACAGGGTTTTCTCATTACCTAAATAGATGTATAAATCTCAAGGAATCCAAATTAGGAGGCTTATACTACTTCAGGTTGTTGTTGTTGAGCTGTGGCTCATTGTGTTTCGCAAATTATTATCAAGACTGATAAACAATCATATAATGAGTGTGTTTTGCTGTAAAGGTTTTCTCCTTTTGTACTGACATTACCTAAATGTACAATACTTGACACCAGCTTTTAATGACACACTAACTTGTATAACTTTAATATACTATTCACTGCTTGATTATGGTTATGGCTTTGATTTAAAAAGGTAGTGCAACAGGGAGCACGAGAGAAGAGGAAGTATGAATGATAAATCTTTGTATGGGGATTAGGTGCATACATTAAACAAAAGTAGTTGTATATTCTGTCAACATGTGATTGTTGTTGTTGATGATGATGCTTGGGGGAAATAAACAAGGGAGCAAACTTATTCCAAATGAAGGTTTAAAAGCACTGATTTATCAAAAGCACGACAGGACAATGCACTCAAGCTTCATTACTTTTTGAGAAGCTGTAACATCCTGCTCTCTCACACAGAGCCAAAGTGCAGGAGAGATAGTGATGCATTTTCTAAAGTTATGCTTCAACTTTAAGCATTTTTTAAAACAAAAAACCAACAAACAAACAAAAAAGACAAACTGTGGTGTGTTGACTCAATCAGTAGTTTTACAAGATATACATCCCATGTTTCATTAGCTGCTTTTTGAACTAGTAATAATAATCAGTGGACTTAAGAAAATTCTAGAGCTGCCTTTAGACTGTAAAGCTCTGCTATTGCAGAGCAGAAAGCTAAAATGTGGAAATCACAACACTGATTCAATGATAGCTTCCTATATTTTTAACTGCTACCTTAAATGAGGAGGTGGGAAGTAACAAAATACAAATACTTCATTACTGTACTCAAGTAGAATTTTTAGATAACTGTATTTAATTTTCTGACAACTTTTTGCTTTTACTCCTGTACTTTCTGCTTCTTACATTTTTAAAAGCAGACTTGTTACTCTTTGTTCATTTATAGCGTTTATACTCGCCAGCTGGAAGGAGTGCTGGTGTCTGTACGTTGTGTTTGCAGTAATTTAGAATCTAGCTAGCGCTACAGAAAAGGAGCAAGCAAGTAGACAGTGACATTTTGTGTAGTGGCAGGTAACTTGAAATTCAAATTCAATAGCTAAAAGTCCAGCTGCTGTATTTCACAGGTAGAGACAAGAGTGAGAGCTTCACTCAGAGATGGAGAAAGATGTGGGAGACCAGACAGGACAGGAGAGGAAGAAGAAAGGCTAGATTTAAATGTAATGGCTGCTCAGTGACACTTGATAAAATGCAGATTTAAAGCTTACATGTGATGTCATTATTTTAAAATTTAATTACACAAAGATAACCTACTGATTCTTATATTAAAGACCTGCAAGTCCACCTCAGTATGGCTGAGCTTGTGAATTGGGATTCTTTTCTCTATGCTGAGCCACTACATAGATGTCAGGGCTCTCCGCCTAAATGTTGTCTGAGTAAAGAAAGTCTGTTTATTTGCCACCTCTGCTAAAATGGAAATAGTTTAAAGAGTGTTTGCAACTGGTCAGTGTTGCATATTTGTGGGCAAACTTACTTTGGCGCTACATGCAAATCCGAATGTAGGCACAACCGAACCCTAAGACATATCAGTTACTCCTTTCAATTATCACACTGTCACCAGTCCTGCACTCCCAGTGGTAGTGACCTCAGTAACATAGCTTCAGTGTTTTTCTGTTTTTGTTTTGTTTGTTTTTTAACTGGGAACTAAGCCAATTTGTATCACCAGTGGCTACTTTGCATGCCATCATTGCAAGTTGCCAAAATTGACATACCATGGTATCTGATCAGCTCATCGCTCCTAGTCTTTTCCAGCCCTCCAAAGCTGAAATAATAACTTAAGGATTTTCAATACTTTGAGTAAACAGATAACTGCGGCTCTAATGAGTTGCAACAACTGATAAAATATTTGCCATCTCCACTACGTCATGTGGTGAGGTAAGGATGTGTTTGTGAATGAATAACTTTAAATTAAAAAGGGGGAAAATGAGAAAAGTCAGTCAGTCTGTAATTACTTGTTTTGTTAGAGTTAGAAATAACAAGAGGAGGTAGTTAACCTAGGTTTGTAACCTACTGTTTTCAAGGCTGATTGAGAAAGGCTGATTGTCTGTGATTATCACTGTGGCCATGGGATGATGCTGTCACAGCAAGGGTGACTGGAGCCATGGCTTTGCTTAGCTTCTGGCTGTCACACCTGTTATGAGCTAATGTGTCACACATTAGCTCATAACAGGTGTAATGCTAGCTAGATGCAGCAGTTGTGTGTGTGCATAGTGGCCTGGCGTGGTTGTTCTGACTGAGTGAATGTTGAACAGAAGCAACAGTAATCCCGTACTCCTGTGGTGAGTCTGTAACACATCTGTCATATCTGATAAAACCACTCCGGGCTCAAATCCTGTGTTCGGATGCAGTCGAATCAACCACAAATGCAGCCAAAGTCCTGGCAGTAACCATACCCAGCGTCAGAGCCTCAGCCGGCACAGTTCAAAGCAGCTGCAGCTGTCCTCCCAGCTTGTCGCTGTATTTTCACAGCCTGGCCTTTTGAATGGAAAAATAAGCAATTAATTTCAAATGTCACCAAGGGTCACACCAGCATGGTGAATGCAAAAAAACTTAAGGAGGAAATAGGGAAGAAATGGTTAGCAATCTTCAAGGTTACAAAAGTAGTTAGTATTGCAATTTAAATGTTTATCATTAAAACCTTGCTGACTATGGTGTGGATTGTAACAGGCAACACATGAAAAACTCCTACATGTATGCAAGTCTCTTTTGATAGTTTGAAGCTGGAAATGCTGTGTAGTTAATCAGTCATGCCTTTCAGTATAAGATGTTCAACATGGAATGGGAGGAGCATTGTTTTTGACGTTAAGCCAGCAGCAGAAGTAGTCACAGAGTCGAATTGTGTGTTACGCGTGTTACCCACCTATGGGGGGATTTCACAATCTCAGAGGAAACATTGAACACTGACCTGCACCTAACAAGACACACAAATCTTAATATGCATGCACATGTCGTTGTGCTTGAATGTTGTTTTCTGAAACTGTTCTAAACACGGATGGGTGAAATTCTCTCCAAAGTGAGTGGTAACTGCATTCACTGTTATCTTGTGATTACTAATTTTCTCATTTTCACAAGTTTTGTTTTATTTTGTCCATATGCAGTAAGTCAAACCCCTGTTATGATGATCATGCTTCAACATACTCCTTTATGTCACAAACAAATCCAGTTCCCTAGGTATATTATGGCGTAAATCAGATAGTATCCAAATCAACTGCCAGAAGCTTTCAGCAAGTAGACAGTGCTATATCAAGCATCAAATAGAAGAGCCTATGCTCATCCACACATCTCCCTGTGCCTGTTTTCCTGCCTTGACAGCATCTAACACTGACATCTGAGATTAGAGCTGTTTCTCATACACTGAGCCATCCTTGGAAATGTGCCGTGTTTATGTTTCTCTCCTTTTATCCTTTACTTCTACCCTGCACTGGGAATATTCTGATGCACAAAACCATCATCATCATCATCATCTTCCATCCCTCACAGGATGCTACTTAACATTACATTGCATTAAATATTTTATTGTAAGTTGTACTGTCATTGACACTGAGTTATGGCTTTGTCTCAGAAAGATTTTGAGACAGCGCTTCATGCCTGACTGGTTGTTCGATATTCTGCAATTTGATTCAGTGTTCTCGGATCGATTACATTTTGTTGTGTTAACACTGGGATTTCCAGGCTTCTACCGTTCTACCTTTAAAAGCCGGAGAGCAGTCAAATGCTGGAAGTGGAAGCTAAATTGGCTAGTCATTCATATGTATATTAGGTCGTTACCTAGGAATTCTGGAGGGAGGGGAGTGGGGGTGAGTGATTGAGGGGGTGGGGGAGTGGAGTGTTTCAGTTTGCCATCTTAGTACTGTGAGCGCAAGATCCTGTGTGGAAAGAAGGTAATGTGGCAGACTAAAACCAAAAATCAATTAGCTATTTTCAGTAAGTCCAATTTTCATGTCCATGTCAAGGTAAAATGAATATTTGATGTTTTATGATCTCAGAGGATTGCTTCTGTGAGGCTCAACTTGTTCTTAAGGTACTGTGGCATAGCAATATTTAAAGTTAAATGTAATGTTGCTATGTTAACCACAAATTGTATATAAAAAGTGAATGTAGTTGTTTCACTAATTGGCTAATATAAATGTCTTTAAGGGTAAATAAAGAACTAATGAAATTTCCATCGGCTCTAATTTTGTGTATATGCTAACAAACTGAACCAAGATGGTAAATATTATACACTATACCTGTGTTATACCTGTGTTAGTGGATTCAAATTGTCATGGTGAGTAATTGAGCATGCTGACATCATCATGATAAGACTAGGTTTAGCTGTGCCACTAGCATAGTGGATGACACCCATCCTTGCTTGTCACTACTCATCACCAGTGTTGGTCAAGTTACTTGACTTACTGATTACTTCCCCCAAAAAGTAATCCGGTTACTTTACTGATTACTTATTTTCAAAAGTAATTAGTTACTTACTGTGGTTACTTTTTAAAAAAATGATTTACAACCTGAATAGGTAATAGATCTTTCAGCCCAATTCTATTTTTTCTGCATAATCCATCATATAAAATGTAATCAAATGAAAAAGTCTCTTTTTGAAACTAGTTTTATCAGTTTTAATCCTTTAACTTTATGCATCAAGCAAACATTAAATTATATGCAACATTCTCTGACTGGAAGAAATTTGTTTAACATTTAAACTATTTTCTGCATATTAAATATATGCACATAAAATAAAACATTTTTTGTGTTTACACTCAGTCTTTCAAATAAAATGCACGTAAAACACAGCAGAAAATAAATACAATCAAAGACTCAGCAGTCCTGTTGCTCTATTTTCACCTGTATAGCAGGAGTGGGGCAGGCGGAGGTTTGCCCTGGTGCAGGTGTGTCGTAGGTCAGTGCAAGGATCTGGGAGTTTCACATTGCCGTGGCAGTGTACTGTCGGTGCTTGCTCGGAAGTTTAGGGGTTTTTTTCGCTGTAAAAAGAAGTTTTCTTCCCACGCAGTGAACAGCGGACACTAATGTTTTTGTCACTTTTTATGGAATCAAACTCAAAGTAAGGTCAATACTTCCATGCTTTAAACGCTGCACGCTCATACTCTCTGCCGCACTCGATGTTGGGCTGTATCCCAATTCAGGGTCTGCAGCCTGAAAGTACGCAGCCTCAATGGTCCTCAAGGGCCGCGTACTCAAAGACCGCTAAGGCCGGAAGTGCGAGGCTTGTGAAATGGGACGGTCTAGCCTCTGTCGCGCTGCCCGGGTTGCCTAGCAACCATGATAGCTGGAAACACTATAGATCAACTTACCTCAGAATATATAAAGCATATAAACAATTACAGCAATATGATGCAACAAACACAGCAGTGCTACTAATCCAAAATACTCAAAGCTTCATAGAACTGGAACAAACATTTATTTTTAGCTCCATTCTGCTGCTGATACATACTTTAGGTTTCTGAATGTTAAACTTGTTGCTGCCTTTCATAGTGTGTAACTTGAAGGCCCTGAGTACTTTCTCCCACACTGAAAACACTGGAATGATCAAATTATTTGAACATTACCTAATAAGACTGATTCAGGACAGACAATTAGTTATGTTAAACTTTCCTAGCAGTCCTTCACAAACAGGGAACAGTCTGTCTATTCTCTCCATCTGTCAGCTGCTGCTGGCTCTTCCTCCTCCTCTTCCTCACACACTGCTGAGTTTGTCCTGGTGGATCATCAGGGGTGCAAAGCCTCACAGATGATGTGCAGCAGTGGGTCCCTCAGTCTGTCCTCACTCTGGACACTTGCAGTTGTCACACATGGAAATCAAATGTGTGATAAGCTGCAGGATTCAAACACAAGTGTAACTTATAAATACATGTTCATACTTTTATTACACTGTGACAAAGTGGGTGAGAAGACCATTTGTCTACATTCTTAGTTAACATTCTTGTTTTGATTTAACCATATTTCACATGTAATCTGCAATAGGCAAACATCTACTATCCCGGGTTTGTTTATGTTCTGCACTTTTACAGATTATATAATATAACATCTTGGTTTAAATCAATTCATACAAGTTTGTTAAGTTAACATGTTATTTATTTCAACTGTTAATTTGTATTGTTTGAACTTACCTTTACCTACCTGTCTTCCAGAAGCAAAAGGAGGAAATGTAGTTCTACTTCCTGCTTTATACCTTCTGGGTTCATCTGAGGTCACAGGAAGAGACCAAGGGCAGGAGGGGAAGAATTCTTATAATTTAATAAAGTTGATTTTAAAGGGTTTATAAAGAAATAGATTTAATGTTGTGATATGTATTGATTACACCAGAGTTTATGTTGCCAGTCAAGAGGAGTAGTAGAGGATGAATATAATCATGTTCATCTCACCTACCTACTGAATGGAATAGTCCAGAGGAGAAAGTGTTTGATTAAGGGGACTATTTAAGCAGACGAACTCAGGTGTTTCAGAAGAAGGGTTCAGGTCAGTGTAGCTGTGTGCAGTTTGACCTTAATTTCCGTTGATTTAAGTTCAGTTATGTTTATTTGAATTGAGTTTATTATAGAGTTGAGTTTCTTATTTGTTTCTTTGTAAATATTCTTGGGCCACAGAATGGTGAATAAATCACTTGCTACACTGGACAGCATCAGTCTCCTGCACTTCTTTGACCGCTTAAGTCGAGTCCTACCACATACACAATCAGAGAGAAAGAAACAGAGAGAGAGTGCAGGACAGACACACAGGTGGCAGTCTCAGGTGTATACACTGCTACAAAACAGCACAAGAGGAGGACGATTTAGTGTTTGTGATATTACGAAACAAGAAGAGTTCCCAGATGGTACAGTGAGCACATGTGTGACTCATGTGATTAAAGCATCTTTCTTTCAGCTTAACGAGTTAACCGTCAGCTCGTTCAAACACATGTTAAAGTCCGTTTGGCTCGACACCACCGAACAGAGGCAGCAATATAACATAGCTAACATTAACAGTGCAGTGAATCCTGCTTGTGCCGTGATATTCAGGACTGCAAACCGAGCAGCATCACTGACTTTCAGCTTGTTGTGTTTGTGGATATATGACTGACTTTAATTATCCATAAAATCATCACATTCCCTGTAAGATTAAGGTCAGCTTTAGAGGCTTTAAAACCAAGTACACTGTAAAATGTAATTCTAGATGTTTGTTATTTCAACATATTATTCTAGATCAGTTTGACGATAGATGACTGAAGTTGTTGTTAAAACATAAAATTACAAGTTAAAAATGTCCCAATTACACCAAAAAAAGCTAACTTGAAAACTCATGTCCAGCTAAATCAGCAACTTATGTGAACTTGACAATGTGGGGAAGTTGAGCACAGCAGGATTCAAAACTGTCCCACGTGACTGCTATCGAAGTGCATCATGGGGAATTGGCGGTTAACAACATGCTCACTTTACTTGGACGTTTTTTAATTGTCTTCTTTGGAATATGCTTTCAAGGTGAGTAACATTGGTTATAACTATAAGGAAAGAGAGCTACAAAAGTTGGAACATGTTTTGAATTTATGGCATGACGTGGGTTTTCTCTTTTACCGAAATGTTTGCTTTAGCTAATGTAACTTTTGCTGACAAGGTCCAGCTTGTGTGTCATGACCAAATTTGACCTAATAAACTGACATATGGTCTTTTTTATGGGTTTAATGTGGCACTGACCAAATCACAAGTATTGTGCTGCTAGGTTTAAGGTTGTGCACTCAACCACTGTTGCGATATTAGCAAGCTAACTCAGCTAATTAATAAAGCTTATTTCATATTGTCTCTGTACTTGTAAATTTCTTTCAAGTTCAGAGGCTGTTGTATTTTGGTGGAAGTTCATTTTGGCAATATTTCCAATAACTGGCTGGGTTCAAAAAGAACTTTTTGGCAGGACTCCGATGCTTGTCATCTGTTTACCCCTATGTAATCACTTAAGTTGTTATTTACTGCTGCATGCTAAGCTGCAAGAGTGCACTGAGGATTGAGAAAAAATATGGTCTACAAACCAGCATTATATTAGTTTTTATCAGATAGTCCTCCAGTGTGTTTATTTTTTGCTTTAATTATATTGTGCAGTTATTTGTTACCCTGAAATGCTTTATGCTTAACAACAGCTCACTATTTTAACTTATTTTTGAACTCTTGTGATCAGTATGACTAGATTGTGTGAGTTTCCATACTAAAAGAGCTGTAGTGATAAAATAATTGGCATAAGAGACACTGATTTTTGGCATGGTATACTGCAGAAGTTTGTTTGTTTGTTTTGTTTTTTTTCATAATTTACCTTTTAATTAAACTGAATTCCCTGTATTGTAACAAAACTAACATTGTTCATATGTCAGAAATTTAGCAAACATGAATAAATGGCCAAAACAAAATAATTATAAAATATATATTTTTATTTTACTTGTTTTAGGTCTGTGAAGCCAAACTTGATGCTGGGGATTTATTTTTGTCAGTGGAGTCAAATGGTAAGTCACAATTTGTGCATTTTGTCATACTGGAAACAGTGGCGTGTCTAGAAAATTTTTCAGTTTCATGATTGAAGTAGCAACAGGAGAGGGAGGGAGAGAGAATGAGAGAAGAAGAGGCAGCTGTGCAGCGTAACGACAGAATAAATCCAGCTTTGTGTCTTTTTTTCATTATAGTACGGGACAAACTGCATCTCTTCTCAGCTCAATACGAAACGCGTATTGGCAGATAATTGGCAGATAATATTTTAAAAAATTCTACCAACCGTTAACCATAATTCAATAACCCTATAAACCTAACAACCGAATGCACTTTTAACTCTTATTAGAATGAGATTTTAACCACTACGGTGCAAAGTTTTTAGATACTGTGTTGATAAAGTACAAGAGATACAATCAGTCAGTGTTTATTCAGCAGTCAAGGACATCAATATTTGCATAGTATTTTTACTGACATGTAGTGCACATATGTTTTGGGCAAAAACATTTTTGAATATTAAAATACGAACATTTGTAACAAACAATTGACAAATTAGCCAATTCCAATGTAAAACTTTATGTGCCTGTTAAAAAAAAAGAAGATACTCTTCTCACAAACTGGTGTTTGATTTTGAAACAGGAAAAAAGTGGGGAAACAAATGAAAAGACTAACATTTGAATAAAACCTGAAAGCAAGTAAATACTTTCTATGCTGCCTTATGGTAAACTTTGGTAATATTGATGTATAAAGAACAACACTGGCTGATGATGAAATACAGTCAGCTGGCATGGTGACACTGCCAGTATTAACCTGCAGGGCTGGACTGGGACAGAAAATCGGGCATTTTGACTACAGACCGGCCCACCAGGTATTAAAGCCATAAAGCCTTTGACTGAAAACAAACCCTGTTGTGACAGTGATGTACACTGTCTTGTTGGTATATGTATGATTTCTATACATTTTACGTCAGATAAAAACTTTGTTCGCAAGATTCAGATAATTATTTAATAAAAGCTAAATATTTGAATTGAGAATAAAAAAAAAGTATTTCTTTGTGCCCCCCTCTCCCTGTTAATGCCCTACCTGCCCCCCTGGCAAAACTTTGCTAGACCCGCCCCTGCACAGCTATCAGCTGTCAGCTACTTAGAAAAGGATCCTGGTGTTATTTGTCTCTCAGAAACAGTTCATAACTTCCCTTCAACTTATCCATGTCACCTAAAAGGTAAACTTGTTTCTCCATCACAGCTCTGATGATTCAGTAAGGACATCTCCTGGTTTCATCTTCATGTTTCCCTCTCACCACATATCCAAACCGACATCATGACCAGCAGCTTTACAGCTGTGGCTCCAGCAAACATCAGCTGATACTAGAAATTAATATTAAATAAATTCTAACAACAGCTGATCAAGCTTAAACGTGCAGCTGTTGTTTAGCGCGACATCTGCTGGTTTCCTCTTTCTGGCGCAAAGTGGGCGATAAACAAACAAGAGAGAAAAGCCGATCAGCTGATCATTGATCAGTTTCATGATTGAAGTAGCAACAGGAGAGAATGAGAGAAGAAGAGGCAGCTGTGCAGCGTAACGATAGAATAACTCCAGCTTTGTGTCTTTTTTTCATTATAGCGAAAGTACGGGACAAACTGCGTCTCTTCTCAGCTCAATACGAAACGTGTAATATTTTCTCTGAATGAGGGACCATTCCATTTTTTTAAGGAGCCGTTGGCAACTCTACTAACTAACCTTATGAATAAAATAAAGTTCACTATCAGTAACATCATAGCACCCACCCAGCTGTATAGAAACTCCGTCAAGCTGGCTAGAACGCAGTACGAGTTATTGCAACTGACGGTAAAAAGTCAGCACAACGAAAATAAACTCCACCTAAACTTGGTTTATATCTGACCCAGATAGACTGCAGGTCATAACTTCTTACCTGAAGTTCAGTTCACCTGACACTCGGACCGGCGGCTGCCTCTCTCCTCCTGCCTCCCCTTCCCTCATCCACCTGCTGGCCTCTGTGGAAGCTCTGCCATAGCCACCACCAAACAACTGAGTTATTTTTACACCTCGACCTGCATCTGGCCAATCCACCACCTTTCATTGTTCATGCCATTACAAAAAAAATAAAAAATAAGTCACCGGGCATATGCCCAGTATGCCCGATGGCCAGTCCAGCTATGTTAACCTGCAACCAAATCTGCAGCTCCATACAGCAATGTTACGACTTAGATTATATCTTATAACTCATAACTCTTATGTTAGCTCCCCTCAGTAGCATACTGTCTGATATATTCCACGGCTGCAATAATTCTTTAAGTGTTATTTTTTCCTTGGTATTCTAATTTCACCGAAGTTTACTAAACTCAACAAACTTAATATTACTTACCGGGACATTTATTCTGTCCTCATTTTCTTTCACCGAAAAATTGTTTCCTGCAGTGCCGTCTTTCGTGCTTGGCTCTCCTACCTTTGCTAACGTGATGCACATAGCGCAGAAGCCGATGCTACATTCACTTACACTCGGATATCTGAGCTTCACCGTTAAAACATAATTGTACATTTGATATTTGATTGAATTTTATTGTTTTGCCTTTGGGGTGGCACCTGGGGTGGCCAGTCTGGTTGGGGGGGTGGCCTGTGCCCCCCCAGGCCACCCCGCTGGACATGCCACTGACTGGAAACACCACAGATTATATTGTAACTTAATAGCTCTGTAGAACAAATGATATAAAGATTGTAGTGTCAGGGTACTTCTTAAGAAGTAATTGTAACCCGGGTTAAAAAGATGCATAAATAGTAAAAGATAAGTGAAATCTGAGAATATAAATATCAAAGAGTTCATTTATTTAAATTTTCTTGTATATTTAAAAAGGTAAAAGTTCATGTAAAATGATTAAAAACATGTTTGCATTGTTTAAAACAAGTTATCTTTCTTTTCTTGTGAATTGTTTGTGAGAACTGTAATTTCCTACGGGGATAAGGTCTGTGAAGGTAACACAGGGTGGAGAAGGAAAAGGGAAAAAGAGACGAGAGCGCGAGAAGAGAGGGCGGTGGTGCGTGAGTTACACGGAGCATCCGGAGAAGTTAGCTTGTTTTTATGTACTAAGAGTAAGTGTGTTTTGACTTTTCGGAGAGATAAGTCACAGTGTCGGTAAGCTAGTGACATAACACGTAAAGTTTCAGCGTGAGTCTGCTGGACTGTGTGCTTTGTTTCTTGTGGCTGTGCACGCATTAAGTTAAAGTGAGGCTAACCCAGCCGTTCGCTAATAAGGACTACTGTAGGCTGCCGTTTCGCTATAGTTGTGGAACGTAACAAGCTGCAGAGGATCGTTACCGAACTGGATAACGACGGACACACCCCAGATAGTCACTCTGAGTGCCCGCGTCACTCAGAGTACCTCTGGCAACGTGGGAAGCTAAAACAGGTAGCTTGTGGAGCACGTGGAGATCACGGACCTTCCTCATCTTTGTGCTACTGCATTCAGAGCGGAGTGTTTCTGAAGGAGCTGAGGACAACTTGTTGCCTGGATTAAGCTGGTGGGGATTGCACGTTTCACAAGGTACTGAGTTTATTTATTTATTTTTTGCTCGTTGAGTGAAGAACTTCCGGTTGGGAGATCGTTTTGGATTTATACTGGATCAATACAGGCCTGCAACGTAGGGTTTATCTCTGCCGGCTTTAGGTTTAGTTTGGGGACTATAATTGTTTTATCACTGGTGGTTTACACTGTATGTGTGGAGATTCTGTGTACAGTGGGTAAATTGCTGTGTGTGTTTGTTGGTTTGCCTGAATACTGAAATCTGCCATTTTATTATTTTCTTGTTTTCATTGTTTGGTAAATTAAAGGAGGGTTGCAATGCTCTACTTTACATGGTGTATGACATGATTTACTGCACTATAGACACTAGTGTTAATTTTTGCGTGTAGTGCTACTGTTAAGGAATAAGCTTCATTGATCCCAGAAACAAAAGAGAAGTTAACTTAAAAATATCGTACGAGAGTACACTAGAAAAAGAACCCAAAGCCCATTTATTTAATGGTATTGAGTAAATGAGGGCTACATAATATTGCACTATTGATGATCGCATGCAGGTGGCATAAACTAAATAGTGTTCTTTTAATCGCACGTTTACTAAGGTTTTACATCACATAAGTAATTTTCACAATCATTCTACTTTAAAAGATTTCAAGACAGAGCTTATTGTTCTCTGAACTTCCTTGTTTGCTGAACGGCAGGTAAAGTGCATCTTTTTGTTTGTTTGCTTTTGTGTGTTTGTGTTTTCTCTAATGGACCTCAGATGACGGTTTGCTTAAATTTGGGTCTCAAAGAATCTTTTCTGTCTGTACTCCCCACCCCTCTTCTTCTATTGCTCAGGTTGAAGCAGAATTTGCCCGTCTTACATCTGTTGACCTGAAAGGGTTCCTTTTTGCTGTGCTTGACCATTATGGAGAGGTTCGTGGAGCTGTACAAAATCAAGAGTGGCATAGGAGGGCTATAGGCTCATAAAATGCTTCGGTGATGATGTAAGTGTTCAACTGCGAAATCTAATCCTTTGTTTAAGTTTTAGGTTATCCAGTTCAACTGATGAACTCATTGAAAGAAAGCTGATAAGTAAAGTCTGTCATCATATTTCACAACTGGACATTTAGTGTGGTAACTTTTACAGAATCTGTGTGTATTGGTGGTAGGTTGGATATCATATTCTACTTGAATGTCCTGATAAGCCTGATTCAAAATCTCCAATGATAATCATATATTGATGGAATTATGTATCAAAAAGCTGTGAATTTGGAGCTGTCTACATGCTTCATAAACACTGTTTAAAAAGTGTTTTTGTTTTCTTTTTGACTTTGACCAGAGCCCTACACAAAGGAAGAGGACAGAGGACCTCATTTTCTAAAGGAAGATCCCTCACACACTTTCAAGACTGTGAAGGTTAGCATTGTTTCTTTTAGTAAATTTAATAATGACAGCACCACAGTGGATTTTAAATTAAACACGTGGCATCTATAAAACAATAGATGCCACATGATAACATGTGTACTTCTTCCTCACCAAATGTATTATTACAAGATCTTTGACACTGGAGATGGTCTGGGTTTCAGAGAAACTAACTGGCAAACTAGCATTGATATTATTACTGTCTTGTGTTTATTCATGTCTTCACCAGGGTCTTTGACATTTCGCTGCTGTACTGTTCACTTCAGCTTTACGTTTGATTTCTCACATTGTAAATGGTAAATGGCCTGTATTTATATAGCGCTTTACTAGTCCCTAAGGACCCCAAAGCGCTTTACATATCCAGTCATCCACCAATTCACACACACATTCACACACTGGTGATGGCAAGCTACATTGTAGCCACAGCCACCCTGGGGCGCACTGACAGAGGCGAGGCTGCCAGACACTGGCGCCACCGCCACCTCTGACCACCACCAGTAGGCAACGGGTGAAGTGTCTTGCCCAAGGACACAATGACTGAAACTGTCGGAGCCGGGGCTCGAACCGACAACCTTCCGATTATAAGACGAACTGTCAACTCTTGAGCCATGATTCAGTCATCCACCCATGTGTGTGAATGACTGAATGTGTAAAGTGCTTTGGATTTTGTTTGAAGACATGCTCAGTTATTTATGAACATGGTCTTTGTTTAAAGCAAGAAATTGATCTGTAACATGGGGGTGCATATCTCATTCTGAAAAAACTAATAATTAACCAAAACAACTAATAAGTGTTACCCAAAGCCAATCACCATCATCCAAGGCATCAGTATGGCTCTTCTTTGGAAAGACATGAATTCTTAAGCACAAGGGATATTGTGTAATTGTAATTGTGTAATTTTATTTTATTTTTTGTCTTTGAACCCTTTTATAGCCGACAGTTATTGAAGACACGTTTTCTAAAAGGATGAAAGTTGGCATTGTGATGGTGAAAGAAGAAGACATCTTCGATGTGTTGGTTGTCCTTGAGGCAGCAGTAATCCTGTCTAATCTGAGGGATGTCTCAAGTGCCATTTCCATGCTGATGGGCCTTCTTTTTGCCCTCAACATAGACTATCCAAAGGAACTTAAGGGCATCTTTGAAGTCATTCAGAATGTCCTAATGAACATTGGTGGAAGGCAGTGCATCTCAGTAGTGCATGGTCTAAGAAACAGACTCTTGGGTAGTGACACCGCCACAGCCTTAAAATTCAGGGAAATGAAGGAGGCATTTGAGGGCCGCATTTCGAGCAGCCTGTCACTACCCGATCCGTACCGGAAACCCGATCGGCACCCCGCATACGCGAAAGGTGTCTACTTCCGGTCAAAGCATTTTACGATAGCTACAGGTATCTGTTAAGATGTTAAGAATAACAAGTATCTCTTAAAATGTTTCCGATAATGAAACATTTAATATAATGTAGACAAAAACAAAAAAATAAAAAGATAGTGACAGATCGGGACTCCCGATCCTTACTGCGCATGTGCAAAGTCGGACCGTACAAATCGGGCCTACCCGATCCGTACCGCGCATGTGCAAGGGTTTTCTTCTTCTTCTGTTCGTTTAATGGCAGTGTACTCCCCAGTGTACGAGGATACCGCCACCTGCTGACTGAGCGAATGAACCCTATTGTAAACTGAATTAGCGTCATTACAAACGTGTGTTAAATTTGATTTAGTGATAATCGAGTGTGTTTACAGTGGGGCAAAAAAGTATTTAGTCAGCCACCGATTGTGCAAGTTCCCCCACCTAAAATGATGACAGAGGTCAGTAATTTGCACCAGAGGTACACTTCAACTGTGAGAGACAGAATGTGGAAAAAAAAAAAATCCATGAATTCACATGGTAGGATTTGTAAAGAATTTATTCGTAAATCAGGGTGGAACATAAGTATTTGGTCAATAACAAAAATACAACTCAATACTTTGTAACATAACCTTTGTTGGCAATAACAGAGGTCAAACGTTTACTATAGGTCTTTACCAGGGCCCTATTTCAGGAAGCCGGTTTAGAAAACTCAGAGTGAAAAACGATACTCAGGGTTGAGTAACCCCGAACTGTCCAACTCGGAATATTCGGTTTCAGAAAGGCTGATAACAATTAGTTCAGTCAACGCGGAGTTGCTTTAACACCAAGTTAAGCGCGCGCACGAGGATACATAAAGCCCTGATTAGTGGAGCACAGATTAAGCGAGTCACCATGGAGACGGAGGGAAAGAAGGCGCGGTCAATGTATTTTACAGCGCTTGAGGCCGAAATTCTGATGGCAGCATATGCCGATAACATGCAAATTGCGCGGAAAAAAAGTAACACAGCCTCAGCTGCAAAAGAAAGGGAGCATGCATGGCAAAACAAAGCCGACAGAGTCAATGCGTGAGTGTTAATTTAAACATTGATCTAGGGATTTCCACCCATTTAACGCGTTATTTTATTTTATTTTATTTTATTTTGTATTTCATACATTTTATTTCGTGATGTGATGTGAGCGCAGGTGCAACCCAACAGGCCCCAAACGTTCCTGGCAGCAAGTAAAAATGAAATATAAAAATATAGTCCAAACAGGTAAGGTGTAATTGTATCATGAGCCATAGTGCTTGGTCTGTTTGTCCGATGTAAATCAATTGCAGTTAGAGGCTACATTAATTTTCTTTCTGTAAGCACTTATTGAAATTATCTGAGCACATTACAAGTACATATTTGCTTACTCTGTATGCTCAAATGTGACCCGTTATAGCCAACAGAAAAAAAAGGCCCGAAAAACAGGTGGGGGTCCTCCACCACCACCACTCACAGAGGCTGAGCAGTTGGCTTCCACATTTGTGATAATGTTGGCAGCATCACATATGATCTTCACAGTGCAGAGAACACAAATTAGCATCCATTACTATAATGAAATAATTTGTTAGTTTGAAATGCTACAGGGAACCATGTACCTGTACGTTAATGCTGTGGAAAGACTTCCTGTTCACATAGTCTCCTTCATTTACTGAAGGAGCAATGATTGGAATGTGAGTGCCATCTATACAGCCAATCACGCCTGGGAACCGTGAATATAAATGTAAGATTTAAGTAGTAGTTCAAGTATCACCACATCATGAATTAAGTTTTGTTCATCCTGATACCTGCAATTTTGTGGAATCCCTCTTTGATAAATCTTGTGGGTCTATGACCGGGGAACACCACAAACGAGTACAGGAGACGTTTCAGTGCAACTGTAACATTCCTGACTGCCCGACAGACGGTAGCCTTGGAAACGTGCTCAGCGTCATCAATATTATACAGAAAGCTCCCGTTTGCAAAAAACCGAAGTGCAATACAAATAATATGTACAGAACTGAGAGAATGTCCGCGATGTGTCACATGAGCAATATCAGGCCTGAGGATGTTATTCAAATAAATTATAGATTGTGCTGAAAAACGGTAACATTCACACAGGAAATCATCAGGAAATGATAAAATGTCCAAACGCGCTCTAATCACTCTCTCCCGGCGGAGAGCTCTGCGGAGAATTTGGGCTTCAACATCTACTGGCTCTTCAAGGAAGGGACACGCCATGTCTGACACTTCCTACAGTCAGGTTTCCGACAAAGAGGCGGAGAACGTCAGGGTTAGTTGAAGTAAACCTGCTAGGGGGCAGGTTAGCTTCACGGAGTGTGTCGTCATAGTAACTCACTCAGAATTAATCTAAACTCGCTTTGTGAAACCGAAAACCCAGAGTTTTCGTTAACTCAGGGTATACTTACTCAGAGTTTGCACTAAACTGGCTTCCTGAAATAGGGCCCAGGTTTGCACACACAGTAGCTGGTATTTTGGCCCATTCCTCCATGCAGATCTTCTCGAGAGCAGTGATGTTTTGGGGCTGTCGCCGAGCAACACGGACTTTCAACTCCCGCCACAGATTTTCTATGGGGTTGAAGTCTGGAGACTGGCTAGGCCACTCCAGGACTTTCAAATGCTTCTTACGGAGCCACTCCTTTGTTGCCCGGGCGGTGTGTTTTGGATCATTGTCATGTTGGAAGACCCAGCCTGGTTTCATCTTCAAAGTTCTCACTGATGGAAGGAGGTTTTGGCTCAAAATCTCACGATACATGGCCCCATTCATTCTGTCCTTAACACGGATCAGTCGTCCTGTCCCCTTGGCAGAAAAACAGCCCCATAGCATGATGTTTCCACCCCCATGCTTCACAGTAGGTATGGTGTTCTTGGGATGCAACTCAGTATTCTTCTTCCTCCAAACATGACGAGTTGAGTTTATACCAAAAAGTTCTACTTTGGTTTCATCTGACCACATGACATTCTCCCAATCCTCTGCTGTATCATCCATGTGCTCTCTGGCAAACTTCAGACGGGCCTGGACATGCACTGGCTTCAGCAGCGGAACACGTCTGGCACTGCGGGATTTGATTCCCTGCCGTTGTAGTGTGTTACTGATGGTGACCTTTGTTACTTTGGTCCCAGCTCTCTGCAGGTCATTCACCAGGTCCCCCCGTGTGGTTCTGGGATCTTTGCTCACCGTTCTCATGATCATTTTGACCCCACGGGATGAGATCTTGCGTGGAGCCCCAGATCGAGGGAGATTATCAGTGGTCTTGTATGTCTTCCATTTTCTGATGATTGCTCCCACAGTTGATTTTTTTCACACCAAGCTGCTTGCCTATTGTAGATTCACTCTTCCCAGTCTGGTGCAGGTCTACAATACTTTTCCTGGTGTCCTTCGAAAGCTCTTTGGTCTTGGCCATGGCGGAGTTTGGAGTCTGACTGTTTGAGGCTGTGGACAGGTGTCTTTTATACAGATGATGAGTTCAAACAGGTGCCATTCATACAGGTAACGAGTGGGGGACAGAAAAGCTTCTTCCAGAAGACGTTACAGGTCTGTGAGAGCCAGAGATTTTCCTTGTTTGAGGTGACCAAATACTTATTTTCCACCCTAATTACGAATAAATTCTTTACAAATCCTACCATGTGGATTCATGGATTTTTTTTTTTTTTCACATTCTGTCTCTCACAGTTGAAGTGTACCTCTGGTGCAAATTACTGACCTCTGTCATCATTTTAAGTGGGGGAACTTGCACAGTCGGTGGCTGACTAAATACTTTTTTGCCCCACTGTATGTAGAGGCTCTGAAACAACAAACATCACTAATGTCACACAGTTTTGCCGACATGTGGCCAACAGCAATGTTTTAATGTTCTTCGTTATTAAACATTCGCACATAAATAAGTGACATCATATTCAGTACTTACTTTTGACAGTTCACTCTTTGGCCGCTCCCTTCTGCCGTATTTTGCGGCAAAATTATCCACTCCCACCGCCACACTATGAATTGTGGTATATATGGGACCACGAAGCGTGCACCGGACCACGCTTGATATTTGGGGAAATCGACGGCGCATTTGGAGTACGCATTTGAAGTACACTTCGAATTGGGACAGCCATCGTCGCGTGGCAGTGACGTAATCGCACTTAAAATGCGTACTTCAAGCGTGCAGACCCTGAATTGGGACACAGCCAGTATCTGCACACAGCTGTTGCCACGAACGTCGCACTCGCTTACGTCATTGTCATGAGACACTCTCGCAAAAAAATCACGGTTTTAGTAATGCAGTAACGCAGCGTGCTTACGGGAAAGTAACAGTAATCTAATTACCTTTTTTACAATAGTAATCCCTTACTTTACTCGTTACTTGAAAAAAGTTACTGCCCATCTCTGCTCATTACTGTAACCCTATTTTGGAGGCAATAAGAAAGAAAATGTCAAGTGTGATCAAAAGCTATTAATATACATATTAATGGTACAAATTTGTCATATTCTGAATGTTATACAATTTTTTTTTTTTTTTAATGAACCTCAAATCTATTTTCTGCTGCTGAGGTTAATTCAGAAGGACCCTACTGTGTGCCATTCTTTGATGGCTGCTTTTACCAAAAGACATTAATAAGGACTAACTGCATTATTCGAGCTCTAAATCTTTATGTGTGCCTTGGCTGCAGGACCTGACAGCATATTTGGTTTATCTGACTACAGTAGTAGCAGGGTTTGATAAACTGCTACTGACAGCAGCACTGGATTCTTCTTCCCAAAATCCTGTCACTTCAAAGCACACTCCTGTTCGGGGACTGCAGTATTCACGCGACTCTGACTACAGCCGCCATCCACTTATCCATCTTGTCATATTACTCAGACTAACTGAATTTGCTCCCAAATTGTGAGTCAATAGAGATTGTTTAGATGGCACTGTGGGAAGATTATTCACTTTGGTTCTGTCAACGGGTTCTCCTAAGAAGCATGATCAAACCATAAAATTACAACCATATGTCACAATTTCTCTCAGATTGTGACTGTAAAATCCTCATTCCCCTACTCTCAACACACTCATCCCCACAAACACACACAATGCATACATGCACTTCTGTTATTTTCCTCTCTTTATATTTTCATAAATATCAAATTTTGACTAGTCTTCTGCCAAGGCCACTGCTCTGTTTCTTATAGAACATGATCTGGATCATCACCAGGATTTTCTTTGCTCGTGCTCCACTTTTTCACCAAATCTTGTGAAATCTTGTGATTTTGTGGCTTTTGTGTACTCTTGCTGACAGACACACAAACAAACTGACAAAAAAAAGAAGGAAAAGGAAAACAAAAGAAAAAAAATCCCCCAAAATAAAATAAAATCAATAAAAAATACCACCCTGGCAGAGAAGTAAACAGATGACAAGCAAGCTTGAAGTCACACAATCGAGACATCATGATGATGAGGGTTTGAGATCATTATCTTTACTTGCAGTTTTTCTGCTTTTGGAATGCTAAGTGAAATTTAAAAAATAACATGTAAAATCTTTCCAAATGATCTCTTAAATCTACATTTCAGAAATACCATTTCTCATTAGGGCATTTAGACTGAAGACTTATGCGTGACTCCTGATAGTTTGAGTAAATGTTGGTTTCACATGTCTTTGTGATCAAAATATATTTATTTATGAACTGAGCTCTTAAAATATTCTAGATTTATATATTATTTTCTGAGTCTTTACACGTATAATAGTCAGTCTGATTATGGACAAAGGATTGAAGCGACATGAGTTATGAGGTTAGTGAGAAGGAACAGGTTCAACACAAGGTTCAGTGATTTCCAGTTTAATCTCTATGATATGTTATCATGTTATCACACACAGATAGTTTGGTACTGATGTCTCATCTTGTTTTCTTTGTCATTTTTAGAATATTCTTTTTCAATTACTGTAACAGAACTTCAATATACTGTGTAACCACAGTATGAAAAATCTCCCCCTCCCCCACCCCTCTCTCCACCCCTCAAAACTTATTCAATAATAACATTTTTTTTTTGTTTTTGTTTTTCAGAAAGGAAAACCGTAAAACTTTCTGCAGCAGAAGGTTTTACGTTTTCCTTTCCTTTTACGTTTTCTTTTCCTTTTCCTAGGGCTGGGTGATATATCGAGTTTTTAAAACATATCGATATATTTTTATACGAGATATAAGATGTGACAATATCCTTTATATCGATATAGATTCTTCTTCCGGCGCCCCCCGTGTGCGGCAGCCTGTTACAGCAGCTCTGCTCATTCTGAGTTTCTTTCTTTCTTATCTTTTCTTCTCGTAATTTTTTATAACTAACGTATCAGTAATTAGACTCTGCAACCATGTTCTACCGTTTTGTGCTAGTTCTGGTCGTTTTTCTTAGTTTATTTCTACTTTTTTCACGCGTGTCTGGGGACCCAGAGCAGGGATCCTTTGTTTACAGTAAGGATCAGCTGTTAGCGCTGCGTCCCGCAGCGGTACTGCCGGCGGACAGACCCGACATTCCCAGCGAGCTGAGGAGGAAAAGACGGGGGTGTCGTGCTGGGAAGGAGCGCCGTCGCCCGAGAAGGAGACGTTATCGACCATCTCTTCCTTCTGTAATCATTGGAAACGTAAGATCTTTGCCCAATAAGATGGATGAGCTCACGTCGCTAACCTGGTCACAGAGGGAGTACCGGCAATGTAGCATCATGATGCTAACGGAGTCGTGGCTAACATCGCTAACTCCGGACACAAGCGTGACACTACCGGGATTTCAGATGCTGCGAGCGGACAGGACGAGAGAGAGCGGTAAGAGGAAAGGAGGGGGACTGGCAGTTTTTGTGAACGACAGATGGTGTAACCCTGGGCACATCACTGTGAAAGAACAACTCTGCAGCAGAGACATTGAGCTGTTAGCCGTTAGCATGCGTCCGTACTATCTGCCCCGGGAATTCTCGCATGTTATCGCAATAACAGCGTATGTCCCTCCCCTCGGCCAACGCGGATGCAGCCTGTGACACTCTCCACTCAGTGGTCAGCAGACTGCAAACACAATCTCCGAGAGCCCTTCTCATAATATCAGGGGACTTCAATCATGCCTCTTTGGACTCCACACTGCCCACCTTCACCCAGTATGTGACCTGCTCAACCAGAGACAATAAAACACTGGACTTACTGTATGCCAATGCTGAAGAGGCATACAGTTCATCACCTCTCCCTCCACTGGGCAAATCTGACCACAACCTGGTGCACCTTGTTCCTGTGTATGAGCCCTTAGTGCGCAGGGTGCCACCAGCCACCCGCACAGTGCAGAGATGGTCAGAGGAGAGCGAGGAGGCTCTTAAGGACTGTTTTGAGTCGACTGTGTGGGAGGTGATCTGTGACGACCATGGAGAGGACATCGACAGCCTTACTACATGCATTACTGACTATATTAATTTCTGTGTGGATAACACCGTACCTACCAGGACTGTACGGTGTTTCTCCAACAACAAACCTTGGATTACCCCAGAAATTAAAGCTGTCCTCAAGCAGAAGAGGAGGGCCTTCAAATCCAAAGACAAAGAGGAGTTGAAAAGGGTGCAGAGAGAGTTGAGGGGACTGATAAGGAATGGGAAGGACAGCTACAGGCAGAAGATGGAGAACCAGCTTCAGCAAAACAACGTTGGTGAAGTCTGGAGAGGCCTCAGAACCATCTCAGGCCACAAACAGCAGAACTCTCTGCCTGGGAGGGATGTGAGGTGGGCAAATGAACTGAATCATTTCTTCAACAGATTTGATTCAACCATGAGACAGTCTACAACATCGGCTGCAGACTCACCCACCCCCACTGCTGCTGTTCCACCTCAGACACTTCACACCTCCTCTATTCACCCTGCTCACTCCTCCCCACCCCCAACAACAGCATCCAATACACACTCAACACAAGGCTCCAGCCTGTCTCTCTCAACCACCCAGGTTAGGAGGGAACTGAGGAGGATTAATGGCAAGAAGGCAGCGGGCCCAGATGGCATCAGCTCGAGGGTCGTCAGGTCCTGCGCGGACCAACTGTGTGGGGTGATGGAGCACCTCTTCAACCTGAGCCTGAGGTTGGGAAGAGTCCCACAGCTCTGGAAATCCTCCTGTGTTGTACCAGTGCCAAAGACTTCACGCCCCAAGGACCTCAACAGCTACAGGCCGGTGGCTCTGACATCCCACCTGATGAAAACCCTGGAGCGGTTGGTCCTGGCTCAGCTTCGGCGCCTAACAAGCTCATCACTGGACCCACTTCAGTTTGCCTACCAGCCTGGCATTGGAGCGGATGATGCCGTCATTCACCTCCTACATCGTTCCCTCGCTCACCTGGAGACCGCTGGAAGCACTGTGAGAATCATGTTCTTTGATTTCTCCAGTGCCTTCAACACTATTCTTCCCTCGGTTCTGAAGGACAAGCTGGAGAACTCTGGAGTGGACCATCACCTCACTACCTGGATTTTGGACTACCTCACCGACCGACCACAGTATGTGAGGACTCAGGGCTGTGTGTCGGACAGGGTCGTCTGCAGTACGGGGGCCCCACAGGGAACGGTTCTGGCTCCGTTCCTCTTCACCATCTACACTGCAGACTTCTCCCACAATTCCACCCAGTGCTTCCTGCAGAAGTTCTCTGATGACTCTGCAATAGTCGGCCTCATCACTGATGGGGACGACAAGGAGTACAGAGGACTGACTCAAGACTTTGTGGACTGGTGCCAGCTGAACTACCTCCAGATCAACGCCAGTAAAACCAAGGAGCTGGTGGTAGACTTCCGCAGGCACAAGCATTCTCCACTGCAACCACTGAACATCCAGGGTATGGACATTGAGGCTGTGGACAGCTACAGGTACCTTGGTGTTCATCTGAACAACAGACTGGACTGGACTCATAACTCAGACGCCCTCTACAGGAAAGGGCAGAGCAGGTTGTACCTGCTGCGGAGACTCAGGTCGTTTGGGGTGGAGGGCCCACTCCTGAAGACCTTCTATGACTCTGTGGTGGCTTCTGCTATCTTTTATGGTGTGGTCTGCTGGGGCGGCAGCATCTCTGCTGGGGACAGGAAGAGACTGAACAGGGTGATCCGAAGGGCCAGCTCTGTTCTAGGATGCCCTCTGGACCCAGTGGAGGTGGTGAGTGACAGGAGAATGGCGGCTAAGCTGTCATCCCTGTTGGACAACGTCTCCCACCCCATGAAGCAGACTGTGACAGCACTGAGCAGCTCCTTCAGTGGGAGACTGCGGCACCCACGGTGTGGGACGGAGAGATTTCGCAGGTCTTTCCTCCCCACTGCTGTCAGACTCCACAACAAAGACTTTAACTGAACAAACACACACATCCACACATGTGCAATAACACTAAGTGCAATAATCCTTTCTGGCATCGTTGTATTTTTACTCAGTTGTATATAGCATTCGTATTCTATTTTTATCTTATTGTATATTTTTATTCTATTTTATTCTACTGTATATAGTATATTATTTTATTCTATTCTGTACAGCTGTGTACTGTATTTATTCTTATTGTATTCTAATTTTTGCGTCATAACTTTTGCACTGTCCACTTCCTGCTGTGACAAAACAAATTTCCCACGTGTGGGACTAATAAAGGTTATCTTATCTTATCTTAGTCTATGTTACGTTACAATTATAGTTGTGGAGCCACAAGTTTGCCTTTTTTTCATCCACTTTTGTCTCTACGTAACGTTACTCCGCCTCGCCTCTCTCCTTCACTGAACACAACTCCCCCTCCTCCCGCATTGCTTCACCTGCAGGCAGCAACAAGATGGACACAGCAAATCTCCGTTAACGAGTTACTGCGCATCGCCCCGTGCGTGGGGCTGGACGGCGTCAACGTGTTAACAAGCTAACCGCGCTAACGCTATGCAGCCCGGAGGGGCTGCACAGCCTAAAATCCTTTCATTCTCTCAAACGTTGACAGCGCGCCTTATGTATGAATTCTGGTTGTGCTTGATGGCCGTGAACCGCTTTTATGTGGAACACGGCGCTCAGCAATCTGTCAAAAATGTTGGAGTACGACTTTGGTCAGCTACGGAGCTGCACCGCTTGATAGATTGTTGGCGCATTACGGCTACCGAGGAGCCTCGCGGAGTGATACGTACTGTGCTTCAACGTAATATTACCGTATTGTGTGTGTGTATAAGGACCATAAATGGCACCTGTTAAGAGACGTGGTTATGAAGCGGATTTCAAACTCCAGGCTGTCAGTCACGCAGTAAAACTTGGGAATAGAGCTGCTGTGACATCTGTCTCTTTGTTACTATGCTCAGCGTCTTTTAGTTTACATTTTGACTGCACAATTGTGAGCTCTATGTTATGCACAAAAACAACATTGTTTTCTTTTATTTATGGAGCATTATTATTTAATGAATGCTCATAATTTATTTTTGAGTAATTTTTTATGTGCATCTGTGTTAATAAAAGTGCCTGTGTGACATCTGGGACACAGCTTTAACTAAGAACTCTCTTTTTGTTCTTACTTTATGGCGTTGGTACTTCCTGCCTTGTGTAGCCACCAGGTAACAAAAGCTCAACATTGCCCCTAACATCCTGGAGCACTTCCATTGTGTTTTGGAGGTTTCACGTGCTTTGGAATTTGTACGTGTTTTGGAATTTGTACGTGTTTTGCAGTTTGTACGTGTTTTGTCTCTAGTGGCCACCGTAAATAAACTTTTATTTATTCACGCCACATAAAATGTAATAAATAAATTATAAAATACAAAAAACAACTATTTACATTTCAACTTTAAACTATTTACATTTTCTGCTTTTTCCTTTTAAACAAATTTAAAGTGAAACAACACAAAACACTAGAATCCACAACACAATAAAATATAACTTAAAATATGCAAAACAAAAGGAAGATGCTCATTCTCTGTCATATAGGCCTGGGAGGATTTTTTGGGAGAGTATTTTCCTGCTTGGAATTGCATACATAGGATTAACTGCATGAATAAACTTTCTGAATCCTTTATTATCTGCAACTGCAAATAGTTGTGGATGATTACTATTCCTTTCTAATGTGATGATGTCTCTTGTTGTTGTCTCTGGCTCTCTTTCTCTCTCTTTCCCTCCCGCTCTGTCGGAGTGAAGCGAAAAAAAGTGCAAGAGAGACAGAGAGAGAGAGGGTGAGAGAAAGAAGAAAAAAAAATGGCTCGCGTCGTTCACTTCAAAGAGGCGGTACTGAGAGCCATTTCGTTTGCGACCCACACATCACTATTACTCTGACAAAGCATCGATAGATTGTGAACACCCTGGTTTTCACAGTGTCAAAGGAATCTGTCATTTGGTGGCAATGAAATACTTATTGAAGAAAAAATAATAATTCTGACAACTGAATTAATTTTTTTTTACCCAAACTGATACTGTAGGTGTATCTATTAGAAATCTCTGATAAATTTGAATCTCAGTGATCTTGGCCTCAAGGTCAGGGGTCAGAGGTGTGTGTGAGTTCTTGTTTTTTTTCAGGGTATGGGCTACATCTATGGTTAAGGATAATGGACTTAATTGTTGTAGTGCTTCAATGAAAGCAATATAGTAGTAGTATATAGTAGTAGTGTAGTAGTAGTATATACCGACGCTATTGACGGCTTTAGTACCATTTTTCAATTCAGACAAAGCAAAATTTTATTCCTCACCTATTTTTCATTTTAGTATTTTCAATATTTATATTTTCTTTAACTTTAGTGTAATATCAATATCTTTTTATCATTTCATGTCCTTTGGTTTCATTTGTTTTGCCAGCTGTAATGTAAAATTCTATCAGTGCTGCTGCCCACTTTGGTGCATCCTGTGTGAAAATATGACATATAAATACAACTGACTTGAGTCATCTAAACTTAGTTCATAAAACTTTTGTTTGGGTGTTTGAAAAAACACACAGCTTGACCCAGTTCAGAGGAGAAGTTACCCTATATCTGGTTCTGTAAAGTGCATCAATATTCACGGAAGCAGTAAATATAATATTTAGCAGTTTTACATATCTTTTGAATCTAATGATTTTATGTCTTTCATTTCTTTTAATTTTTGGTTCTTATCTAAATCAAACCTTTGCTAGCTTTAAAAGCATTTTATTTCATGTAGCCTTTTCATTTCCAACAAATATGTCCTGTGGCACTGAATGTGCTCACGTAGACCTGCTCTGAATAGTGGCAGCTGCATAAAAGTTTATTCAACTTGACATAATGGATCATCATAAATCCCATTCTATAGTATTTCATTTCAACAAAAGCTGACCTTGCAGAAAGCAGAACAGCAACAACAACTGATAAAAAGACTTACAAGGGACTTTCTGGAAAAATGGACATTCTAGCTAAGTTTACCACTCCGCCTCGCATTTGGCAACAACTGATCACATTGGTGTTGGCAGCGGTGCCAGGCCCAAGGAGCCTACTGACTGAGCTGCTTGTTTGATGGTAAGAGAAGAGCGCAGGAGTGAAAGCAGCAAGGAGGGAGAGGGGGAGAACCAAAGGAGATTTAAAGCATACCCTCCATTTATCTGGATGAGAAAAGTGAGATCACTACCAAAAAAAGATTGATGAGCTCCTCGACTTGGCCAGGACCCAGAGGAGATCTCATGAACGCAGAGTTATGCACTTCAGAGGGTTTTTGCTGTTAGGGGAGACACCAGACGAGTGATGACTTGCTTAATTTCTTACTATAGAGGATCAATTACTACATCAAAGGTTTATTGTACCGTATCCTCTCAACAGACAACTATGTGAAATGCTAGAGCAAGGTGAGAAGTTAAGCATTCATAAAGCTTGATTAGTAATGGATCTTTAGTCACTGAGATTAGCAGCATCTGTACTGACTGGTTAGATGTTAATTAAACATTGCTGCTCTACCTGACTAAAATACAAAGGTGTAAAAACAGAGAGGCTGTATTGTTTACATTGTTATACAAGTAAAATTCAAATAACAGCAGCGCTCTGCTTTTTTAATTTGACAGACTCATATAGAATGTATAATATAATCTGCATATGGATGCTGTTTATCACTCACTGCACACATTACTTTTTAGCCATGTAACAACTCAGCCATTAATGGATCGGAATGGAACAGACCAGTAACGGACTACTAAGTACAGCCTTGGATTAGTTTCACAACAGGTCTTTTGAGGTGAGAAAGGGTCATTCAGATAATATCTTCTAAGAATGTACGCTGGTATAATATTTTCTTTGCATGTCAGTATCGCTTACATACATTCCTCCATCAGAAAATGTGTCTTTAAATATAAGTAGAATTTATGCTGACAAGGCTAAAGCTAGCTGACAAAGGGTCTAAAGCACAGAAAGAGCAGCTGCAAAGTGCCGACTGACAGCGCACATAGCTGTAAATTGAAGGAAAGGAGAATCAAAAGAGTCTGTGCCCACTGTCACCCAGATTATCAACTCCATCATTTCTGTCACACCAGGGGTCAAAGCCACAATGCTGTTCACTGCATTAGGCTTTTAGAAATCCCTGCCCTAGTCTGTTCCTCTCTTGTTGCTGCTACTCCAGTGTGACAGGAGTTGGACAGCTTTGCAGAGGCAAGAAAGCCGGCAAAGGGATACTAGAATGAAAACACCCACATCTCTGCTCAGGGGGGGATCACCAATCATTGCTGTCAACATCAGGTATTAATCTCTTTAGAATTAAAAAAAAAAGATGCCTATTTAATAGCTGTAAAGCTACAGAAATGTTGAGTTATGGCATAATCTTATTATTTTATAGGCCTGTCTTATAATCTTATCAAAGTTTTTTAATTCTTCTAAATGGTCTTGGCGCATGTCTTGCAACATTTTTGAAGCTCTCAGCTTTGCAGATGCATTTCACAAAATAGCATATGTCCTACAAAATAATATACTAGCAGACCTTAAACAGGTGCTAACACTTTTTCCCTTTTTTTAGATTAACAGCGAGTGTCTACAAGCACATTCGCCATCTCCTAAATTCATAATATTCTTGTCTTACAAGCTCTCATCGACGCTGAACGGATAAGTAGCACTGACTGCAGTTTTTCATTGTGTATTCAAATTAAGCACAAGATTTTACATTTGCGAAGAAAAACATTTGCATGTGTTGTGAGAGAAAGAATATTTTTTCCCCTTTTGTTGCAAAAAAAGAATGAATAAAGCTGTGTGCTCTTTAAACCATCATCAAGAGAAGATTCCCAATATGATACACACTAAGTTATTGTTAGAATTCATAATAGTAGGATACTGAAAACATTCCCTGTCAGAGAAAATATGCAGGACAAAACTTTTTAAAATAAAAGACGTACTAATCCAGTTCTACAAATGTTGGCATACTGTGTAAAATGTAAATAAAGACAGAATGAAATTATTTGCTGATCTCATAAACCCTTATTTATATAGAAATTTAAGAAAAATAATGTCTCATTTGGAATTTGATGGCATCAACAGTCTTTTCAGATGTACAAGATGATGGTTCAATAATAAGCAAAAGTGCACCGTCATATAATCAGAACTGCAAGCTGGACGTTCCCTGTCGTCTTTAGTCCTGAGGATGCGCTGTCTGTGTTTTCCAAAAGAGAATGTCAAATTTTGGTTTGTGTGACCACGGGACAGTTTTGTGCTATCCCTCAGTCCATTTAAAATGAGCTTTGGCCCAGAGAAGGTGGTCGGTGTTTCTAGATTATGTTCACATTTGGCTTTAACCTGCATTTATGGCACGGTCAACTGTGTTCACAGATTATGATTTGAGGAAGTGCTCCTGTGCCCATGCAGTGATTTCCATGACAGAATCAGTCTGTTTCAGTGCAGTGTTGCCTGAACACCTGAAGATCATCCAGTATTCATGTCTTGCACATGGTAATTTCTCCAGATTCGCTGAATCTTTTAGATATTAAGAAAGTCTTTCCAGTTTTACAGTTTACAGTTTAAGTGTTAAACAACATTATTCTGAAACTGATCCACAATTTGTATATGCAGATTTTTATTTTTGAGAAACTCTGCCACCTGTAAATTCTCTTTCTGCAGTAGTGTTACTGACCTGTTGCCAGTGAAGCTAAATAGTTGCAAATTATTGTTTTGTTCCCCCATCCCAACATTTGGGAGCTAATATTTTTCTTAAAATTGTACATTTTTTGCAGTATAAAAAATTTACATATCTTGTTCAATTGTGAATAAAATACAGCTTTATTATATTTGCAAATCATCAATCAAGGCAATCCAGGTTCAATTCAAAGACATAAATGTTACTTTGGTAATTGATCAAAACTCTGTTTTGGATGATGAGTGTGAATGACTGTCATTCTCTTGGTGTTGTTCTTGGTTAACCAGAAAACTTTATTTGGAGTTAAAAAAGTGGCAGTCATTCATTGATTGACACAAAAAACATAATTTTGACACATTAATTACTGGGTTTGGAAAAGCAGATTATTTATGGGGTTTTGCTAGATTGTATGAACAATTTTGGGAAATGTTCAAATCTGTACAGTTGAGAACTTAATGTAGTTCAATCACTTCAACTTTGTGACCAACGAATAAAAACCTTTCACCGGTGTTTTAAGGTCAATAAGAAGAGATTGCTTGGAAGAACTGAACATGATTTGTGTAGATAGAGACATTGATCTAGTCTAGTTGCTGGTGGTTGTAAAAATGAAGACAGAGCTTTGACTGAGGTTTCTGTGAGATGGAGGGAGGAGAGGAAATGAGAGTCTGAAAGGAAGAATGACAGTGAGCACAGATTTAAACCTCGCAGAGTGGAGGCTGATTGGCGCAACGAAGCGGGCAAGAAGACGATTGGACTAAAGTGAGGATGTCAGTATTAAGACTGACAGCGTGGAGACGTGGCACTGACAAAAGAACAGAAAAGCAGACTGATGAGTAAGTACAGGTCTTCCTTATTGAACTTGCGCATATTCTTCATAATTAGACAAAAAATGGTTTTAGCTAAACTTCACTGATTTTGTAAGAGTACCACAAAAAGTGTGGCCTAATGTACAATAAAAAGTATTTAGACACAAAGGTGAAATCTGAAAGTTTCTTTTTAAAAAAATAAAAACTTTACAAAATATAATTACTGAAGTCAGGAAAACTAAAATCTTTTTCTTTTCCATCTTCTTTACGTGGCTGTTTCCTTTAGGGGTCACCACAGCAGATCATGTGCCTCCATTTCATTCCACCCTTAACATCCTCCTCTGTCACACCAACCGTCTGAATGCTTCCATCACAACGTCCATGAATCTTTTCTGTGTTTTCCTCTCGCTGACAGCTTCATCTTCAACATCCTTTGTCCAATAGATCCATTATCCCTCCTCCTCCTTTGCCTTCCTTACCTTTGTCTTTAAACAATTCAGTCTGAGCTGTCCCTCTGACAAACTCATTAGTAATCCTGTCCCTGCTGGTCAATCCCAGTGAAAACCTTAGCATCCTTTCCTACCTCTAGCTCTGCAGCTTGTCTTTTTGTCAATGCCAGCGTTTCCAAACCATACATCACACCAGGTCTCACTACTCTCTTGTTCGCTTGCCTTTCACTTTTGCTGCTATCCTTTTGTCACAAATCACCCCTGAAAATTTGTGAATCAGAAAGCCCACAACAAGAAAATATTTAAACTTCGGAAACTGATAATTTACATAGTTACATAATTTACAAAAAGAAAAACACAAACACCCCCTCAAAACAAAAAAACGTTTCTTCCCCCGAAACACCTACTACAGTAAAATACAGTAAAATCACACTACATCATAGAATAGTATATTCTTTTGTGTAAAAAGCAGTGATGTGTAGTGCGCCTTTGAAACAAACATATGTCTTTATTTGCTTTCAAATGGAGGGCAACTTTAACTGCTACCACTGACTGAAAACACTAAGGCAATCCCAAAGCATATTTTGGATAGTTAGAGATGTTTAGTTTTGTGTGACAAAAGTATAGATTGCTTTGATGAGTTGTTAGAATCAGATGAGAAACCCAACCCAATGAGTGTCTTTAGTAGCAAAGTATGTATAAAAAACAGCACTGTGTTCAAACACAATGAGAAAGGCTAATGTAGGTGGGAAATGTGTTCTGATTTGAGAAATGCATTAACAGTGGTGAGAATGACCAGGGACTGAGAAACAGTGTAATTAGATGGACAAGTCTGCATGTTATGACTTACACAGGGATTATTATGAAAGCAAAGTTTGTGATACAAGCTATAATAAAAGTTTATAACAACAACAAAAACAACAACAACAATAATAATAATAATTAGAATGCTAACAAAGAATGAGAAATATTTGTTTTGTTCTGCACCAGAATTATTATAATTATTCATTTTCTTTCATTAGCTTCAATTAGTTTTCAAGGCAAGGCAAGTTTATTTGTATAGCACAATTCAACAACAAGGTGATTCTAAGTGCTTTACAGAGACATTAGAAACAAAAACAAATAAAAAGCATGATTTAAAATTGATTAAAACAAGCAAACAAACTAACTAATTAACAAACAGTCAAAGGAGCTTGCAAAGAAAAACGCGTCTGGACTTCTTTAAGTTACTTGAAGACGTTTCACCTCTCATCCGAGAAGCTTCTTCAGTTCTAAGGTCAAATGGTGGAGAGTCCCAGATATAAACCTAGTGGGAGTATCCCCCCACAGAGGGACAAAAGGACCCCCTGATGATCCTCTAATCGCCTGAGTCAAGGTGTGAAACTGGGTGTGGGTCCCAATCAGCCAGAGTTTCGGGTGAGCTCATTGTGAAACCTGGCCCCACCTTATCATGCGAATTCCTGAGGTCAGATGGCCCAGGATGTGAGTGGGCGTTAAGGCATCTGGGAAGGGATCTCAAAACTGGATTATAGATGGCAGACAGTTGGTGTCGTAAACCCCCGCCTCTGTTCAAAGATGGTCGCTCACAGTGGACATAGATGGCTTCTTTCACTCCTCTTTCAGACCATCTGTCCTCTCTGTCCAAAATGTGAACATTGGCATCCTCCAAAGAGTGTCCTTTATCCTTAAGATGCAGATGGACTGCTGAGTCTTGTCCTGTGGAGGTGGCTCTTCTGTGTTGTGCCATGCGCTTGTGAAGTGGCTGTTTGGTCTCTCCAATGTAGAGGTCTGGGCATTCCTCGCTGCACTGTACAGCATACGCCACATTGTTAAGTCTGTGTTTTGGCGTTTTGTCTTTCGGGTGAACCAGTTTTTGTCTGAGCGTGTTGCTGGGTCTGAAATACACTGGGATGTCGTGCTTGGAGAAAACTCTCCTGAGTTTTTCTGATACACCGGCTACATAGGGGATGACAATGTTGTTGCGTCTGTCCTTCTTATCCTCCCTCGCTGGTGTCTGATCTTCTTTTCTGTGCCTCTTTGCTGACTTTAAGAACGCCCATTTAGGATAGCCGCACGTTTTGAGTGCTTCCTTTACATGTGTGTGTTCCTTCTTTTTTCCTTCAGGCTTAGAGGGAACATGTTCTGCCCGGTGGTGTAGGGTCCTAATTACTCCAAGTTTGTGTTCCAGAGGGTGATGGGAGTCAAACAGGAGGTACTGGTAATTAACAAACAAACAAACAAACAAACAAACAAACAAACAAACAAACAAACAAACAAACAAACAAACAAACAAACAAAACAGTATATAAAATCAAAACAGATAAAATCAGAACAGTAGATAAAATCAGTAGTTAAATGTAAGTTTTGAAATTTAAGCTTAAAAGTGTGGATTTGGTGCTTTATTCAAATGCAGCTGAGAATAGGTGAGTCTTCAACCTGGATTTAAATAAACTGAGTGTTTCAGCTGATCTGAGGCTTTCTGGGAGTTTGTTCCAGATATAAGGAGCATAAAAGCTGAATGCAGCTTCTCCGTGTCTGGTTCTGACTCTGGGAACTGATAAAAGACCGGATCCAGATGACCTGAGGCATCTGGAAGGTTCATACTGGGTCAGGAGGTCGCTGATGTATTTTGGTCCTAAACCATTCAGAGCTTTATAGACCAGCATCAGAACTTTAAAGTCTATCCTCTGACGGACAGGCAGCCAGTGTAAAGACCTCAGAGCTGGACTGATGTGGTCCACTTTTTTGGTCTTAGTGAGGACTCGAGCAGCAGAGTTCTGAATGAGCTGTAGTTGTCTGACTGATTTTTTAGGTAGACCTGTAAAGATGCTGTTACAGTAATCAAGCCTACTAAAGATGAATGCATGGACTAGTTTTTCCAGGTCCTGTTGAGACATCACATCTTTTATCCTTGAAATATTCTTGAGGTGATAGTAAGCTGACTTTGTTATTGTCTTAATGTGTTTTTCTAAGTTTAGGTCTGCATCCATCACTACACCCAAATTTCTCGCCTGGTTTGTGGTTTTTAGATGTATAGATTGAAGTTCTTTGGTGACCTGTAATCGTTTTTCTTTGGCGCCAAAGACTATTACCTCAGTTTTGTTTTTGTTTAGCTGGAGAAAATTGTGGCACAACCAGTCATTAATTTCCTCAATGCATTTACCAAGAGCCTGTACAGGGCCTCGGTCTCCTGGTGACATTGTGATATATATTTGTGTGTCATCTGCATAGCTATGATAGTTTATTTTGTTGTTCTTTATAATCTGTGCCAGTGGGAGCATGTAAATGTTAAACAGAAGCGATCTTTGTCCTTTTCAGTTTTGTTTTGTATGGGTTTGTTTTTCTTCTTTTAGTTTGTTAATTTTGTCTTTTTGTTGTTATAAACAAACAGACATTGACATTGGTCAGAGGTAAGATTAAGAAAAATCATAATACACTTTTTGAATACAGCTGACTTAAAGATATGCAGACATTGAAAGTCTTAATAGCCAGGTCTGTCAAACCATAGTCAGTCAAGTTGTGATTACTATTTATTTTATTTATTTTTTAAAATAATTATGAAAGTTGGTTTTCCAAGTTCAGAAAAACCTTTCAGTTCATCTGGATTCTTTTTCAAAAAATATTGTTTTTATTTCAATTAACTAAAAGTGAGTTGCAATCATCACAGAACAAAATGTGTATGGGGAAATATGATAATTTACATAGTACTGTGCTTTTGAGCAGAAGCTATTTAACCCTCTTTTTTCATTTCACTCATTCACTCTTTCATGAGCAGGCTGTTACCCCTGTCAAAAAACCAAGCAGTGTTTATTTGAGCAGAAGCCTCCGTGCTCACAAATTGTTGTAACTTTGTTGCCCTCGAGTTCAAAATGCTTTAACAATAGGCACACTCCTGATTTACAACCATGGCAAAGGCAGATTTTGACAACAAAATGGAATATTCTGCACGGGATGCTTAGACACTTGAGAAGAAACAAACAGTTTTGATCACAAAGACATGTACAACCAATAATTGTTCAAATTATAGAAAATTGTGGTGAATCATTGCCCAGATATGCTAAAACATTTCTAAACACTAACAAAGAATCACAAATGTCAAATGTGAACGATTTCAGATAATGCTTTGACAAATTCTACTGAATCAAAGAAACTGACAAATACAGTCCAGGAAATAAAACTGCTAGCTGAGTAATGTTGTTCTGAGTGGACATTCAGATTTAACTATTTATTCAATAATGACACACTACATTTGGGTTTTGGTGTGTCTCTGCTTGCATTATGCTCTGGGGCCTTCTGGGCAAGCAAGACACATACAAATACTGATACCCTCCTGACAGGCCACCCAAAAAGAGTCTAATATTTACAATAGTTAACTCTTCTCAGATTTAACTATTTAAAATTATTCTGTTTGTGATTTTAAAATGACACATCTTCTTAGTTTAAACAATTCATAGTCATACACATTTCATACTGTAGTTGTACTCATGGTTGTTTGGATTCATAAGACATAGTTTACATTCATATATTACTCAAATACTCTGGACAACTACAGGTCCATGACTATGAGTTCCAAAAAAGGGAACTATTGAAAAATGCAAACCCCTAAGCCTAACGCCTATGAAATTAGTCAGTAGTTGCAGCACTATGGTAACAGGAGGAGTTGTTTAGAGCTTACAAGAGAGATCACAGATTTGGGGTTTGCTAAGCCTGTGAAGCCACGGTGACCAAGGGCTTAACTAATCTTCATGGTTCACCTCCGCAGTTTCATGGATGGATTCAGAAGAAAGGAATGCAGTCCAATTTTTAGCAAAGGCTAAAAGCAGAATTTTTAGGAGGAACTTAAATAATTTGTTGCAGAGATATTTTACCCTTTTTTCCTACCTCTCTCAGAAGGACCTTATCTCATGCATCAGAATTTGTTGATCAGATTTTAAATTAAGGCATGATGTGGTTTTTGGAAAACCATATGATGCTGCTTTAGTCATAGAAGCAAGGCTAAAACAGGAAAAATATCCTTTATTAAATAGGATGATAAATAAAATACAGAACAGTAGTCTGGGTCCTTCATTGTCTAAGAGAGGTCTTGGAACTGTACAGGAAAGGATGATTCATTAATTATCTTTACCAAAACATGAGGCCTATGGCAAGGACACACATACTTTAAGTGGATGTCTCTGAAAAAATATACAAGCAAGTAGAAAATTGCATTTCAGAAATCTGCAAATGTTTTTGTTTGAGGTGTTTGCTTGAGGCCTGGGACTGATAATAGGACTGAGAGGATAGTTTACAACCTTTACCTGAAATAGCAGGATGACCATGAAACACTGTTTACGAATACTAATTTAGCAGCAAAAAAGTCTTGTCACTGGTTGAAAGAAGTTGGCTGTTTTAGTGAAGCATTTGTAACAGCCATAGAAGCCAGTACAGCCATAGTACATGGGCAGACTACAAATTACAGTAGAGTAGGTGTCGTGCTAAATGTAAATCAGTACCACATAATGTCTAAGATTATAATCATAAACTTAAACAAGAGATTCACTCACAGCTTTGAATTAGTATCCTTGATTCACTCACGGTTTTTCTCGATCACTTTGGTGCAATTCACACATAGCAAACGTCATTCTCACTACAACTACAAGAGTCTTGGAACTGAAGAAGCTTCTCAGATGAGAGGTGAAAACGTCTCTCTTTAAGAAACTTAAAGAAGTCCAGTCGCTTTTCCTTCCAAACTCCTTAGATTACCTCTCAAAGGTGCTCTACTGGACTGAGGTCTGATGACTGTTGAGGGCATTTGAGTACAGTGCTTTTCCAATCATCCATTGTCCAATTTTAGTAAGTCAAATTGTATTTTTAGTTTCCTGATTTTAGCTGACGGGAGTGCCATCCAGTGTTGTTTTTTGACACTATAACCCATCTTCTTTAAAGTGCAATTATTGTGCATGAGAACTGCCAGTCATTAGATATTTTCTCCTTTTCAGGCCATTTTTCTGTAAACTGTAGAAAGTTATGTTGAAAAATTCCAGTAGATCAACACTTTCTGAGAGATTCACACCAGTCAGCAGCATTAATAACTGTAACATGTTCAAAGTTACTGATATCACCTTTCGTCCCCATTGAAATGCTCAGTTTGAACTTCAGCGGGATTTCTTGATCATGTCTACATGCCTAAATACTTTGAGTTGATGTAATTGGACAGGCATACCTAATAAAGTGGCTATATATATATATATATATATATATATATATATATATATATATATATATATATATATATATATATATATATTAGGGGTGCAACGATACACAAAATTCACGGTTCGGTTCGGTTCGATACTTTGGTGTCACGGTTCGATATTTTTTCGATACAAAAAAATGTTCATGCCTTTTTAATTTGTCATTTATTAAAATTATAAATATATATTTTAACTCAAAAGTACAGTTTTTAAATTTAACCCTAACCCTTGTGTGTGTTTTTTATTTTGACAGCGAATGCGCACCTGCGGACCACTTATGTGCAGCCCTGGTTATTTAGCTCGTCATATTGCAGCCACAGAAATTATTTTGTCCATGAAACCATAAAGCTGCACTTTCTTTTTGCCTTATAGTCTGATTTGTCGTAACTTCTCCTTTTTTTAGTAAGCTTTTCTTTGGCTGTCACTTCTTCACCCTGACCTGTCTTATTTGGCTCAGCAGAACTAAAATAAATATCCTGCTCCTTTTACACACGGACTCACATAAGCTCAGCGATTCTCTGCGCGATCAACCTCTCACATGTTTAAGCTGCGGGAGATTTCACTTGTCATGTTTGCATAGTAAGCTAACGATTAATAAGACGATGTCAGAGGAATTGGTGCACAAATTATCATCACTCACAGATCAGTGCTGTCGCTCTCTATACACAGTTCGTACGCTTGCAAAGTGAAAGCAAAAAAACAAGCGCAAATTCAAACGCGATTTCAATATGTCACATATTGACAGTGGCTCACCGATGCCAATGACATAATTACCCAGCTACATTTCCGAAAGAATGCAAAAGCATTGACATATATTTTTCCTTCCTACAATAGCCCGACGGGCAGGGAAGAGATAGATTTTGGTAGCCCGACTGAGAAAATCGCTAGCCCCAGGACGTCGGGCTAGCGATATTGCAAGCCCTGTATCTGATTGAGGAATCACTCATCTTTGGAAAAGAGTTTATTACAGAGAAATGTCTCTTTCCAAAATAAAAGCTATACTATCCGCTTCTTCTGGGCTATATTCTCAGCAGCATATTAAACATATCAGGTCCCCATAAGGAGAATCATGTGCTAACAGCTGTCTAAATGACTCGGCTAAAGTTTGTAGCATGCTTGTTGTTTTTGTCTTTGCACTAGGATGATGTCGGCGTAAATGTGCAGTCATATTCGTTGTGTTCCCACTAGTGCTTTCAGGTTAATCTCGTTGAAATAATCTTAACGCCACAACACGGCAAATCTCCGTTAACGAGCTACCGCCGATCGCCCCGTGCATGGGGCTAGACGGCCAACACGTTAACGAGCTAACTGCGCTAACACACTAGCTCCCACCCATGTAATTGAGCATTGCATGGCACATCCAACATACTGTTTTACTTTAGTCCATGACTCGCTTACCTTCAGGGTCATACGTCACATGAAAACCAAAATAATTCCAAAGGCCAGATCTGAATGAGGGTGGGGGAGGTCCATGTTGCAAGGAGAGCTTAACTTCTGTCTTGCTAGCTTGCCCTGCGCTCTTCCTTCTGACTATGCTGTCTGTGTTGAGCGCTCAGTGGATCTGCGCTCGACAGTGCAGCCTAGGCGGAGTAGTCGAACGCAGATTCACTGAGCGCTCAACACAGACAGCATCGTCAGAAGGAAAGTTGATAAAATAAATTACAAATGTTGTATTGTTCGATACATATGCGTACCGAACCGAAAGCACTGTATCGAATGGTTCAATATCGATATGAATATCGTTGCACCCCTAATATATATATATATATATATATATATATATATATATATATATAAAAAACCACCCAGCACGCCCCTGTGGGCGGTTTATCCTTCAAGCTCAGGTCCTCTACCAGAGGCCTGGGAGCTTGAGGGTCCTGCGCAGTATCTTAGCTGTTCCCAGGACTGCGCTCTTCTGGACAGAGATCTCCGATGTTATTCCCGGGATCTGCTGGAGCCACTCGCCTAGCTTGGGAGTCACCGCACCTAGTGCTCCGATTACCACGGGGACCACCGTTACCTTCACCCTCCACATCCTCTCGAGCTCTTCTCTGAGCCCTTGGTATTTCTCCAGCTTCTCGTGTTCCTTCTTCCTGATATTGCTGTCATTCGGAACCGCTACATCGATCACTACGGCCGTCTTCTTCTGTTTGTCTACCACCACTATGTCCGGTTGGTTAGCCACCACCATTTTGTCCGTCTGTATCTGGAAGTCCCACAGGATCTTAGCTCGGTCATTCTCCACCACCCTTGGGGGCATCTCCCATTTTGACCTCGGGACTTCCAGCTTATACTCGGCACAGATGTTCCTGTACACTATGCCGGCCACTTGGTTATGGCGTTCCATGTATGCCTTGCCTGCTAGCATCTTGCACCCTGCTGTTATGTGCTGGATTGTCTCTGGGGCATCCTTACACAGCCTGCACCTGGGGTCTTGCCTGGTGTGATAGACCCCAGCCTCTATGGATCTTGTACTCAGAGCTTGTTCTTGTGCTGCCATGATTAGTGCCTCTGTGCTGTCTTTCAGTCCAGCTTTGTCCAGCCACTGGTAGGATTTCTGGATATCAGCCACCTCCTCTATCTGCTGGTGTTACATACCGTGCAGGGGCCTGTCCTTCCATGATGGTTCCTTGTCTCCCTCCTCTTTCTTGGGTTTCTGCTGCCTGAGGTATTCACTGAGCACTCGGTCAGTTGGGGCCATCTACCCAATGTATTCTTGGATGTTCGTTGTCTCATCCTGGAGTGTGGTGCTGACACTCACCAGTCCCCGGCCCCCTTCCTTCCGCTTAGCATACAGCCTCAGGGTGCTGGACTTGGGGTGAAACCCTCCATGCATGGTAAGGAGCTTTCTTGTCTTTATGTCAGTGGCTTCTATCTCCTCCTTTGGCCAGCCTATTACCCCAGCAGGGTACCTGATCACGGGCAGGGCGTACGTGTTGATAGCCCGGATCTTGTTCTTACCATTCAGCTGACTCCTCAGGACTTGCCTGACCCTCTGCAGGTACTTGGTGGTTGCAGCTTTTCTAGCGGACTCTTCATGGTTCCCATTCACCTGCGGGATCCCCAGGTTCAATCCCCTCAGTTCTGACTACCTTCCCTCTCTTTCTCCGACTACACTTCTCCAGTCCGAACGACATTCCAATGTCATTGCTGTATAGCCTGGTAGTGTGGATCATATATATATATATATGTGTGTGTATGTGTATATATATATATATATATATATATATATATTTATATTAGGGGTGCAACGATACACAAAATTCACGGTTCGGTTCGGTTCGATACTTTGGTGTCACGGTTCGATATTTTTTCGATACAAAAAAAATGTTCATGCCTTTTTAATTTGTCATTTATTAAAATTATAAATATATATTTTAACTCAAAAGTACAGTTTTTAAATTTAACCCTAACCCTTGTGCGTGTTTTTTATTTTGACAGCGAATGCGCACCTGCGGACCACTTATGTGCAGCCCTGGTTATATAGCTCGTCATATTGCAGCCACAGAAATTATTTTGTCCATGAAACCATAAAGCTGCACTTTCTTTTTGCCTTATAGTCTGATTTGTCATAACTTCTCCATTTTGTGGTAAGCTTTTCTTTGGCTGTCACTTCTTCACCCTGACCTGTCTTATTTGGCTCAGCAGAACTGAAATGCTTTTACACACGGACTCACATAAGCTCAGCGATTCTCTGCGCGATCAACCTCTCACATGTTTAAGCTGCGGGAGATTTCACTTGTCATGTTTGCATAGTAAGCTAACGATTAATAAGACGATGTCAGAGGAATTGGTGCACAAATTATCATCACTCACAGATCAGTGCTGTCGCTCTCTATACACAGTTCGCGCGATTGCAAAGTGAAAGCAAAAAAACAAGCGCAAATTCAAACGCGATTTCAATATGTCACATATTGACAGTGGCTCACAGATGCCAATGACATAATTACCCAGCTACATTTCTGAAAGAATGCAAAAGCATTGACATATATTTTTCCTTCCTACAATAGCCCGACGGGCAGGGAAGAGATAGATTTTGGTAGCCCGACTGAAAAAAATCGCTAGCTCCAGGACGTCGGGCTAGCGATATTGCAAGCCCTGTATCTGATTGAGGAATCACTCATCTTTGGAAAAGAGAGTTTATTACAGAGAAATGTCGCTTTCCAAAATAAAAGCTATACTATCCGCTTCTTCTGGGCTATATTCTCAGCAGCATAAGGAGAATCATGTGCTAACAGCTGTCTAAATGACTTGGCTAAAGTTAGTAGCATGCTTGTTGTTTTGGTCTTTGCACTAGGATGATGTCTGCGTAAATGTGCAGTCATATTCGTTGTGTTCCCACTAGTGCTTTCAGGTTAATCTCGTTGAAATGACCTTAACGCCACAACACGGCAAATCTCCGTTAACGAGCTACCGCCGATCGCCCCGTGTGTGGGGCTAGACGGCCAACACGTTAACAAGCTAACTGCGCTAACACACTAGTTCCCACCCATGTAATTGAGCATTGCATGGCACATCCAACATACTGTTTTACTTTAGTCCATGACTCGCTTACCTTCAGGGTCATACGTCACATGAAAACCAAAATAATTCCAAACGCCAGATCTGAATGAGGGTGGGGGAGGTCCATGTGTCTTGCTAGCTTGCCCTGCGCTCTTCCTTCTGACTATGCTGTCTGTGTTGAGTGCTCAGTGGATCTGCGCTCGACAGTGCAGCCTAGGCGGAGTAGTCGAACGCAGATTCACTGAGCGCTCAACACAGACAGCATCGTCGGAAGGAAAGTTGATAAAATAAATTACAAATGTTGTATTGTTCGATACATATGCGTATATATATATATATATATATATATATATATATATATATATATATATATATATATATATGTATATATATATATATATATATATATATATATATATGTATATATATATTAGGGGTGCAACGATATTCGTATCGATATTGAACCGTTCGATACAGTGCTTTCGGTTCGGTACGCATATGTATCGAACAATACAATTTTTTTCAAATTTTTTTTTTTCAAATTTTTTTTTTTTTTTTTTTTTTGTGTCCCGTTTGGATCTATAGCCATCAGAATTGTTGTCTTGAGGCCAAGAAAGATGCCAAGAGGATTTATTTTACCAAGTGGATCATCATATTGGTCCATTTGATTGACCTTTATTATAATTATGAATTTATTTTATTTTCAGTTGCAAACGGGACAGACATGACTGTGGGATAGGACAGGGGGAAAGAATGAAAGAAAGAGGGGGAGAGAAAGAAAGAAAACCAAAGGGGAGAAAAAAAAAAGAACAATACAAAATTTGTAATTTATTTTATCAACTTTCCTTCTGACAATGCTGTCTGTGTTGAGCGCTCAGTGAATCTGCATTTGACTACTCCGCCTAGGCTCGAGAGTGCAGCCTAGGCGGAGTAGTCGAACGCAGATTCACTGAGCACTCAACACAGACAGCATGGTCAGAAGGAAGAGCGCAGGGCAAGCTAGCGAGACAGAAGTGGACCTCCCCACCATCATTCAGATCTGGCGTTTGGAATTATTTTGGTTTTCATGTGACGTATGACCCTGAAGGTAAGCGAGTCATGAACTAAAGTAAAACAGTATGTTGGATGTGCCATGCAATGCTCAATTACATGGGTGGGAGCTAGTGTGTTAGCGCAGTTAGCTCGTTAACGTGTTGGCCGTCTAGCCCCATGCACGGGGCGATTGGCGGTAGCTCGTTAACGGAGATTTGCCGTGTTGTGGCGTTAAGGTCATTTCAACGAGATTAACCTGAAAGCACTAGTGGGAACACAACGAATATGACTGCACATTTACGCCGACATCATCCTAGTGCAAAGACAAAAACAACAAGCATGCATGCTACAGACTTTAGCCGAGTCATTTAGACAGCTGTTAGCACAGGATTCTCCTTATGGAGACCTGATATGTTTAATATGCTGCTGAGAATAGAGCCCAGAAGAAGCGGATAGTATAGCTTTTATTTTGGAAAGAGACATTTCTCTTTAATAAACTCTCTTTTCCAAAGATGAGTGATTCCTCAATCAGATACAGGGCTCGCAATATCGCTAGCCCGACGTCCCGGGGCTATCTCTGCCCTGCCTGTCGGGCTATTGTAGGAAGGAAAAATATATGTCAATGCTTTTGCATTCTTTCAGAAATGTAGCTGGGTAATTATGTCATTGGGTGAGCCACTGTCAATATGTGACATATTGAAATCGTGTTTGAATTTGCGCTTGTTTTTTTGCTTTCACTTTGCAATCGCGCGAACTGTGTATAGAGAGCGACAGCACTGATCTGTGAGTGATGATAATTTGCGCACCAATTCCTCTGACATCGTCTTATTAATTGTTAGCTTACTATGCAAACATGACAAGTGAAATCTCCCGCAGCTTAAACATGTGAGAGGTTGATCGCGCAGAGAATCGCTGAGCTTATGTGAGTGCGGCAGGATATATATTTCACTACGATGACCTGGATGATTGAGAACCTTCACAGACAGATATATATTTTAGTTCTGCTGAGCCAAATAAGACAGGTCAGGGTGAAGAAGTGACAGCCAAAGAAAAGCTTACCACAAAACGGAGAAGTTATGACAAATCAGACTATAAGGCAAAAAGAAAGTGCAGCTTTATGGTTTCATGGACAAAATAATTTCTGTGGCTGCAATATGACGAGCTAAATAACCAGGGCTGCACATAAGTGGTCCACAGGTGCGCATTCGCTGTCAAAATAAAAAACACGCACAAGGGTTAGGGTTAAGTTTAAAAACTGTACTTTTGTGTTAAAATATATATTTATAATTTTAATAAATGACAAATTAAAAAGGCATGAACATTTTTTTTGTATCGAAAAAATATCGAACCGTGACACCAAAGTATCGAACCAAACCGAACCGTGAATTTTGTGTATCGTTGCACCCCTAATATATATATATATATATATATATATATATATATATATATATATATATATATATGTGTGTGTGTGTGTATATATGTATATATATATATATATATATATATATATATATCCCATATATGACGGATTAAAGATATTTCTTACTGAACTTATAAATAAGCTTCATATTAATTTCAAACTTCTAGGTGACTTCAACCTGAGATCAAGGTGATTGGGATTCAAGCTAGTCTGCGATTTTTAGTACATGGTACTGATACCGATGGTATCAGTTTCAAAATTGCCTTGTCCTTGAGTTATCACATTCACAAATTTGGGTGTTCATACTGCCCGCTTGGTGGGCTGTTAGCAATACGCCACGAGCCTTTTAAGGCTGATGGGTAAAAACCATTTGGTGTCTGAAAGGTGGTGAAGGGGTTTTATTTATTGGTCACAGAGTTGAAGTGATTGACTGACTTTGCATGTTTTGACACATGTGAAAAAGGTTTTGAATGTTTTATTGTCTTTAGCACAGGTGAAGTATGATATGAATTAAATGTTTCAAGAACTCCTTGAAAAGTAGTGAGAATGACATTCCTGATGTGAAAATTATACCAAAACAATCGAGAATAACTGTGAAAGTACCCTTATTTAACAGCAAGATTTTGACTCACTAAATGTATCTTTGATGAATGCATCTTTGATAACTACATCAACTACTTGGATGCAATTCTTACATCAAGGATGTCATGCTTACCACTCTTTATGCAGTTCTCAATTCAGGAATGCATTTGTTCACCCCCACATTAGTCTTGCCAATTGTGTTTGTACACACTGCTATTGTTTTCATACATACTTCACAACTAAAGATGTTTTGTCATTGCATTTTTTGTATTTCTCATCTAAATCTCACAACTTATCAAAACAGTTAGTAGTTTTGTTAATCCGAACTACAGAGCTCAAACTTTCCTGAATACTGTCATGTATTGCTTGAGAGTTCTTACTCAAATCATTTCAAATCATTTTTTCAAATATGTATGAAAAAGCAAGGCCAGTAACACACTGTCAGTTGAAATCAGATAGAAACACATAGTCTTAGGCTTGTGTCACAGGTACGTGTCTTTAAGTACGCCTTCCTAGTACTGGTTTGGGCTTTTTTATGACTTTCGGACTGCCTTAATTCTTCTTGACATAGATTCAACATGGTGCTGGAAACACTCCTCAGAGATTTTGGTTCATATTGACATGATAGCATCAGACAGTTGCTGCAGATTTGTCAACTATTCATCTGAATTTTCTCTTATACCACATCCCCAAGGTGCTCTATGGTTTGAGGTCTGGCGACTGTGGAGGTCGTTTGAGTACAGTGTCATGTTCACGAAACCAGGATGAGATGATTTGAGATTTGTGACATAGTGTATTATCCTGCTGGAAGCATCCATCAAAACATGGGTACACTGTGGCCAAGAAGGGATTTACATTGTCAGCAACTATACTCAGTTAGTCTGTGGTGTTTAAACAATGCTCAGTTGGTATTAAGGGGTCCAAAAGGTGCCAAGAAAACATTCCCCATGACATTACACACCCACGACGAGCCGATCGTCGCGGGTGTGTAATGGATTTTGCCGAAATCATGTCTCAAACCAGGAAAAGTTTTTCTAATATCCTGTTCCTCAGTTTTGGCAAGCCCTCGTGAACTGTAGCCTTAGTTTCCTGTTTTTAGCTGATAGGAAGAACACACAGTGTGGTCTTCTGCTGCCTTAACTCAACTGCCTTGATGTCCGATGTGTTGTGCATAAAGAGATGCTCTTCTGCATCCCTCGGTGGTAACGAGTGGTCAGTGACTTTATGTCACACTATCTGCATTTTCATGTTTTTGTATGTTGCTTTTATCAATTTCAGCAGTTATATTGTTTGAAGTTTCAAATAAATTTTTCAGATTTCCTTTTTCTCGTAACGTTTTTTTACTTTTCATTAGGTGTACATTATTGCAGGATTCTTTCCCAAGTCTAATCCTAAAAAATAGTGGTGAAAGGTTTTAATTGTTATAGTGTCTTTCCCATAGTTTTATGAGAAATACCTTCACTGTCACGGTTCTGGGTCCGTTGGACCCAGTATTTTGAGTTTATTATGTTTTGGTGTAATTTTGCATCAGGGATTGTTTTCTTGTTCTCTTGTTGTGTTAATGATGATGATGATTATGATGTTTATTATTAGAGTTTCATGTCTGTGTTTAGGATTGTTCTTCGGTTGGGTCTGCTTAGTATATGTCTAGTTCCATGTGTCATTCTCTGTCTGTCTCTCAATGTAAAGTCTGCATGCTTGTTTGGTAATTCATGTTTCCTGTTTTATTGTGAAGGTCTTTGTCTTATGTTAGTGTGTGCAGCTTGGTTCCCCCCGTCTCGTTAACCCTGATCTCTCCCAGCTGTGTCTCCCTCCTGTTGCCCATTCGCTGATTACCACCCTGTGTATATTAGCCCTGTGTTTTCCTGTGCTCAGTCTGTGTTCCTGCTTGGTTTCATGGTTTGGTTTGGGTTTTTGTTTCATGCCAGCAATAAAAGCTTTCGTTTTAGTTACATTTTGTCTCGGAGTCCTGCATTTGGATCCACATTTCCACCTGCCCGCACACAGAGCCCTGACATTAACTGCTTTGAGAACTGCATTAGGAGTGTTAGGGGAAAATGTCCAGCTGCATTAAGAATAATAAGAATGACTTCACTGTGATTGAGAAAAACTGTCTTTCAGGCTCTGGCTGTGAAGATGAGGAGATTAGGCGCCATCAGTAGATGGCTCTGCAAATGCAGTAACACGGGTTGTGTTGTGAGTTGTGCACCTACTGTGATGTCAGCAGTTGGTCAGGGGAAACTAGGAAATTTACCTGGGCTTATATCTAAAGTTTGAGAATGACTGAATATTGCTGGTGAACAGAGTTGACATGTTGAAAAGACACAGCAGCGAGAGGCTCACATTAAAAGGCCTTGTCAGAGCAACAAGTGGGATTTGACTTGTTTTTTTTTTTTTTTTAGATTTTAGCCAGAGGGAAGGAAATTAAGCCCAGTGGACCATTGAGATGGGTAGGGAGAGGCATATTGATCATTTCCAGATGCAGATTGGAGGTTTAAGAGCTGTTTCAAATTTCGGGAATTGGCTAGGATCGGATGGAAGAAGGAGAACAAAGGAGGAGGCAGCCCTCCTTTGAGGATGGATCTGGATGCACTACAAAACCACAACGAAGTCTTTCTTGTACCACACTAAATGACTTTGAAAGGGTTTGCATTGTCTCACAGCTTGAAATGCAGCTGCCCATAAATGCAGCTAAGCCTTCTAAACATGCAGATGTAAGCTGATTTATCTATTTGACATATCTGCAGAAAAAAAACATGATCTAAAACACTTTTCTAGAACTATAATTGAAGTGATTTAAACTGCTTCATCGTGAACATAAGAAAGTTAGTATCAGTCAGGATAATCAATCAGTTTCTGATACGTTCAGATCAAACAGCTCAGACATTAGAAAGACTTTTCAAATATCTTTTAATGTCAAAAATATGCTGAAGATGATAGAGACATACATACACAGAGAAAGAGAGATTTTGATGATCTGTAATCCTTAACTTTTGGTTTCCTTATTAGTCTTCCTTTAATTTGCTCCTTGCATCAGTGTCTTCTCTATATATCTTCTCCCCTTTGCTGTTGGGGTTTGTCTTCATCTTTGGACACCCCTAGCCCAACAAGCAGTGCTTTTTGTTATATTATTGAGATTAATTAAACTACTATTTTCTCTTACCTCCCTGCCAGTCTGTCTCTGTTTGAGTGGAGTTGGGTCCACTTTATCTGATGATTTGCATATGTGATACTATGGGTTTATGCATTTACTGAGGAGCTGCACCATATCACATTTGTCCCCTCCAGATAGCAGTGCTATTTTACATTTTCAACATTTTTTTTCTCTATGCATTAAGCTATGTGTAAAGACTTGAACAATTAAACTCGACATAGGCCAGGAGCATGAGTAACACAGTGAACTGCCAAATTAGGCCATTTCTGGGAAAATAGCAATATATGGCATGCTTGGGTGAAACATGCAATTACCATGGCCCTAGAAATAAAGGGAGTGAAAGACAGCTTTGGGTTCAAAAGGTTACTAGGAGTCATTCATAGATTTCTGGAGTGCTATGACACCAGTGTTGAAGCAGTGTGAATGGAAAGTGTTAAAGTGCCATTTGGTGGTGAGCCTTCTTGCTCTTCTACAGTACATCTCACACACTGTTGTGGAGGTGGACAAAATGATCGCCATGCAGGGTGATGAGGTCCAACTAGGTGCTAGAATATGAAAAGAAAAAACCCACCGGAGTCCTGTGCAAACATGTTGTCACTTGGGAAGAATTTATACAAATTTATATGCATATATATTTACATTTTTTATTAATCTGTTTTTGTTAGTTAACAATGTGCTGCAGTGCACAAGTAAGACACAAAAGGACGGGATGAAAAAACAAAACAGCATTGAGAAAAAAGCCCGGCATTGACTGTGTAGCCAACATCCTGGGAGCACACAGTGATTCATTTGATTCATGATATCAACAAGGAGTCTATACCTGGGACTAGACTAGAAGCTTTTAGAAAATAGCTTGTCTGTCAAGAAAACTATCACAGATTTTCATAACTCTTATTATACCTTTACTATCTACTGTATCAGTAGTATTGCTGTTGAAACTGTCAGCATCTGTGAATGTTGTAAGATTTCTTCATATATTTGACATGCCACCAGCAGTCATAACAAAAGCTCTTCTTGTATGGAAGAAGAGAATAAGAGATTACTTATTCTCTTCTTGTCTATTAGAGAATAAGTAATCCACAAAGATCTTGGATTTTTCATATTGTAGGACACAACAACAGACAGAAATGTTTACCAAATATTTAATAATTCCATGTGCCACCATATCCTTTAAAAACAAAAGGTTCTTTTTTTGATTGGTGATCTGTTCAGTATTCTAACATAGTCACTATTATAGTCCAAAGATATACTGCAGGAACAGTTTCATTATCAAAGATTATCATCCAAGTCATCATCTACTTACTACTTTGCTAACATGTAAGGGTTTTTAGCACACTATCGTGTCTCACGCTGTAGGAAGAGCTTTTATTCACAGGTGGTGAGACTCAACAACCAGCCTACAGGGTCATGGATGAGAGGAAGATACTTTATACTGATTATTCATAGAAATAATTATTTGTCCATGCTAATTCTGAACTGTGCAGTTTAAAAAGTTTGAGCCACAACTTTTTAGATGGTTTTCATATATTCATGGTTATATGGTTATAAAGAACCAACATGCCTAATAGCCAATTTATAGTGACATAAGTGCTGGAACACTATATGTGTAAATGTAGTAGTTAGCTTGACTTGCACAGTTGTAAGCTGTGCAGAGGGGCAGGGCTGTCGCCCACCAAAAACATTTTCTTGCATTGGAAAGATGTTAACTCAACTGAAACTCTGGACACCAGCAACTGTGATTCGAACTGAATGCGTCTGTAGCTCGGCCTCTCTTTTCTTAACCCAGTAAATACTGTGTGTTAGCTATAAATCAGTAACTTCTTGAACACAATGACTAATTATCTACATGTAAGATTCACACATATAGACAGGTAGTCAAACAGAAAAGAAACAGAACAGCGGATGTTTCTTTTAAAAAATAATCTCTCAATGTAGTGAGCCTACAGACACAGAGAATGAGTCCGGCATGGTCCAAGTCCAACTACAGCAACTGAGAAGGTAGGTTTTAAGAAGGCACAATGAAATGAAGTGGTGATGCATTCAAAAGAGACAATCTGCAGAGTCTATAAAGTGTAGCAAAGCATCTCCTGACATTTGTTGATTAGTTATAAGCAAGTAGGAAGTATATTTTGTTTAGGAAACTTTTTCCTACAATCAAAGTACCATCGAAAGTATACAGTACAAAAAAGCCTTATTTCAAAACAGTACATGAGAAGCTGATGAATGTTTGGAGAAGTAAAAATGAAAGAAATGAATAATATGGCTTGTTTTCCAAAGATATATAGAACATTTATAACTAACATCTTAGTTGTTATGAATGATTATGAATCAATTTAGATGATCAGTTTAGAGAAAGTTTTCAAATATTTGCAAGTTCCAGCTACCCAAATCTTTGTATTATATGCCAAAGCAGAAGATCACGACTCTCTATGCTGAATCTAATCACCTAATTCACCTTATTCAGAGAATTATAGTCAGTGGCCTTGCAATTCATTACTTCTTTTCCCATTAAGTTAGGCCGCCGCAACCCCCATTAAATGTCATCTGGACAATATTGGCCAGATTTACTGCTCTAATGCTGCAATTGCAAAACAACACCAATAGAAGTGGGAAACTATAGATAATCTACTCATAGTAGTTCCTTTATATAGTCATAGCCAGTTCATTTTGACAATAGCAGCCTAGCAAGAGCACCACATATTAAATAAGAGTAGCTCCAATAAGTCGGTGAGTAACCTGTTAACCAAAAGAATTCATCTCTGAAAATAGCTTACCATTTCAGATCCAGCAAAGCAAAAATAATGTTGCCAAATTCCAGATACCCAAATCAATAGATTAGAGACTATTTCAGGAATTGCCATAAGACAATGATGGCATGTCTACTAAAGCACCCAAATGTCAGCTGTTGTCATTGAGAAAAACTGCTTTATATGTTGACTGAGCTTTATGTTCCATTAAGGTACAAAACTCAATTAAATAAGCAATATTTACAAGATTATTGTTGTCACATTATGATGGTTACAATGATTTTGTCTTTTAATATGCTTGAAATGAAGCAGTTTTCACTACGTTTTTGACTGCTGGGACTGAACAAAGCACTTGGACACACTGGGTTACAAATTATCCTATGAATAATTGGAAACTAACAAATACTAAACAAAACAGTTTTTTTGCCCATGACATTTTTAGTATAGTAGCACATGAATGGTGCAGACACTATATATGCTAACATAAAAATGTTCTTGTATATGTACATGATCACTGTTTGATTGTGTCTTTTGGTTTGCAACATTTTACTCATTTGTTGTAATGATTCAGCTTTTCAGTGTGAAGGATCTGTCCAAAAAATATACACACCCACAAAAGCTAAAAGTGTTCAAGAAGATAATGAGATTTCTAAAAGTGTGCACAAACACGCCTGAAATTAGGGTTTAAAAAAACAACAACCCACAGTCAGCTTGGAAATGTGCACGCATGGGATTATATCCTGACCTCTGCACACCCACATTCAATGGCCAATGCAAAGCACTTCATGAATGTTAATGCATAGAAAGCAGGCTGCTGATCAAGGGAAAAAATCTTCAGATGCAGAAGTCAAATCCAACTCCATAAGTATTTGGACAGAGACACTTTTTTATGCTTTTCTACGACACAACATTGGATTTGAAAACAAAATAATCAAGGTGTGATTGAAGTGCAGATTTTCAGCTTCAGGACAGGGCTTTCAACAAAAGCTGAAAGTCTGTACTTCAATTACATTTGGTTTGCTTGATTTAGAATTCAGTGTTGTGTTGTACAGAGGCAAAATTATCTATCCACAAGTATCATTTAAGTACTAGTATATGTTTACAGTGGTTAGACTGATTGATTTACACTTTGCCACAACTGTATTCACAACAGCCAGGTTTAGCATTCATAAACCTGGCTTGAATTATCATTAAGACTCATAATGAGTGTATGAAGAGCATTGCCTCAGCAAGAGCTGTCTCTGCCTTTATTTTCAGGCTGCAAATTTGTACAGCCCTTATATGCAGGTTCTGAAGACGTGCTTGGTGTGCGTGGTAGCTTCTGTGATGTCTGCAGCTCCCTCTGAGTGCCTGAAGGTGCACATTTAAATTATGAAAACTAAAATCCTTCTTGGTGATAAACGCACAGAATTAGTGGATATTACTGAAAACTGCTAAAGCTTTTTTATATTATGTTGGATTTTTCAAACCGATGATGATAATTTTATCAGTTTGCCTAATTAACATGGCTGAGGTTAAAAAAAAATATTCTGAGGGGATATATGAGGGGAAAGGAAAAGCCAAACCTTCTGGCATCATCCTGCATTTTAACAGCCAGAGTGCACTACACATCAAACTACGAGTATCAGTGGCATGCAGTCCCCCCCCCCCCCCTAATTTTTGCATAGTGAATGTGATGGTGAGACTGCTGAGCCAAATTTTAAATTTGAGGCTGGAGGTGTGATGGTGGAGTGAATGAATTCATCACTTACAACAGAGACCACAGTTTAAGTTGTGCATTTGACAGATTTTTACACTTAATTTCTATTACATTTAATACATAATTATTTTAAAACACTGTAAAGACTATCAATAACATGATTTCAGTTTGGGCTTTAAAAACTGGGTAGGGTTACAATATAAAAAACAAATTTCATAGGTTTAAGTACAATAAGCTATGGTTACGTGTAGACATGGAAAAACAGCTTAGCAGGTCTAGAAAAAAGACCTTGGTTAGGTTTGCCTTTGCAGATCCCAACTAGAACTTTCTTGATATAATTGTTTTACTGCAAGATTTCTGAGAAAAAACACACAAAAAGACACAATAAAATCTTGCATGCAAAATTTTGCATGGGACGCCACATGTTTAAGTCTCTGGTTTTGCTCATACAAAGTTTAAAAATGAAGTCCCAGATTTCAATTCCCCTGCAAGTTAGGCGTAAGAAAACAGCATCATGCTTTCACATTTAATTTATGCAAACAGCTAATCGTCATGCATAATGCAACAAGGCAAGTGTTGAAACAAGCTCACAGGCTTTGGGTAATGCTAATTGAATTTGAAGATGAAGTATCTCATAGACAAATTGTTTGTGACTTCATCCTGTGCTATAATTACTCATGTTAAATGAGGGTGAAAACATGAACAATGTTAAAAATGCATTCCTCCTACAAACAAATATGATGCTTTCATTTTCATATGCCTCCTTCCCATCAAATACTGTACACAATGCACGCTTTGCATGCTGTTTCTATCGTGTCTTGATTAATTTAAATCAAAAGAAATTGTATATTTTGAACACACGGTATTATCGTGGGATTTTATTTTTCATTCTTCTTATTTTCAGAACATTTCTTTATCGTTTCTGAACATTTCTTTACACATTTTGTGTTAGAATGGCAATTATCCACCAAATATTTACCTCCAAACCGTAGTGATTTCAGATCAGTGACTCAATTCCACCATTAAATCAGTGAAAATCAGCTGCATGCAGTGTACAGTGAACTACTCTCACAAAAAAGGCCTCATGTATTATGAACATGCCATATAATTCCATTAAACTAGAGTATCTTTTTGCACAGCCTTCTCATGTCACCCAAAAACCAGGCATTGAGTTAATACTATTACCCCATTCATGTAACAAGCAAACACATATAATACCAGAGAATATGAAGCACGCTGTCAAGATTAATAAGACTTCTTAACTGCTCCAACTCGAGTGGTTTTAAACAAGAAAACACATACACACATTCAGACCATTGCATCTCCACGAGGTTCCTGTTAAAACGGATTGTGTAGCTGACTGGTCCAGTGAACCAAAAAAGATTAAGCAACAGTAAGCTGCAAACACATAAACATTCAATAAACAATTGGCTCCTGGTGTCACAGCAGCCGTTTGGTGAGCATTTTCTTTAAACTCATAAATGACTACGGATCGACCTGAAACGTCAGTTGGAATTTCTGCAATTACAAACACAAAAATTAGTTAAAGAAACAAGCAAGCAAATGTTTAATTGATCTTAACCACAAATTCTAAACCAACCCTTGAACCTACTGATGCTTACGCACAGTGATGCTAACACTGACACCTCCTCTGGTTGAGTGGGTAGAAAGGCAGCTTTGGAGCTTTTGCACTGTCATCTGCTCAGCTGGCTTTTACTTTTTTAGCCCAAGTTCCCTGATAGGACTTATTTCATGGATTGCCCATAATACCTGGCTGTGAGCCACTCTGTGGCTTATTTATGTATAAGTGTCTTTCTGCAATGGTAAAACTGTCTCCGTATTACTGAAGTTTATACATCCATCCCCATGTGAATAATTTTTTTTAAATAATTGAATTTTATATTGATTTTCTTAATCAAAAATGCCCTGTGGAGCTTTGTTGTTTTATTTATTTTAAGTTTTTGGTATTCATTGTCTTTCACAAAAAAGCTTTGCCTGTGTTGTTAGGCTTTTAGGATCTGAATGCTAAATGTGTTTCACTTCTTACAAAACATTCGAGACAGACAGACAGACCTCAAGGAAGGCCCATATTGAAATTTAACTGACATAAAAGCACAAATCTAGGAAAAGTGCCAGTCCCGTATGATAAACAAATTTTATAGCGAAGACTGGAGACAACAGTGGAAAAGACAACGCGTAATGCCCCAGCTGTGTAAAGAACACACAAATAGATTACTTTAAGAGCGTCTGAGAGTTACATGTGTAGTGCTTATGTGATCTGCCAAAAGGCCCCTTTTTCAGAATTCAGCCACAGCTGGTGGAAATGCAACAACCCACTGGTGTAAAACCTAAGATGTTTGATGCATTCTTTCAGAATATGCAGAATATGTGTTTGTTGGAGATAAAATGACAGCTGAGCTAATGAACCATCAAAACCTCGTCTGATACATTCTTTCTCAACATCTACCATGGAGAAGCATTAATTTGTTTATTACATGGCTGTTTTCATCATACTGGAAGCAATTCTAAAGATGACAAGAGTTAATAGTGAATTCAGTGCCTACCCCTGTAGAAATATAGAGAAATTGATCTCAGAGTCTGTGAGAGCACAGCTCCAGGTTGGTTTTGTACAGACTTGTAAACACAGACTTCAGCACAAATAGTTCTGAGTTCTTAATGTTATTTATTATCTTATTTGTTTTATCAACTTCATTTAACCTTACAAGTACGTGTGTTATTTTAAATCGCTCTGTGTGTGCTTCTCAATCTTCTCAATCTCAATCTCAACCTTCAATCTATACATCTAAAAACCACAAACCAGGCGAGAAATTTGGGTGTAGTGATGGATGCAGACCTAAACTTAGAAAAACACATTAAGACAATAACAAAGTCAGCTTACTATCACCTCAAGAATATATCAAGGATAAAAGATCTGATGTCTCAACAGGACCTGGAAAAACTAGTCCATGCATTCATCTTTAGTAGGCTTGATTACTGTAACAGCATCTTTACAGGTCTACCTAAAAAATCAGTCAGACAACTACAGCTCATTCAGAACTCTGCTGCTCGAGTCCTCACTAAGACCAAAAAAGTGGACCACATCAGTCCAGCTCTGAGGTCCTTACACTGGCTGCCTGTCCGTCAGAGGATAGACTTTAAAGTTCTGATGCTGGCCTATAAAGCTCTGAATGGTTTAGGACCAAAATACATCAATGACCTCCTGACCCAGTATGAACCATCCAGATCCCTCAGGTCATCTGGATCCGGTCTTTTATCAGTTCCCAGAGTCAGAACCAGACACGGAGAAGCTGCATTCAGCTTTTATGCTCCTTATATCTGGAACAAACTCCCAGAAAGCCTCAGATCAGCTGAAACACTCAGGTTATTTAAATCCAGGTTGAAGACTCACCTGTTCTCAGCTGCATTTGAATAAAGCACCAAATCCACACTTTAAGCTTAAATTTCAAAACTTACATTTAACTACTGATTTTATCTACTGTTCTGATTTTATCTGTTTTGATTTTATATACTGTTGTTTGTTTGTTTGTTAATTAGTTAGTTAGTTTATTTGCTTGTTTTAATCAATTTTAAATCATGCTTTTTATTTGTTCTTGTTTCTAATGTCTCTGTAAAGCACTTTGAATCACCTTGTTGTTGAATTGTGCTATACAAATAAACTTGCCTTGCCTTGCCTTGCCTTCTCAAACGACATCTCTCACAGCTGCAGTCTTCTGCTCTTTGTCATCCACCACTATGTGTCGTTGGTTGGTCAGCAGCTGTTTGTCTGTTTGGAACTTGAAGTTTGACAGGATCTTAGCCCTGCTGTTCACAACTGCCTTTGGTGGCATCTCCCATTGGGACTTGGGAACTTTGAGTCCATATGCGACACAGATGTTCGTTTACACTATCCCAGCCACTTGGTTGTGACTCTATTGTATGCAGCCCCAGCGTACATCTTACATCCTGTTACTATGTGTTAGAGATTCTCAGGGGAGCTCCTTCGCACAGTATGCAACTCGGGGCTTGTTGGCTGTCGTAGTGGATTTGGTCACAGTGGATTTGACCATTAAGGCTTGTTCTTGTGCTGCTGTGATCAGAGCCTCTGTGCTGTCCGTTAGGCTGACTGTCGCTAGCCACTGATAGGATTTCTTGATGTCTGCTTCTTCCTTTATCTGTCAGTGGTTTGGTCGTACATAGTTTATCTTCCTGTTCCTCACTACCATCTGTCTTCAGCTGCATGAGTTATTCTTGGATCAGGTCATCTTGGGGGGGATCTATTAAATATAACGGATTTCTATGTCAAGTTCTGCCTAAAAAGCCATATTACAGTTGATATGATTAAAAATGATTAGTAACTGTAAACCAGATTTTTAACAAGGGCTTTTCTTATGGGCAGCATATCATTTTTCATATTATTTCATATTAAATGTTAATAGAATTACATGATAACAACTAAATAATAAGTACAATCTTCTGCAATTTTAAGCCTGCTTATTTGTTTTACAGCAACATTTGTAGGTAGATAATTTCATAGTCTTTACACATACAAATGTTATTTAACATATCCCCCCAGCTATACTATCATACACTGTAACATTAAATTTACACACTTTTTTTAGGGAACATTAGGGAACATTTCTGTATTTTTGAAGTCAGATAATTTTTGGTTATTTTAAGGTATTTATTTTGTTTTTTTAAAACCATGCTATGTACATATAAAACACAGAGAGAAAACTTTGTAAAGTTAAAACAGTTTACTATGCTAATAATATATCCACAAGATAACCAATGGAAGCACTTAACTTTTTCACACGGTAAATGGCTGAATTGGTCCAAGTCAAGTGACCGGCACCATCAGAAGGCAGACGTTTTCCATGAATGATTTTCATTTCCATGGCTGACGACACCGGCACAGGCTGGATGACAGCAGAATTATTTCTGCTGCAGCCACTAAATCCATTAGAAAGGCCATCTGATAAAGATGAGCACATCCTATAAGCAGATGACAAACCTCTCACCATACACAAGACGTTATTGATGCTGCAGCCAATCCCACAGTGTGTTACAGTGTTACAGGGGGGAATCAGCACAATGTGCTCACCACTGTCTCCATGCTCTCTGTGTCAGCAGCCAAGTACAAAAGAGGATTCAGTGCCACAAGCCATATTCTCACAGATGGCAGAAACAGAATGCACATCTCCATGCTGAACAGTCTGCTGTTAATCTCACTAAATGGACCAGGGGTTGCCTCCTTCGTTGCCGGAGATTTTCAGAGATGTGGGTGAAAGCGTGGCAGTATGCCATGGATGATATCTTGAAATGAAAGCAGTAAAAGAAGTCAGAAGTACATCATGAAAGTCTTTTTTCTTCGCCTGACAAGTAGACATATAGTGCAGTCTGTGTATTTCTATATTGACATGTTGCCTGATGAAATTGTGTGGTTAATTTGCAAATTTAGAAACAAGGAATTTGTTTGGCCATGTAAACTATTTCATTCACTGGCATGTTAGCTTAACATTTAACCTGTTCTTTTGTTAGTTATATTGCTGTATGTCAGCAGAAGGGCAAGGCATGAAAATGAAAATACTTATTGCACTAGTTGATTATTTAAATTCTAGAAAATGGATTGCAATATTTCTCCGGATTTAGTATTTATGCTCCAAATTAATAAACGTCATACTTTTTCATAAATGCTTAGGAGTCTGTATAAGCCAACTGTGGTATGCAAATTATTTTCATAACGTTCGTAATATTTTCATAAAACCATCTCAATCCCACCAATATACTTCATTGGCAAGCTGCAACTGTAACGGCCGTGGGTGAAGAACTATAAACCATAAAGTGCAGTAGTTAGAGGTTGGAAATTACCTATAGAGACTATAAGTCTTTTACAGGATCTGGCTGTACACATGTTTATTTTCAAAGCAGACGCTGGAGATTTTAACATGGAAATCTATGAGAACTGACTTACTTTTGGAGGCAGAGTTTCAAACTCAAGAACACAAATGCTGACCTGCCTCTGTCTCCAATGGAAGCAGATCAGCAACAGATTTCAGGCAGGATTTCAGGTCCAGCTTGTGGACTTTCATAACAGGCAGGTGCTGAGAAAGGCAACCTCTGTCATGTTATGTTCAGACCATCCTCTTTTTAGAGATTTTCAGCTGCTTCCCTCAGGTCATCGGTGTAAAATGCCTGCAGTGAAGACCAAGAGATTAAGCTTGATAAAACTTGGGCTATTCTTTTTATCTTTTTTAATGTATGTGTTGTTTGATGTGTGGACAATCTGCAAATCCATTTCCCGTTGGGGATAATAAAGTTACCATCGACCATCAAACCTTACACTAAGGAAGGGTCAACAAATGATAAGCAGACTCCAAGGCCTGGGTTGGAGTGGAGAGAGTGTAATGAAAGTTTAAAGGAGAAGTTTAGGTCAGAATCAAAAACCACGCATGGACCTTTATTCTCAGAGTCCAAGTTCAAAGTGACAGAAGCCTCCTTTATGCACTCCCTGTGGCCAGAGACTATCATTTAAATTTTGTCTGCATTATTAATAGTTACTGTGCACTGAGCCAGTGTGAAAGATGTGACAGAGAGATCTGATGGATTTATTTACTGGAATCTCTGAATAATATCTCAATATAAGATGGCCATAATAGCGAAAAGAAGTAGAAAAGCAGCAATTAAACAATAACAGGTCAAGAATACCTCTTGCAGACATTACATTTCATGCTAACCCTTCACATTCCTTACAAAAATAGAAAGTTCTGTCCTTTTGGTAAGACTTGAATGACTCTAGAAGTTTCTGTCAAATTCACCCATTTTTCTAGTTAATTGATACTTTGGGAAATGAACAACATGATTAGAAGCAGCTAAAAGGTCTAAAAATAATAAAACAGTATAATCTTCCTAAGAACGTCTTTTGTTGCTGCGATTGATTCCTGACTGGAATCTTTTAAAAAGTGCTCACTTAAAAAGGAGTCTGAGCTTTTTGTAGGCAAAGTTCATTTGTTACAAAATCAATGCTTATTAAGGAGTTGTCAATAGATTAAACTATAGGAAAAAAACATAACAGAAAGGCATCCAAGTGATGTCAAGTCACCCAATAGATTTGTTCAAAGCAGTAGGGGTTTTTGCTCTATTGTGATGAGAATTTTTATACAATACTCATTTTCTCTTGGTAAGGTCCCAAATGAGTCAGACCTCAGCTCTGTGACATGAGTACTGGCCTTGAAGGCTTTCTCTGGTGCTTGTCTCCCTTGGCGGCTTTGATATTGTTCTCTAGTGTTTGTCTTATTATGCTTACTTGTGTCTTCAGCTAAGTGAGGTTCAGAAAGCTGAGCTGTAAATAGGAGTGCCTCATCTGAACGAAGGAGTAAACATAATATTTGTCTAAAGAACAAAAATGCTCACAGAGGATGCATACCCTCAGACTGATTTATAAATGACTTCTAAATATGTTGGGTTGCCCTGTCATTGGTATAATTTCCATAATTTTGTTGTACATGTACAATGACAATAAAGGGCTATCTATTCTATCCCATTGGTACCGGGCAGATCACAGAAAAATAATGCTGAGTCGTCAGAAGTATTCTTTGCACTGAAGAAACATGTTCTCATCAAAATTCCACATGCTATTCAATTTTTTCTTTAGAATATACACATGCACACAACATAAAGGAGAACTGCAACAAATTAGCTGAAGACTTAAATGCAAAACTTAAAAGTAGCAGAAATTCTACCTTGTGATTCTTCATCTTTGTTTCCAGATACCCAGACACCTTCAAAACCTAATTCCAGCCAAGTGTAATTTTTTGTTTATTTATTTTTTACTTTAATTATGTTATACTAGTTAGATTAAGCTAAAAATCTATGTGGCAAGAGTGTCCTGGGCAAACCTAGGCAGCATTAAGTTTTACATCTGTATTTCTCTCACTTTTCCCTCATCTCCAACCACTGCACATCGATGTCCCACTCTGAGTCTGGTTCTGCCGGATGTCTCTTCCTGTTAAAAGGATTTTATTCATTCCTATTGTCACCAAGTGCTTTCTTATATGAAATTTGTTTGGGGTTTTCTCCAAACCCTGTGAGGGTCTCAGCCTCACAGTTTTAAGCAGTTTGCGATGACTGTTGCTGTGAATTGGTGCTATATATTGTTAATAAAACTATAATTAAATGCCAAATAAAACTGAATTTACTTGACATGTTTTTCAATGATGGAACAAAGAAGAGCTCCCCAAAAAAAGCTCTAATTTGTTCCATCAAAGCAGAACCAGGTTTGAACCCAGGACCCTCTTGCTGCTGAGCCAGCTACCAATATGAATGCTTTCTGCAAGTATTGCTTGTTTTTGCTGGCCACTAACTAAATTGTAAATCGGTAATTGAGGGCTGGGATCAGGGATGCACTAATTAATTAGGATCTCCAGCCAGAGCTTCTTGTTTAGCTCTACATCTTGACTGCAGATCCAATCAACCCATTGAGTTCAAACTCCATCATGTTCTCACTGGTTAACAAGACCACAGGACACCTTACTTGGAGCAAGATATTTGTGCATCACTTTCTTTTATCTCACACTTTTTTAACACATCTGCACACAGCCTCCACCTCACAATGCATGTTTTCCTACTTATGATAGCCATTTTTTTGACCCTTAAGTGCTGTATTAATCTTTCCTTAAAATACACGATTTAATTAATGGGTGGTACAATGAATGAGCCCGAATTTGTATCTTGTCTACCCTTTGGCTATTTGTTTTCCACATTTTTAACTTGTACCTCCCATTAATTGGGTTTGAAGTACATTAATTCCTCAGAGATAGCTTTTTAGTGCTCTATATTCAGTGGTGGGTATTTGAGAGCCAGCAGCAGCACCTTGCCTCCTCCTCTGAAATGGTTAGAAACACTGGGTGCTTTCTCCAGAGAACAGACAGCAGTATTCATTAGGATATTCATGGGTGCAGAGGGATGACTGAGAGCAGCTCAGCGGCATACAGTATGCAGAGCAACAGTTTAACCAAAAGGTTTTGTGCTTGAGCAATGACTGAAACACTACATCACACAGAATAACTGAAACACTTGAATTTATCAAACATGCATGCGCTTTGCAGGTAGATCTGTTTGTGCTATGTCTTTTTTCCCCTCTCTTTTCCCCTTACTTAAGCATCATGCAACCATTCTTTTATCCACTATACAAGTTGTAGGTTTGAGGCTTTCATTCTATATAGGTACATACATCCTTATCAAAGCCATTAACTTACTTGCTTTGCTGTTACTATGGCATCCCATCTAACCTTCATAGAACTCAACAAATTGAGTTTGGAAAAAAAATCTTTCAAGGCTGCATGTTCTCTTACCTGCCAAAGAAAAAATTTGGTATCGATAGAGTTTCCATGGCTGCATTCTGTAGCATTTGGCTGATGCACAGCAGCAACAGCCTGAAATACAGCATTGCCAAAACAAAAAAAGACGCTGCACTGACACGCTGCCTGTCAGTGGCTTTCACCAGCTTAGCCTCTTAATGTGGATGTTGTTTCTTTGTGTTTGCACGTATGTGTGGTTGTGCGTGCATGTGTGTGTTGGCGTTTGGATGAATCTGGATTGAGGACATCTCCTCAGCCCTCAGAAATATGGGAAATTAATGCATGTAAGCGCACATACACCCACAGGCAAACAATCACCCTCCTACGTGCCCTCCCCACACAAAAAGTGCCATTGTGGAGTTTGAGCTGCAGTGTGAATTAAATTGAAGTGGTGAATATAGCACACTGTTCACTAAAAGTCACAAGCAGCCTGGTGTGGAGGGAAAACAGTGGTGACAGTGATGACTTTGCGTGTACCTCTGCAGCGGGAAAGCGAGTGGAAGGGTGATTGCCATCACTCGCAACAACAGTGGGAGAATTAAAAGCAGAAACATGAAACAAGAAGATACAAAGAGACAAAGCACAGAGAAACAAAAAAAGGAAGGGGGATGAGGTGAGCCCCTTGTTTCAAAACATAAGGAAAGTTTTCCGATTCTTGAAAAGGTGTTTGAGCCAGTAAACATGCACGTCAGCTGACATACTGGCAGTTCAGGCTCACGTTTTGTTATTTGTACCTATAAGTAGATTTGGTCTGCAGCAGGTGGGTCATCCATCCTCAGCTCCACATTTTCAAAAAGAACACAGACAACAGATGAGCATAATACAATATAATGAAGAAATCAAGAAGCAGAAAAACAAAACAAAAATACAAAAAATACAAAACAAAACTACATTCATACTGTGTTGCTCTGCATTACAATAAAATGACACTCACTAGGATGCGAGTTGCTGGTTAAAACGGAACTAACCAACCAATTCTTTTCTTGTATAGAAAAAGAATTGAAATATAAGTATGTAACTAAGAAATTGATAAAGAACATAACACACCCATGGGAAGTTCCATCTTCTGTACCACAACATATTTGTTCTTGTCCGAAGGCACAACAAAATTATGTTTTTTTTTTATTTTGTTTTTTTTGTTTTAGATAGCACCTGCTGTCCTTTTGCATTGGCGCCTTGATACATGGGCCACAGTCATATTGGCTTTCTGGGAGATAACATCCCCATTTCAGACCTATAATGTCAAAACTGCCAACAACTGTCAATTGGCAGACTATAAAATTGCTGATGAAATGTATATAGTGTTGCCAGGTTGTTCACTGTGTTCACTCATAAACACATTTTTCTGTAGAGCAACAATTGGTCAAAAGGTTCACAGGGTACCTTGGTAAACAGCAATGCCTAAATGGTAACATGTTAAGATGCTGACAATTGCAATTGATGCAGATGTTTGGCAGTTCTAATAAGTTGTTAAAGATTATGAAATTTCCTTAAAATGGGTTTTGGAATTCAATCAAAAAAGAATTTTCTACGTCCTCTAAATACAGTCCTGTTGGTGTTTTCTACCATCTGTAAAACCCTTTAGCAGGCATTCCCACTTAAAGAACAGACAGTCCATGTTGGAAGGTAGTCTAGGTAAAACAGACAAAAACATAACTGACTTTTAATCAAGTGTTATAATGGATTCATTCAATGAACTACATTTTAGATTTAGGATTTAGATCTATGCTTTGTAAAGACCATTCAATAGTCCTCAGTTTTTCAAAGCCATTTATTATGTAACACAGTGGTTCCCCAGCTTTCAGGATAAATAAAGCGTCTCTTATCTTATCTTCTTCATCTTGCTTGGTGGATTTACTTGGGATCATTGGCCTGTTGAAAATTAAAGTTCTGGTTCAACTTTTGTTTTTGTACAGATCCTCAAACACTTTCTAATATAATTCAGATTTCACAGTGGATTTAAGACTGCAAGCTACCCACTCCCTGAGGCAGTCAACCAGCACGAATGAGGACTGTCTCAAAAGCTGCCACTGGTCTGCACGAAACATATCTGCTGTTACTAACAGCTCTATGATCTTTGAGTCATCTGTCCAGAGCACATTAGTCAAAATGTTCACTGTCAAACTGTTGTTTTGCAGTTTAAGTTTGTGCAGTTTATTTCTGATGTAGATGCACTCAAACAGCCTACTTTAGCTCTTAATTTGGCAGCCAGTGTTGGATAGGTTAACAATAAAAACCATTAGAGAAACAAATACTCATAACCACCCTCAGAAGTATCATTATGTACAGCTACTTTCAGTATTATTGATATTTATTTTGGACTCTTTCTCTCTGATTGATCTTTTTGAGTTAACTTTAATAATTACTTCCTCCAGACCATCAACTTGTATATTAGACTTGATTCCTAAAAGACCAAGTCCATTTAAAGTGGTAGGATTTAAACCATTACTTAAAAAGCAACCCCTTGACTGAATTCTTGAAAGAGTATTTGTAAAACAGCTAACTGATCACCTGCAGAGGAATGGTTTATTTGAAAAGTCTCAGTCAGGATTCAGGATTTATCACAGTACAGAAACAGCATTAGTAACAGCTACAAATGATCACTGTATGACTTCTGATAGTGGACTCATGTGCTTGGACCAATTTTGTTTACATTGTACATGCTCTCCTTGGCGTAATAATATGGTATACGCGTTATCTGCTACACAGATGACACCTTTACCTGTCCATGAAACCTGATAGCACACCCCGATTAGTTAAACTGAAACAATGTTCTAAAGACATAAAGACCTGGACAACCTCTCCTTTCCTGCTTATGAATTCAGATAAAAAAGGATTATTGCACTTGGCCTGCAGTAGAAACATGTTGTCTAACCAGACACTTAATCTGGGTGACATTACCTTGGTCTCTAGTACCACTGCAAGGAATCTTGGACTTGTTTTTGAACAGGGTATGTCCTTCAAGGTGCACATTAAATAAATAAGTACTACTTTCTTGCATTTCAGCAATATTTCTAAAAATGAGAAAACATCCTGCTCAGAGTGATGCTGAAAAACTAGTTCATTCATTTATTATGCCTAGGATGAACTACTATAATTCATTATTGTTTGATTATTGTAAAGACTCCCTGAAAAGCCTTTAGTTGATTCAAAGTGCTGCAGGGAGAGTACTGACAATGAGTAGAAAAAGAAAGCATATTTATACCAGATTGGATTTTCTTTATTGGCTCTCTGTTAAATCCAGAATCAAATTTAAAATCCTTTTCGTACAAGGTCATTATAACCAGTCCCCATCTTATCTTAAAGAACTCAGTACCATATCAATAGAGCATTTCACTCTCAGACTGTGGGCTTACTTGTGATTCGTTGGGTATTTAAAATAGAATGGGAGGAGGAGCCTTCAGCTTTCAAGCCCCTCTTCTGTGGAAGCAGCTCCCACATTGAATTCAGGAGAAAGACACCCCCTTTACTTTTAAGATTAGACTTAAAACGTTTTTTGATAAAGAGTTGAATCAGGTGACCCTGAACCTTCCCCTAGGTAAGCTGCAATAGGCCTAGGCTGCTCGGGAGCTTCCCATGATGCGGTGAGTGTTTCTTCATCACCCACCTTTTTTCACTCACTGTGTTCATACACAACTCTGCATTTAATCATTAGTTATTCATAATCTCTGCCTATATCTGCCGGAGAGGTTTCTTCCTTTTAAAAGGTTTTTTTTTTTCTTCTTTCTACGGTTGCCAAGCTTGCTCATAGTGGGACATCTGATTGTTGGGGTTTTCTCTGGGTCAGGGTCTTTACATGGTCGTTACAAAGTCGAAAAGTACCTTGGGCAACTGTGATTTGGCATTATAGGAATAAAATAAAACTGAATTAAATTCAGGGAATCTGCATGTATGTCTATTCTTTGTCAACTTAAAAACTGTTCATCTTATTTACATCAGACCTCAGTTAAAGGTGCTCCCATGTTTTGTGCCTTCTATGTGTGTGTTTTCTTTCTTTTGATTGGCCACATGAACAAGGCACTCTGACATGACGTGGGACCTCATGTCACTAGTTCAGATAATATAAACTTTCACTTCCTGTGACTTTAACTTTAGTGACGCTAACATGCTTGACAGTGGGCACTGTGCTAGTTTAAATGAATTCATAGATCTTTTTAAATCCCTTACCAGACTCATAAGCATCCACAACCTTTTTTCTAAAGGCCTTAGTTTGTGTGTGACTGGATCAGTGTTTCCAACTGCTGTATTATCAATGGCAGGTTGATCTCCTGTCTCATTAGGTGGAATGAGAACAGCTCTGTCACTCTCACCCCCATGCTTTCTCTCAGCCCCATTGCACATACTATTCTTAGACATCGGATGAAAGGTTGGACACCACTGACATATCATTATCACACATTAATGAGATGAAACACCTGAACTTGTGCCAGTAACATGTATGCTATGATTTGATCAGTGTCTGTGTGTATGGTGTGGGGTGACATATGTTGGTTCTATCTCCGAGAAATGTTAATAACTGAAATTTAAATGTCTTTTCACAGTTTGACGTTTGTGATAAGCTTCTAGACTCAATGTGTTTCAAAATCAGATGTAAAACAACTAGTGAAAAATATATCGATGCTTTTGTGCTAAATGTGTGAAGAGATTTTATCTCAACAATGAACAAAATATTTTTTACCTCCTGCATTTCATTGACATTTTCATTTCTGCAAGCACAGGAAATCAAATCTGTTTCGACTGTAAATCTCAGCCTCTTCTAAAGCTTTCTTCTGCTCCTATTTTGACAATTTCTTTAGGTGACGTTAGAGAAAAATAATCGGAAACATAATTTACCTGTTTTTTTAAATTTCATTTCTGACATATTTAATAATAGGTGGAATATATTAAATATGTATATATATATATGTATGCTTGTATTGTGAGGTGCTGACAGAAAAACAAAGCAAACACATTCATTCTCTTCAGCAAACGGTAAAAAAGAATCTGCATCAAAGAGTGTGAACACGACTACATAGTCTGGAATCAAGCGGCGTATTTTCACTTATTTATGTGGTTATTTCACTTTATTGCTTCTTGGGTTTATGGTGAGGTAGAACATACGTTTCTGAGATCCAGAGGGAACAAGAGAAAGAAAATTAAGGGGGAAACACCAACACATGGAGAAAGTCCTCTCAAAGACTGAAAATGGAGATCACGTATTCTGCATAAACTGGTGTCAGTTGTGAAATAATAATTGGAGTAATAAAATATTTATAGGAGTATGTGGCAGCTCTCTGATACATTTTACAAATATTAATGCAGATTCAGATTAAAATCCTCCCATTTAACAATGATGGCTTTGTCCAGCAGGGTAAAACTCAGCAGTTTTTTTACCAAACCTGAAAAAGCCTTTAACCTTAAAAGTTGGAGACAAATGTAATTTTATTAGCAAAAGAATTAAAAAAACAGCACTTTCAGTCTTCAGCCATGCTAGCAGTATTTTGCGACTACACACACTCAGCAGCATCAGCACACTATCATGCTCATAATGGCAATGCTAATAAGATAATTATAGCACTTGCTGTGATTTCCATCTTGGTGAGAGATGCAGAAAACATCTTAGATGGATATCATTAGTTTTGCAAAAAGGTTCGTCAAATAAATACATGTAAATAACTGACCACTGATAGTGCCACTAAATGAAAAAAACAAACAAATATGAAGCAGGATTGTTGAAGGTCTGCACTAAATTTTGCAGCAATCCACTCAATAGTTTTTGGGATAATCCCCTCAAAACAACCAATATTGACCTCACTATGGTACTCAAAGGAAGGTCTGGAAACAATAAATGTTTTTATTAAAGGTCACAGTAATCCATTCAATAGTCACAGAGATATTTCATGAGATATATAGACCAATCAAAAGGGCACAGAATCTGAACAATTTTGTTTGAGATAACAAATATGATCAGTAACTGATCGAGCTAACTGGCGCTGATATCTGCATTTCATTTACTGGTAGCAACAGTCGTCACTATAAGGCTACGTTCACACTGCAGGCGAAAGCGCATCAAATCCGATTTTTTTGACCCTATGCGACCCATATCCGATCATGCTATGACAGTGTGAACGGCGCAAATCCGATATTTTCAAATCCGATCTGGGTCACTTTCGTATGTGGTACTGAATCCGATACATATCCGATGTTTTAGAAAGCGACTGCTGTTTGAACGGTCAAGTCGCATTAAATCCGCCTTTTACGTCACCGACACAAGACTGAAGCCAATTATCAGCGCCCGAGAAGACATCGCGAACGCTTCCTGGCCATCCAGTGTAGATGTCAGTGAAACTGTTGGGAAGACAACGTAAACATTTTATTTGTACTGTATAATCTGCAGATTCTGACAGAAATCTGCAGCTATCCTTTGAAGCACCGCTCCTCTCTTAAACAGCAATAAGGATCATTATTAGGTTATTTACATTATTATGTAAATAACAAAATAACTTAAAGCAAAAATTGGGAAACGTAAAGTCCGAAGTCTTTATATTAACGGCCATCAGTCAAACTGTTTGTTCTTGGTCTAAACAGAGCGCGTTGTGTGTGACATCTTCTTTTGCGCATGCGGGCCGCTTTGAGCGTTCACACTAGAGCGCGTTTGCTGTCGCATTTTATTTGTAGTGTGAACGAGGAGACAAAAAAATCGGATTTGATCAAAAAATCGGAATTGAGCATTAAGACCTGCAGTGTGAACGTAGCCTTAGTCATCTTTGATTTGACGAGACATTTTCAAGAATTTTGAAAAGCTAATGTAGCTGCCATTCACAATCTGCTCAGTTTTTCAGATCACAAACAATGTCGCAGATGGTAGGATTGTGACTGTTCCTCTTTTATGCTAATACAGTTTTAAATGCAGTGTGTCATGGCTGCATAGATGGGCAGAGGAAAGCAACAGCTTTAGTCACATGATAGCAGATGGACTTTAAATGACTTGAAGTTTCGTACTCAGATCATAAGATCAGCCCTAAGCATTATCCATGCTGTAAAGGTGAAAAAATCATCAAGAAAAAAGAAAAAAAAACTGCTTAGACCACCTCCCAATATAAGGTTTATTCCACAGCTCCCATTAATTAACATCATTGGTAATTACCAAAATATATATTTCTATTGTTTCTGTAATGGTAAATCTCATTGTATGCACAAGCTCTTTAATCAAAATGATATTTTTCACACTACAGTATAATTATTGCTAATACCAATTTTAAAATGTATTGTTTTGTTAAAATCTGAAAAAAAAAAAAAAACAGAAAACACATTATTATATTTATTTTATTACATACTGAAGTGCATTATTTGGATTTCTGAACAGAAAGAAATACCTGTAGTGGCTTAATGTTATGCTTCACAAAGAAGTCCACATTTGGAAATATGTAATTTTAATGTTTTTTTTGTTGTTGTTGTTTTTTATTATGGGTGGTCAGATAAGATTATATATCTGAATATCTGTTTCAGAAACAAACAAATTTAATTTCAGTTTGATGACAGAGTAGAGAAACCTGTGAGCATCATTAAATTATTACAGCTACTCAGACCCTGCGGGTTGTTTGATAATTGCTGGATTATTTTATTTATTTATTTATTTTTTAAGTGTGCATATATGCTGAACAGAAATCCATAATAATGCATTCCAGAACCTTTACTTTGGTGAACATTACTCACGCGCTGTTTCTTCTCTTCTATTCTTTTTATTACCAGAAGACACAAATACATAAGGTTGTGAAGTGAATGAAGGGCAAGGAGGTGCAGGCAGGGAATAAATGCTGATTTGGCAAGGAAAGAAGATCCTCAGGGAAATGCAGTGACAGCAAACGCACATACTGTTCATGCACAACCCTCTACAAACAAAATTGTTTTGAGGCATTTGATGCTAACTGTTGTACCTTTATTACTAAAAGTATTAAAGTTATAGAAAGATTAATGCTGGGCTTTGAAGCTTGGCAGTTAGTAAGCTCTACAAAGGTAAAAAGGTGTTTGTCTTTTCCCAATCAACAGGGTGCTACAGTGTATTTTATCTGCAATAGATCTCGTGTAATACTAGAAACATGAATAAATGTCCAATAATTTTCAGAAGAAGTCACAAAAAACACTAGAAGAACAAAAAATGAACAAAAGAAATAAATTTTGGGCTTGAATACGTGAACAAGACAGCAAGGTCACAACACAGACAATGGAGGGACAGGATGTTGTCTTTATAGTTGGATCTCTTTTTTCTTTTTACAGCACAACAGAATAAAATTTAACAACTCCCGTGCTATGTTTACAAAAAGTCTTATTTAAAGAGTGAAATGTTGATGACACAAATGTGTTGTGAGTCTGCGTTGTCAGTAGGATGAGAATAAAAAAGAAATGGGGGTAGAAAAAATCTCCACCACCTTCTGTTACCCAACTGTAGGAGAGCTGGCCCCGTATCTGTGCAGCTGTTCACTAGATTTCCTGTTTGCACTTTGAAAGTGAATTTTTTATCAGCCCAATGGCCCAGGGATCTGTCTCAGCAGACAAGTTGAATATCAGGCCATCATCTATAGTTGTCTTGAAAAATGTAAACAATGGCAAACTCACTAGCAGGACTCACAGGTGGTAGTAAACAATTTAATCGAGCATTGACAGATTGAAAGCAGAATGCTGAGGCTCATCAAATTATAATTTGATTAGCTGTTTCACAGGAAATTAATCATTTAAACATTTTGAACATTTTGAAATGTGTTCATTTGCTGCCATTGCCCTTTTTTTGGTTTAAATAACTTTGTATCTTGAACTGTTGGCTGCACAAAACAAGCATTTTAAAATAACAGTTTCTGCTGATTAAAAAAAAATCAACAAAAAATTACTAAACAATAAAAAAATATCTAACAAAAACAGTAATGACTGCATCTCCGTAGAAAGAAATTTTGCCATAATATTACAGATCTGGTATGCATAAGAAAAATGTGGACGTAATGAAGCAATGAGAGCTGTATACTAAATATTTGTGGTGTTGTGGTAACACATGCCGCATACAGTTTCAGGAGACTATGTAGATTGCATGAGCAGATATAGGAGAACGTGATGAGTAAGTATGTAATAAGTATGTAATGACTCAGCAGCAAAGCAACACAAAACTGTTACTGCAGCTCCAGCTGAGATGCAAGCATAAGGGAAAAATAGATAAAAAATATCAAGCATTTAAATGTGTAAACAAGCTTATCGCTCGTTAGGTGGAAAAACTACCCACCAATACAATGCAGTGTCACAGTGAGTCTGGAAGAAGATCTCTTATTCATGTAGTGCTCTGTAGGACTGCGATGAGGGGGATATGGGCACAATGTGCAGCATCAATCACCGCGGGGAACCCAGTAATGAAACTTCAGTGCATTAATATACAACAGAAAATGTCATCCATGATTGATAACAATATTCAGGCTACCTGAGAATCCTGGAAATATGGCAAACATTTCTGATGTAGTACCTATCGCACTTTCAATCATTATGTAGTATAAATGAGCACAGAGTTTTAATGGCCTTCTGAAGGACCTCTGAGTAGTGCTCATTGGGACCATGCTCATTTGCAATAAAGGCCAAATAAATTATGTTCAAGTCAGGTTTGATTGGTGAGAATAAAACCTGGCTTTTTTTTTCAAAACACTGAGACCAAATTCAAATTTATTTCTATTAATTTGAATGCAGAGTAAGTATGGTATCAAAAAATGTGCTAATTTTTGTTTTCTCTTAAGGGCACACGGTGAGCCTTTTTCTTTTTCAGTGTATTTTCTTAGCTGCTTGTGGTGCTCAGAGCTCTCTATTGTTCAGGCCAGTTCTAGTGTTGAAAGAATTGGCCTTTTATTTAAGAAATACTGTTAGCATAAAACTGCATGGCAAATTGCTGGAGGCACATGGAAGAGAAAGCACACAGCCTTGCTGTTGTGAGGGAAATGTCATGAAAAATAATAGTAATGACAATTTCAGCATATAATTTTATCAGTGTTGCATTTGTAAAATAAAAAAACAACAAAAAAAAAATTTATCTGTTGCACTGGCTGCAGTATTCTATAAAGAGTCCAAGCCATGGCTTGTTGCACCTATACTACATTGTAAACATTGGAAGAAAACATTTTTGGAAGCCTGGGTCTCAGCAAATGTTTTAACATAATCATTCTCTGATGATCAGGTCAGTTTATTTTTCTCTCTGTCTTCAATTGGATCAGAGTTATTTTCCACAGTTATGCAGATGATATGTAACTTTATGTTCCACTGACAGATTGTAACATAAATGCAAAGTCAAATCTTGTGTCTTATCTCTCTTATATCAAATGCTGGCTGTCGTACCTCACAGCAAGAAGGTCCTGAGTTCAAAGTGGCCGCAGCCTTTCTGTGTGGAGTTTGCATACTCTGCCTGTGTTTGCATGGGTTCTCTCTGGGTACTCTGGCTTCCCACAATTCAAAGACATGCAGTTAGTGGGGTTTGGTTAATTGGTAATTCTAAATTGTTTATAGGTGTGAAAGATTGTCTTTGTTAACCCTACGATAGGCTGGTGATCTCTCCAGGGTGTACCCTGCCATATTCTAGCCCTGCCCTCTGCCAAGGATGAGTAGAAAAGGATAGATGGATGCAGGTTCTTCTATTCAGCCCCCTAACCTGAGAAAACCATTGGGGGGAGAAGTATCTGAGATTCCAAGCTTTGCTTTAACCTATATAGCAAATTAATAGATTATCTTCTGTGTTATTATCATTATCATTATTATTGTTATTATTATTATTATTATTATTATTATTATTATTATTAGTAGTAGTAGTAGTAATGTTAGTAGTAGTAGTAGTACCAACCTGCATCATTATAAAGGAAAGTGGGGGTATTCTGTTAGAGCCTCACAGATGTGAAGAATAGGGGACTCACAATCTGCTCTCACCTAACTTTTTGCAATAAAACAGTTTTCATTCCACTTCTACTATTTATTTATTTATTTATTTATTTATTTATTTATTTATTTATCTTCATTATTAACAAATCTATTTATTTCTATTTTATTTATTTGTCTCACCTGTGATATTATTTTCACTGTTTTAGTTTTACAGTATGCCTCATTTTTATTTCTTGTTGGTATTTTAACTGTGTGTACTTCTCTTTTTGAATTGAGATTTTGATCTTTTGTAGCACTCTGTAAAGGATTTTGTAAGTATGTTCTGAAAAGTACAAAACAGCTTTGGTGTCGTTATTGTCGTTATCATTGTCGTTTTTGTCGCCACTACCACCTCCGCTGTCGCCACCACCTTTGTTCTGCAGTTTAGATGGGTAATTGATCTGCTTTTTACACTGTGAGAGTGCTGTAGTCACAATGTGTTAATGAAGACACCTGCGTGAACAATTCTAAGTGAATCACAATGAGGCAGACAACTTTAATTGTTTCATTCTTTTCTAAAAAAATTTGATAGCTCCTGTAATGTGTTTTGTAGTGACTGAAGAAGTAATGATTCTTAAAAAATCAATTAATAGCATTTCCTGGTGCTTTCCTACAGAAATAAACCAAAAATCTGTCAAATAGTTCAGAATTACAGCTATTGTGGATGATAAACAGAAAGGCAATTGTAAAAAATTCTCACAGAAATGATGCTAAACACAGATTCTATCTATATATCTATCTATCTATGAATTAAATACAAAACAATTCATTTTCAGAATCTTCCAAAGCAAGCAGCCAAGCTGCAAGATATTCCACTAATATATATTATAATTCTTGGTGGCTGTAGCTCAGGTGGCAGAGCAGGTCAGCCACTAATCAGAAGGTCGGTGGTTCGATCCCAGGCTGCATCCTTGCTGCAAGCCAAATATCCTTGGGCAAGATACTAACCCCATGTTTGCCTACTGGTGGTGGTCAGAGGGCCCGGTAGCACCAGTGTCCGGCAGCCTCGCCTCTGTCAGTGCGCCCCTGGGCAGCTGTGGCTGCAATGTAGCTTGCCATCACCAGTGTGTGAATGTATGGGTGAATGACTGAATGTAGTGTAAAGCGCTTTGGGGTCCTATGGACTAGAAAAGCGCTATACAAATGCAGGCCATTTACCATAATATATGCTCTATGAGTGTACCATTGCTTAAGTTAGCCTTCTTTGCATATGTCACAGTCTAAAAAATGGAAAGGGTTAATATGTACTGTGCTGCTTAAGGGTCTAGGCCACTGTATTTCTTCTTTGAGCCTTTGCAGACCAATGAGAATCCTCCAGAGCTAATACAAACTGTTTGAAGTTTTGCCTTTAACCATTTTAATTTACTTTTTCAAGACCTCTCTGTTAGGTTTTGGTTCATGATATGTTGTCTTCTTGTTTTGCCTTTAGTTTTAGTCATCCTTTGTTTTATTTTTTTGGTGTTACTTTTGTTTGAGAAAACTTCCATTGGAGATCTACCGTTTTACATTGATACCACTATTTTTTGCTGATTTTCCTTGAGATGGTAAAAAGTTGAGTTACATGTTTGCGACTGGTGGTGGGTGTTTTTGTTTTAAGTTAAAACTGTTTTGTTGGCCTTAACTCTCCCTGATGTTAATTGATGCTTCCCACAAAACAACTGTTTGATTCAGTTTGAAATACATTTCAATCAGAACCAAACAGTTCCTCATAATTCTCCACCCTGTGCACCGTTACTTTCTTATCTCTAGGCCAGCGCAGGGACATATAACACCAACTAGAGTCACTGAACTTGCCAACACTCTCCTATTTTATTTTACCAAAATTGATCTTATATGCTGATAATTTTTCACAATTAACAAACACAAACTGTATATAAATGATGGCTATAGCCACAGACATCACTTATTGATGAGTGAAGCCTCTTTTTAAAGCACTGAGATGAACATTTTGCCAAGCTCTGTCTTAGTGTTTTGAAACTTTGTTTAACAAAAAATTAGTGCATCTGACTAAGAAACATAGAGGGAAATATATATTTGTAACTTGTGAGTTACAAAATGTGTCCACCCTAATGTATGCCCTGATTTAGCATCTATTTGACTGTTTTTTTAATGACATCTAGTAAGAGTTAAGATGACGCCAGTGAGCACGGCCTGCCGTCTAACTCCGCTACTACTGGTGATGTTGTTTGCTCTACCTGATTTAAAGGATGCTAACTCTCTGCGTGTATATGATCGCAAAACGCTTCTGGCCGTAAGATCCTCTTATTCCAAATTTTTTTTATTGTAATTATGGAAACCAGAGATCTTTCTCTCCACCGTTCCTGCCTGGCGTTCCTGTTTCAGCCTGCCTCTGTTGTGCCTCGGCGCTTCCCCAATTGAGGAGACGTCGCAGACGCCACGGAAAGGGCAGTGGTCTACTGGTGAGAATGAAGGCAGCCTTTACACATATTGGAAAAGAACCCCATCTTACTGCGACTGGATTCGACCATGTCAACTACGAGCCCTTCCTGGGCTCGACTTACACCTGCCTGACACCTGTCGTTGGGATAATTAAAACAACCCCACGTCTGTGAGTTTTTAGTTTGTTTGATTCCTTCAGCTTCACCCAGCATGGATCCAACCCATAAACAGGGCCACATGTTGGATCTTGTGCTGTCTTTAGGACTACCAATCTCCAACCTGGAAATATGTGACGCGTTTTTTTCTGACCACTGTCCTCTTGTGTTTGACATACTTTTATCTCACTGCCATTTTAAGTCTACTATTCCAAAACGCTGCTGTCACGTTTTTAAACCAACTTCAACAGAGCAATTCTCTATTGCTTTAAAAAACTGTTGACACCCTCCCTTGGCAACGGCACCGGGAAGATGGTTATGAACTTTTATGATAAGTGTAAAACTATTCTTGATGAGATTGCCCGCTTTAAAACTATGAGACAGAAAATACAAACAGACCCATGGATAAATGAGGCCACTCGTTCAGCCAGACGACGGTGTGGATCTGTATATCTCCGGCTAAAGAGTAACACCTCCGCTTCGCTGGAATCCTTATTTAAGTGTCTCTGCGAAGTTAAGACCTGGATGGCCTCAAATTTTCTTAATTTTAATGAGGAAAAAACTGAAGTGAGCATCTATGGACCAAGCTGCAATCCTAGTACCCCAGATCTTGAACTGCGCAGTTTAGCACCTTTTGTTAAACCGCATGCAAAAAATTGGGGGGTTATACTAGATAGTAAGTTTACCTTTGAGAAACAAATTAACTCTGTTGTACAGCGGCCCTTTTTTTAAATTGAGGCTCTTATCCAAGGTGAAATCCTTTTTATCTCTTAAAAACCTAGAACAGGCAATTCACGATTTTATCTTATCTCAGCTGGACTACTGTAATTCTCTATATGTCGGTGTTAGCCAGGCTTGTCTAGCACGGCTCCAGCTGGTCCAGAATGCTGCAGCTCGTCTCCTGACACGTTCAAAGAGACACGAGGATATTTCCCCGGTGCTCACCTCACTTCACTGCCTCCCAGTCCGCTTTAGAATTAAATACAAAATTTTGTTGTTGACTTAAAAAGCACTGAAATGCCTCCAGAATATCTGTCTGATTTACTGCAGCCATAAATACCCCCTAGAGATCAAGTGATCTCTCGCTCTTGGCCACTTCTAAATCCACAGAGGTAACCAGGCATTTGTAGTTGTGGCGCCGAAAATGTGGAATGATTTACCTCTCTACATTAGAAAGGCCCTGACCATCAGTCTTTTCAAATCCCATCTTAAAACACATTTATTGTCATTGGCTTTCAACACCACATGAGAGTTACCTATCTGTCGATGTAGTCATCTTTTATCAGGTATTTGTTATTGATGTTATTTGTTACTGTGTAATTTTCTTTCTTTTTTTTCTCTTCTTTGTACAGCACTTTGGCCAACATTTTGTTATTATATTTATCTATATAGATAAATAAATAATATAAATAATATGAATTCAGCATTCAATTGATTCAGTAGATTAGCTGGGGAAAGTTTTTACTGAGGTCATAGACAAAGTGATCAGTCAGTTCACTTTCTGAAAGGAAGCCTGTATAGTCAGACTCTTGCTCCTTATTAGCCATCAAAGAGAATGCAGTTTTGAGCATAGACACGACATAAAAGATAGATGTGGCCTTTGAAAAGTAAATTCAGTGACTGAAGTGACTTAGATTAATGAAGGCATTAAAACCTCAGGAGTAACAAATTTACATTAACTTAAAAAAACAAACACCATTATTGCATCCGAATGGGATTTCATATAACTTCTGCTCTACTCCAGGGCACTGAATATTATTTTCCTTTTATAAACAGTTACACTTGGGTGAAAAGGTTAACCCCTCCAAGAGATTATATGCAGAATTCCTCCAGGGAACAGTTTACATATGAGTCACTGGACCTCTCAGGCAAACAAGCAGCAAATATGTCACCTCACCTCATTTCTAAGTAAAGGCCAACCATTGCAGAGAACCTCTATAGATATTGTTTTCACCTCTGCTGTGGTATAGTTTTCCAGATATTACGTTAAAAGGTCCTGGAAAATGAGACATTTCTCTTCTGCTGGATCACTGGATCCCTCTGAAGGCATACTATGCAGAATATGTTACTCCAGCAGGGCTTACTATTGTGCTATTATAGACTGCTGGTCTAGTTTGAACTTTTTTAGCCCACTATTATTTATTTTGGCTGCTACATAATAAAAATCATGTAAAAATCAAAATCTAGGTTTTGTGTTGGGCTATGAATCAGTGAACACCCTTGCAAAGATCTTATTCTGTGCATAAGCATTACAAGCATTACAATTCATTTCATCATTTCATGATTTGTGTCATAATTTGAATTTGATATGCCGCAGCTGAATTTGATACAGTACATAATTTCTTTTCAGTTTCAGCTCTTCCACCTCTTCCACCTTATCCAGTTTGTAGTCAGATATTCTTCTTCATCTTCTTTTGGCTGGTCCATTCAGAGGTTGTTATAGCAGATCATCTGTCCCCATCTGTCCTCTTTCACACATGTACTCTTCCACTATATCCACGAACCTTATCTGTGATCGTTCCCTTTTCCTCCTGCCTGTCAGCTCCATATTCAGCAATGTATCCATTGCCCCTCCTTTTACTATGCCCAAACCATCACAGCCTTATCTCTGACTTTGTCACTGTTTCCAGACCTACATGGCAGGTCTCACTACTGTCATATAAACCTTCCATTTCACTCTTGCTGCTATCTTTCTGTCAGAAATCACCCCTGACAATCGTCTCCACCCACCCCAGCTTGCTTACACTCTCTTCTTCACATCTCTCTTCATTCTATTCAATGGTTTACCTGAAGCTTTTAAAATCATCCACCTTCACAACCTCTGCTCTTTCCACTTTCACTGTTACATCTGTTTCCCTCTCATTCATGCATTCTGTGATCATATACTGGCTCGATAACTTGTCACTCAGTCATCAAAACTTTAGGAAACCTTATTCAGACAGAATTAAAAAAAAACTCCATGGGCAGCGTCTCTCTGGCAATGTTGAGTGCAAAATAGAGGCTGAACAAATTTATTATCCTAGCGTTGGGTTACAAAATGATCCATCACACGTGTATGGTAAGTGATAGCTGGTTAGCAGTTACTTCAGTAGATATGACTCAGTAGATATGATATAACACATTTATAATTTCATTGCTTTTAATTTATTGCATTGCAGTTTTACATTTTACTTACAAATATGCATAACTAACATTCTTACGAGTTAATTTTCTTTTGATTTGTCCATATTTCTGAAGTTCTTTCCAGCTCTGTTCATAAATCGTAGGGAGGACTTTCTCCCGCATAGCAAAATTGGTATGGCCCATATCTGGCCCATACAATGTGCTTATACATGGCCCAAATACTACAAAGAATGACGGCCCTTTGGTGGACTAGATCTGGTTTGCCAGAGGTGGCCCACACATGGGCCAGCACAAGGCCAGTTGCAGACGCACTGCTGGCCCTGTGCTGACCCAGAACAATTTCAGCTCTGGCCCCAGATGTCAGCCTAATGTGTACCCTAATCAAGCCATGTAATAATAACATGTGCTGGAACATAATAGTGCAAAAGTAACATGACAAAACTCTGTTCAGGCAGTGAATGGACTGATTCTTATATAGCACTTTTCTACTCGCGCAGATTAATCAAAATGCTCTATACAACATGCCACCTAATCACGAACGTTCTTTAAACTGAGTGCTTTCTAACTACATTCACACCCTTGACATGCAGACTGGAGGAGCCGGGGATCGAACCACTAATTTTCCGATCAGTAGATGCCCCACTCTACCGCCTGAGCTACAGCCAGCCAGTGGTAAACATGAGTAAACCCTCACTAGGTTTTGGAGAAAGTGTACACTCACAAATCTGTCAAACCTGCATTTGAAATGTTGGCTACCATAGCAGTATAGTATTGCAACATGGCAATGGGTGTTCTAACTAAAATAGGAAAATATGAACATAAATAGTGCCATCATTGCCAGACTTGGCCCACATCTGGTTGACATACACCCTGCCATGACACCAGTCTTCTCTATGAGCCTAGGCCACATAAACCAAACCACAATCGGGCCAGATATGGCATGCCATCACATAAACAGTGCCATCTACGCCAGGCCTGGCCCATACCTGGATTACATACCATACCATGCCAGAAGTCAGCCAGCAGTGCCGGCTTGACACCAGATCCGGGCCAGACCTGCCTGCTATGTGGGTTTCTAATCTAATCTTTTTAATTTTGCGAAGTCATTTTTGACTTTTGAGATTACTTTTATATTTTTGAAATAGAGCTTTAAAAAAATTAACCATGCTTTCAAAAGTTGTGCATTCATAAAACATATGAAATATTGCATATTAGTGGCTCTCAAGAATACCAGTTGCCAGTGTAAATCAATAATTTCATTCAAATGTATATAAAATGAGAAGATGCATGCAGTTTTTTTTCTTTTAGTTGAGGTCATTGTGTTCATTTCGGAAAAGTTTTCACCTCACAATTTTCATGCGAGCAGTGCACTGCCAACATTCTGTGCAAATACAGAAAGTAGTAATTTACTGTGTGGGAAGATGAAAAAATAAGAGTGTGGAGGTCAGAGTGGTGGATGATTTAAGTTCTGTAAACAGGAATAATGCTTAAGTTCAGATACAGAAAAATGAATAAATTGTGCCCTTTTAATAACAATAACCTCCATAGTATTTATATTTAGAGTTGTGGTTTCTTAAATACACTCACTATGGGCATGAACGCCATGGTAGTTTTGGGCTTTTCATCATCATCATCATCATCATCATCATCATCATCATCATCATCTTTAAAAACAACCACAGCTGACACAAAGTGCTGTACATTAAAACTAACTGGCTTTTAATTATTTCTTTAAACTATTCTTTTTCCACAGTGAAATTATTGCACAGCACACATTTTGATGATTTTAATCCAAAATGAGTGTGGCAAGCGATAAGTACGCCCCCACTAATGCTGACATTTTTGGCTTTGGGAAGGTTCCAAACCAGTGTTGATATCTGTTTGGGAAAACTGTCTGTTGGAACACCCAACCAAGTTTCAACTATCTAACCACTGAATTAGTTAGATTTACTTCTCCTTCTTCATTCACTTCATTCACTAAAGCACTAATACCATGGGCAGCAAAACACCACACAAGCATAATTCTACCCCCACCATGCTTGACAGTTGGTAAAGTGTTATTACAGTGTTCTCTGAAAGCCTCAACTTTACACCTCCAAACATATGTATTTTCATTGTGGCCAAAAAGTTCAATCTTTGTCTTATCTGACCAAAGAAAATTCCCCCAAAAATATTTGGCTTGTCCATATGGACAGCTGCAAATTTCAGCTCTAAGGTTTGAACATGTTCAATATGGAGCAGCTGTTTTCATTGGCACTGTTTTGGTCCATAGCCATTAAAAACTCTCTTCACCGTGATGCTGGTGTTCCAGCATTTTTCAGGTCATTTTTCCTTGGTGGTTTTCTGAACATCCTACTTTCCTCTCATCTAAGAGTGACAGTTTAGGTGTTCTTCCAGATCTTGGCAAATTGGTGACACATCTGAGTAACACGCACTTACATACAAGTGTATGAACTGATGATCTTGGAATCTGCAGTTCTTTAAGAACTTCAAGAGCTTCAAGAGGTCTTTTCATTTTGGTTACATCTACAGTTTTCCTTGTTAGATCTTGCTCCTTGGATTTCCCAAATATTCGGAATGGGTATGCCCTGTATTGGTTAATCCAATGACTACTGTCAAACAAATCCTTTTTATGCTAGCAAACAGACTACCAGTTGTAGGTAATCATCATCATCACCAACAAGAAGTTAAGAGGCCTTGGCCTTGTCAAGTTAAAATACATTGTAGAACCTTCAGCCCCACTTATAAAAGATTTAACTCAGTGTATTTGAGCCCGTTGTGACGGTCGTGTGGCCAAATAACTAAGATGGACTCAAAGCAGAACCAAACAAGACGCAGGATAAATGTTTCTAAATCTTTGTTTGACTGCAGCAGGGGCAGGTTAACGAAAGTAGGAGCGAAAGACCACTCAGGGAGGTTTCCTTCCAGGGCCAAAAAGGGAAAGCTCCTGATGGGAAATTTTGTTAAACCATATCTCAACTTAAGTCTGCAGGAGAGCAGTTAATTATTGGGGTACTTGGAAGGGGATTTGTGAAACAGGAAACCGAAATGAAAGCAGAATAGCTGGGGTAATAAAGATAAGACCACCGGTCTTAGCATGTCAGCATGGGCAGTGGAAAGTTTCATACATTAAGTACTTGTAAAACTCAGAATGAACCCCACTATAAATAAAGGTTAGACTTTGCATGCTGTAGTCCTACTCTATACACTGCAGTACTCTGTATGACTCCTTGCTGCAAGTACATTTATTGAAAACACGATTCTGAGACTCTGTGGTCTTAAATGTTTTGTTAAAGATTCTTCTGACACTTCCCTGAAAAATGGAGTTCCACCATTGAGACTAGAGAAGAGTTAGCACCGAACATCTTCAGACTCTTCAGCCGACAGGGGGAGAACTAGGAACAAAGGAAAAACATGTAAGCACAGGGAAACACATCAACGCTCACAGAGAACAGATTTTGGCCTGTTTCCACTAATGACAGGCATGCTATCTGGTGGAGGCTGGATGGTTATGCTGGTCCCTTTATACTGATGCTGATGAAGGAGACAATGATCAGGTGTGTCTGGTTAAAGAGCGAGAAGTCCCAAGGCTCTGGCCACATGGGAGGAGAGTGCCTGGCGGAAGAATAATGTGGAACAGAGAGAAACCATCCCAAGCAATGCCCCTTTGGCAGCTGTAATTACCTGTAGGTTTTTGGAACTGATTAAATGTGACTGCAGTATAATCACAACAGTTCTACCCTGAAAAAACAAAAGTTCAACTAAATCATTAAAAGTCCCAAATTACCATGACATTCATGCCAGTGTTGAGTGTATGTAAACGTCTGACCATGACGGCATCTAACCGTATCCTGGTGTTTAGTTTTGTAATTGGCTAAAGTATCTCAGTTTGATTGTTTTTGTTTTCAGTGTATTTTGTCAATTCATCAATGTTATTTATACAGCACCAAATCACAACAACAGTCGCCTCAAGGTGCTTTATTTTGTTAGGTAGACCCTACAATAATACATACAGAGAAAACCCAATAATCATATGAACCCCCATTATGTCCATGTTAAAGGTTTGTCGAGTTACATAAGGCCAAATTCCAGGCAACTGGGAGTTATATTTCTCACAGAAAGTGCTGGCACACCCTCAAAATGGAAGGAAAAGCTGCATCAACTAAATCCACATGCAGCCTCACAGCCCACCATTGCTCACTGTAAAAATGCCTCTGGTCTGAGCAATGCACCACAAATGCTTTGTTGTTGGCTGTTGTTGGCTAAGAGTGAACTGAAGGGTCTTCACGCACACTCAGCATCTAAGTAACTGAAGGACCCTGCGGATTACTTACCTTTACGTATTCTCAGTGCTCATGTGTGCTAGATTTTATTCAGAGTAATTCCCATAACGCTGTTCTCATTTACATTTTTTTCTATTTATCTTGTCAGACAATGAGCAAAAATGAAACAAAACAAACAAAGCCGTTTTAGATTAATGTGCTGCCTCATATTTTGCATTCCGATCGACCAACCAGAGCACGCTGAGCTTTCCAGGATTGGGGCCTTAATAAACACACATGAGACAAAATTACATTAACATTAAAGCATATACACCTATTGTGGAACCCCTAAAATGAAATTCATGATACCGTACATGACAGGCATTTAAAAATTGACCAAAATCAAAACTTGAAAATTTAGCTCATTGGGTCTGTAATCTGTAAGGACATGACAGAGCCTTTAGCCTTAGACCTTTATCCTTGTGCTTAATAACTGTTGCCATTTAACATAATCACAGTCTTTCCTTGACCTTAACCAAGCTGTTTGAATCGTCTACTTTTCTTTTTATTGGGTACCAGATGATGTGAGAATGTTGTCATTGTATCTCAAATGCTTCAAGTCATGTATGAATTTGTAACTTTGATTCAGTGAAGATTTGGAAACTCCTCCACTAGTCTCTGTTCTCATTTTTTTAACAAGGAATTCTGTTTCAAAGTTACTGGAAAGACCCGAGTCTGCACTTAGATTGCATTTCCCTTCTAATGTTGCTGTCCAGAGTACACCATGCATTTGAGTGTTTTTAACAGTTATGATAAATAAGTGAGCTTTGTTAGGTGTTTCAAGCATGCAATGGAAACGTATGTGGTGTAGTAAGAAAGTTATTAATGAAACTTGTCACATCTGCGCTAACACATTTTCGCTATGAAGAACTGGGCTGACATGAATGTCGTCTTAGTTCACCAGCAAGGTTGCTAAATTTTCTGACTTTTACAATAACTTTGCCTTAATTGCACTTGTCAGATGAAAGATAATTTACTTAACAGCAAAAGGAGCAAAAAAATTAATAACTTGTAACAATGTCACACAGACATGTCATATGATATCAAAGAAAGGTTTCATTTAATTAAAATGTGTTTTGAAGTCTAATCACTAAGAATAATTTGTTTATTGTTTTACACAGAAATAGAGTCAAAGTGTTGTATATGAATAATGCTGAGAGATTAAACTTACATCACCAAAACTGTTTGGATAGTTTTCTTGGTGGTGTTTTGAAACAGTAGCGCTGAAGTACCAGAAAGCATGTATAATCAGAATTAGAAGCAGTAAGAGCCAAGAATATCCCTGATATGAAAAAGTGATTTAAATATCTAATTTTGTTAAACAGCTATAGGCTGTTATTCAGACTGTATAATAGGCAGAGCAGGAGATAAAAATCTTCAGAATATCAAAATTATGAAAATCCTTTTGTGTGTTCTTTTCAGACACACTTGGGTACTGCAATGAGAAACAGGAAAAACATGCAAGCTTATCAACACTGCAAGGCAGCCAGGCTTTTGAAGAGATAAGATTTTTTAAGAACATGGTCATGTCGCAATGTAATTCCCCCCCCCATCAGCTTTATAGAGAAAGCAGTTAATTTTCTAAACTAAAAGTTCAAAATCAAGTTTTAGAAAACTATGAAAAGTAATACTAGAATATGGGATCATAATGGTTATGTTATCAAAGTTACATTTTGAGCTGAACATAGAGTAAAGGCTGGAGGGTCATGCTCTCTTGAGAGTCATATATATAATAGAAGTAAAACATGGTAGTGACTAGAAGCTGCATAAATACCCCCACCAAGCAGGCAGCATCCTCTATACAACACTGCTGCTGAAAAGCCAAGCTGCCAGGGACACAAATATTCCTTCATGGCATGGTAAATATGTCAGTGTGTATCCCGAGATGCAGTGGTGGAAGCTGCTCAACTAAAACATTTAATTAGAAATCAAGCCACTAGTCTTCTGATGTGTTCAGATCCGAAGGCAATCACTTGAATACCATCAGCATTCATGTCTTTATCTTAACCTGCTTGGAGCGCTAGGGATCGGTAATGACACATAGTGTTTATTTTTTGCATAACGTTTATACTCCCAGTATAATCACCAATGCTGCTTTCACAAAGAATTAAAACTTTGCAAAGGTAAGTTATCTCTTTGAGCCCATATAAGCAGTGCTGTAATCAACAGTGATAACATTAGGATTATTTATTCACCAGTAGTATTCCATAGTAATATGCATACTGTATTCAATATTTAATGCTGTGAATAATAATGAATCACTGATGCAGTATGGGCATTATGAAGAATGCATACATGGAAGCAGAGTATGGTTGGAACTCAGTTAAAGAGGGAGATGTAGAGGGAGTAATTCAGACAACTAGGCCAGACAGAGGGAGTTAAATGGGCACAGGTGTTTTATGTTGCTTGAGTACTCACTTTTCTTTATTAGCTGTGGTGTACTGGAAGTCATGCCCCTAGGAGGAGACGCAAAATAAAGAGCAGGAGTGTGTACCATGTCTTTGTGTTCTGCTGATTGTTGTTTAAAGGTGGGGTCACACTAGGTGATCCATACCAAGCACTCTGACTTCTAAAGTGTAATTTGTTTAAGTAGAGTGATCGCTACACATCTTCCCGAGATCCTTAAGTTTCTATTTTTTAAAAATAGAGTAATATTATTCAACATCAGCATTTGAATTACTCGTGCAAATATGCCAGATTTTGCCATACAGACTAATTTTCATCTGCAGTCTCTGCAGTTGATCACATTTATAGATAATCACAAAAAAAAAAAACATACAAAAAAATCTGAATATAGATAAAAGGTAGAAACATATGTGAGGTATAGAAAAAAATACCCATATTTCATATTAGATATCAAAGATTAAATTAGTGAGGTCAGAGACTTACAATGACACTTCTTCAGCTTATGACAAGTTTGATTATCCAATAACCATTTTTTCTTTGTTTGTGTGTTGTTTGTTTGGTCTGTAATTCTATGTAAGTACAAGTATGCATCACTCAATAAGAAAGAATAAAAGCCATACTATTAAAACGTGTATGCACAATATGATTAAGTGTGCCCTGCTCAAGTAAGCTTGGAGAGCTGGGCCTGACTTTAGGTGGAATCTCTCATACCCGGGCATAAAAGTCCAACTCTTCCTCAATGACAGCTGCCCGTGTGAAGGTTTCCATGTTAAAGTATTAAATAATCTATCAAAGATGCGAGTAGATGATGTGTAGCCACTTCTCAAAAATACCCTAAGCAATAGCCCCCCCCCCCCCACACACACACACACACACACACAAAATACAACCATGAACCTCATTGTGCCCACAAGAGAGCTATGTCTGTCTGTGTAAAAGAGAGAGCATGAAAGAGAGTAGTTCAGCTGCCGAGACAAACTGAAGTGTGCTTGGGCCCAGGTCGTTAAACACAATATGGGTGAAAGTAGGCATAGGAGTGAGCAGGGGGGGGGCAAGGCACCCAAGCAATCCTAAAATGAGGTTGTAGCTCCTCTGACCAGTAGGTCATTGGAAGTAGTGCACAGCATGTGGGGAGGGGGTTTGTTTGTTTTTTTATTTTTGTCTTAGAGTGTAAAAGTAAACACAAGCAACAAAAAATGTGTTAAAGGCACAAACCTTATGGATGCTACTAAAGCAACAGAAGCAGCTCTTATGCAAAGGTTGCAAACATTTTTAAAAAGTGGAAAACTAAATAGCTACAGTAACTGGCAAGATTGTGTCGTGAAGTCAATTTTGTTCAGAGCAGTACGGTGGCCCCTAGAGACAAAGCACGTACAAACTCCAAAACACTTGCAAACCCCAAAACACAACGGAAGTGCTCCAGGACGCTAGGGGCAGTGTTGAGCTCGATTTGCAAAATAAACGACAAGTTTGTCTGTATGGGACGGTCTAGTCTTCGTCGCGCTTCCCAGGTTGCCTAGCAACCATGATACTAACCGCTGGAAACGTGTCATACAACTTGGTTTGACAGAAATGAAGGAGAACATATTTTGTTCATTTGTTTGTTTGTTTCTACAAGAGCTTTGTGTGATTTGATAAGTATCTGAGGCTGAGACCACAGGACAGTAAAACATGATTTTTGGGCTTCATTTCTGTACTGAACAGTTATTTCAAGATTAGTTAGTAAATAAGAATTAGCTGATGTTGTTCATGAGACTAAAGTCATATCACTTTGGTAATGCAAATATAATATGGCCAATATTATAGTTATTATCCATCCATCCATCCATCCATCCATCTTCATCCGCTTTGTCCGGGGCCGGGTCGCGGGGGCAGCAGCCTAAGCAAAGAGGCCCAGACCTCCCTCTCCCCAGCCACCTCCTCCAGCTTGTCCGGGGGAATACCAAGGCGTTCCCAGGCCAGCCGAGAGATATAATCTCTCCAGCGTGTCCTGGGTCTGCCCCGGGGCCTCCTCCCGGTGGGACATGCCTGGAACACCTCACCCAGGAGGCGCCCGGGGGGCATCCTTGTCAGATGCCCGAACCACCTCAGCTGGCTCCTTTCGATGTGGAGCAGCAGCTGCTCTACTCTGAGCCCCTCCCGGATGGCCAAACTTCTCACCCTATCTCTAAGGGAGAGGCCAGCCACCCTTCGGAGGAAGCTCATTTCCGCCGCTTGTATCCGCGATCTCGTTCTTTCGGTCACTACCCACAGCTCGTGGCCATAGGTGAGGGTAGGGACGTAGATCGACCGGTAAATTGAGAGCTTCGCTTTTACACTCAGCTCCCTCTTCACCACGACGGACCGGTGCAGCGTCCGCATTACTGCAGCTGCAGCCCCAATCCGTCTGTCGATCTCCGGCTCCCTTCTCCCATCACTCGCGAACAAGACCCCGAGATACTTGAACTCCTCCACTTGTGGCAGGAACTCATCCCCGACCCGGAGTGGGCACTCCACCTTTTTCCGGCTGAGAACCATGGCCTCAGATTTGGAGGTGCTGATCCTCATTCCCGCTGCTTCACACTCGGCTGCGAACCGTTCCAGTGCGAGCTGGAGGCCTTCACCCGATGAAGCCAACAGAACCACATCATCTGCAAAAATCAGAGATGAGATTCTGAGGCCACCAAAGCGAAAGCCCTCCGCCACTTGGCTGCGCCTAGAAATCCTGTCCATAAAAATTATGAACAGAACCGGAGACAAAGGGCAGCCCTGGCGAAGCCCATCACCCACCGGGAATGAGTCCGACTTATTGCCGGCAATGCGAACCAAGCTCTTGCAACGGTTGTATAGGGATCGAATGGCCCATAGCAATGGGCCAGACACCCCATATTCCCGCAACACCTCCCACAGGACACCCCGAGGGACACGGTCGAATGCCTTCTCCAAGTCCACAAAACACATGTAGACTGGTTGGGCAAACTCCCATGCACCCTCAAGTATCCTGGAGAGGATAAAGAGCTGGTCCAGTGTTCCGCGACCAGGACGAAAACCGCATTGTTCCTCCTGTATCCGAGGTTCGACTAACGGACGAACTCTCCTTTCCAGCACCCTGGCATAGACTTTCCCAGGGAGGCTGAGGAGTGTGATCCCCCTGTAGTTGGAACACACCCTCCGGTCCCCTTTCTTAAAGATGGGGACCACCACCCCGGTCTGCCAGTCCACAGGTACTGCCCCTGATCTCCACGCAACATTGCAGAGGCGTGTCAACCAGGACAGCCCTACAACGTCCAGAGCCTTCAGGAACTCGGGGCGGACCTCATCAACACCAGGGGCTCTGCCACCAAGGAGTTGTTTAACTGCCTCAGTGACCTCGCCCCCGGAAATTGGCGGGCCATTCCCCTCATCCCCAGACTCTGCTTCCTCCTCGGAAGACGTGTCGGTGGGATTAAGGAGGTCCTCGAAGTATTCCTTCCACCGCCTGACAATTTTCTCAGTCGACGTCAGCAGCGCTCCGCCAGCACTATACACAGTGCAGGTAGAGCACCGCTTTCCCCTCCTGAGACGTCTGACGGTTTGCCAGAATCTCTTCGAGGCAGTCCGAAAGTCTTTTTCCATGGCCTCTCCGAACTCCTCCCACACCCGAGTTTTTGCTTCAGCCACTGCCCGAGCCGCATTCCGCTTGGCCTGTCGATACCTGTCGGCTGCCTCCGGAGTCCCACAGGCTAACCAAGCCCGATAGGACTCCTTCTTCAGCCTGGTGGCTCCCTTCACCTCTGGTGTCCACCATTTGGTTCGGGGATTACCACCACGGCAGGCACCCACCACCTTGCGGCCGCAGCTCAATGCAGCAGCTTCGGCAATGGAGACTCTGAACATGGTCCATTCGGACTCAATGTCCCCAGTCTCCCTCGGAATGCTGTCGAAGCTCTGCCGGAGGTGTGCGTTGAAGATCTCGCAGATCAGGGAGGCCGTTCCTCCCAATCACGCCCCTCCAGGTCTCGCTGTCGTTACCCACGTGAGCATTGAAGTCTCCCAGCAGGACAACAGAGTCTCCAGGTGGAGCACCCTCCAGCACCCCCCCCCCCCCCCCCCAGGGACTCTAAGAAGGCTGGGTACTCTGAACTGCCACTCGGCGCATAAGCGCAGATGACAGTCAGGACCCGTTCCCCGACCCTAAGGCGCAGGGAACAAACCCTCTCGTCCACCGGGAAAAACCCCAACGTACCGGCAGCAAGCCGAGGGGATATTAGGATACCCACCCCAGCCCGCCGCCTCTCACCAGGGGCAACTCCAGACTGAGACAGAGTCCAGCCCCTCTCCAGGAGACTGGTTCCAGAGCCCAAGCCATGTGTAGAGGTGAGCCCGACTATATCTAGCCGGTACCTCTCAACCTCACGCACTAACTCAGGCTCCTTCCCCACCAGAGAGGTGACATTCCATGTCCCTATTGCCAGTCTTGGCAGCCGGGGGTCATTCCGCCAGGGCCTCCGCTCCTGGCCGCCACCCGGCACACAATGCACCCGACCCCTATGGCGCCTCCTGCGGGTGGTGGGCCTGCGGGAGGATGGGCCCATGTCTCCTCTTCGGGCTGTGGGACCATCTGGGAACTCTTCTTGCCACCAGACGCTCGCCCTCAGGCACCCTCCCTGGGCCTGGCTCCAGGGCGGGGCCCCGGTAACCCTATCCCGGGCAGGGTAAACTGTTCCCTCGGTGTCCTTTTCATAAGGGTCTTATGAATCGCTCTTTGTCTGGTCCCTCACCCAGGGCCAACTTGCCATGGGAGACCCTACCAGGGGGCAAAAGCCCCCAGACAACATAGCCCCTGGGATCCCTGGGACACACAAACCCCTCCACCACGATAAGGTAGGTATAGTTATTATATTAATCATTATTAGCTATTACAGTAGTGAACATGAACTCTGTGTCAAATACTGAGCTTCAGTACAGATTCAAGTTGCAGTTATTTATATGTCTTATCACCTTAAATCTTCACTCAAAGACAAGTATCTTTGACAGTGCATATATAGGTGTATCATATATAAGAGACAAATGTTGTTCCTTCAGTATGTTGGCATTACTAAATTTGGCTCATTGCTTACATATATTTATAAAAAGAAAATGTACGAGCTGTGATAACTGTTTCTGATAAAATGAAGAGTAGACTGATATATGAAATATTCCTTTATTGGGTGAGAAAATCAGACCATGTCATAACTGCTTTAAGTCATACAGAATAGATATCAGAGCCTTAAACAGGCTGACTTCTGCTAAATGGGTCAAACTGGGCAGAAAGTATACAAACACATAACATCCTTATAGAATATGTAACACTATAGATCAACTTACCTCAGAATATATAAAGCATATAAACAATTACAGCAATATGATGCAACAAACACAGCAGTGCTACTAATCCAAAATACTCAAAGCTTCATAGAACTGAAACAAACATTTATTTTTAGCTCCATTCTGCTGCTGATACATACTTTAGGTTTCTGAATATTACACTTGTTGCTGCCTTTCATAGTGTGTAACTTGAAGGCCCTGAGTACTTTCTCCCACACTGAAAACACTGGAATGATAACATTATTTGAACATTACCTAATAAGACTGATTCAGGACAGACAATTAGTTATTTTAAACTTTTCTAGCAGTCCTTCACAAACAGGGAACAGTCTGTCTATTCTCTCCATCTGTCAGCTGCTGCTGGCTCTTCCTCCTCCTCTTCCTCACACACTGCTGAGTTTGTCCTGGTGGATCATCAGGGGTGCAAAGCCTCACAGATGATGTGCAGCAGTGGGTCCCTCAGTCTGTCCTCACTCTGGACACTTGCAGTTGTCACACTTGGAAATCAAATGTGTGATAAGCTGCAGGATTCAAACACAAGTGTAAGTTATAAATACATGTTCATACTTTTATTACACAATCAGAGAGAAAGAAACAGAGAGAGAGTGCAGGACAGACAGACAGGTGGCAGTCTCGGGTGTATACACTGCTACAAAACAGCACAAGAGAAGGAGGATTCAGTGTTTGTGATATTACGAAACAAGAAGAGTTCCCAGATGGTACAGTGAACACATGTGTGACTCCTGTGATTAAAGCATCTTTCTTTCAGCTTAACGAGTGAACCGTCAGCTCGTTCAAACACACGTTAAAGTCCGTTTGGCTCGACACCACCGAACAGAGGCAGCAATATAACATAGCTAACATTAACAGTGCAGTGAATCCTGCTTGTGCCGTGATATTCAGGACTGCAAACCGAGCAGCATCACTGACTTTCAGCTTGTTGTGTTTGTGGATATATGACTGACTTTAATTATCCATAAAATCATCACACTCTCTGTAAGATTAAAGTCAACTATTGAACGGCGTATATTTTGAAGTAAAGGCTTTAAAACCAAGTTAGTACAAACATCGCTAATGTCACATAACTTTCCCGACATGTTGCCAACAGTAATGTTTTAATGTTCTTCATTATAAAAACATTTGCGCATAAATAAGTGACATAATATTCAGTACTTACTTCTGAAAGTTTATTCTTTGGCGTCTCCGCTTCCGCCGTTTTTTTCGGCAAAATTATCCACACCACCGCCGCGCTATGAAATCTGGGATATGTTGGGCCATGAAGGCTACACTGACCCATCCTTAAAATTCAGGGAAATTAAGGACGCATTTGAGGGCCGCATTTAGAGCAGCCTTTGAATTTGGACAGCCTTCGTCGTGTCGCTGTGACGTAATCGGCCTTAAAATGCGGCCTTTAAGGCTGTCACTACCCGATCCGTACCGGAAAACCCGCATGCGCAAATCTTACATCACTTCCTCTCTTTGCCAACATTGCGACATTCAATATATTTGAATGATACGGTTAGCGCCCAGTTAGCTCCTAGCATTTCTCAACAGCTCTCCCTCCTTTTCGACTACCGTGACATTTAAACAATGGATAATCCGTATACAAAGAAATTCATGCTTTTCTCCTCAACAGAGAGCGTCCCCCGATTGAGCAACAGTGCTGTAAAATAAGAAGAATGGCGCCTAATTACAGAGTTAATAATGCAGACTTTGTAATATCTCACGTGTAGATTCATCAGCCAGATGAAGTGTTTACTGACAATTGACAGTGATAGCGCACATCATCATCACTATTCCAACAATCCTTTCCTCACAGACAAGCATAAACACACTCGACTATCACTAAATCAAATTTAACACACGTTTGTAATGACGATAATTCAGTTTATAATAGGGTTTATTTGCTCGGTCAGCAGGTGGCGCTATCCTCGTACACTGGGGAGTAAACTGCCATTAAACGAACAGAAGAAGAAAAAAAACATCTGCACATGCGCGGTACGGATCGGGTAGACACGATTTGTACGGTCAGACTTTACACATGCGCAGTAAGGATCGGAGAGTCCTGATCCGTAACTTTCTTTTTATTTTTCGTTTTTGTCTACATTGTACTGAAATGCTTCATTATTGCAAACATTTTAAGATATACTTGTTATTCTTAACATCTTAACAGATACTCTGACCCATAACTATCGTAAAACGCTACGACCGGAAGTAGAAACCTTTCGCGCATGCGGGGTACCGATCGGGTTTCCGGTACGGATCGGGTAGTGACAAAGGCTGCAGACCCTGAATTGGGATACAGCCCAAATCCGGTCATTGGTACTTCCTGGCTTGTGTAGTTACTTGGTAACAAAAGCTCAACACTGCCCCTAGCGTCCTGGAGCACTTCCGTTGTGTTTTGGAGTTTGCATGTGTTTTGGAATTTGCAATTGTTTTGGAGTTTGTATGTGCTTTGTCTCTAGGGGCTACCGTAGAGCAGTGCTGGAAGTAACATATTACTCTGCTGTAATTACAATACATTTTCAATAATGCAATAAAGCAATTTATTACTGTACATTCCGCAATTACAGTTCAAAAACAATTATGTAATTATTTGGGTTACAAAGGTTTTTCAGTGATCTGCAGTTGGGGTGGACAGAAAAAAAAAGACAATCAAACAAACATGTTTTTGTTTTTTTTCCTGCACTTGCTACAGCTGATTCCAGTTTACAGTGGCTTGCAAAAGTATTCGGCCCCCTTGAACCTTTCCACATTTTGTCACATTACAGCCACAAACATGAATCAATTTTATTGGAATTCCACGTGAAAGACCGATACAAAGTGGTGTACACGTGAGAAGTGGAACGAAAATCATACATGATTCCAAACACTTTTTACAAATAAATAACTGAAAAGTGGGGTGTGCGTAATTATTCACTTGGAGATCATGTGAGGAGCTCAGTCATTCGAAACAGACTCAGAGTAGAGCAGCTGCTCCTCCACATTGAAAGGAGATATAGCAGAGGTGGTTCAGTCATGTGACTAGGATGCCCCCCTCCCCAAGAGGTCCCCAGAGTGAGGAAAGTCTGTACTTCTCTACTCAGACTGCTGCCCCCATGACCCGAACCCAAATAAGTGGAACAAAAAGCATGGATGAGTTGTTCTAAAGAGGTCATTGAACTTGAGATTATCAACTTGCAACAAGTCACTTCATAAAATTCATGATATTCCACAATCAGCTGTAAGTGATCTTTTAGAAAAAAAGGGAAGTGATTGGGAAATGCTGTAAATCATTGAATGAGTGGTAGATGACATAAGGTTACAGAGCAAGCAGCTCTAAGAGGGCTTTGGAGTTGACGTCACGCCGCAATGCATTGTGGGAGCGCGGCACCATTTTCGGGGTCTACGAATCAAAACAAACACACTGTGTTGGGACGACGATTACAAGATGCTAAAAGCAGCTCAAAAGAGAATGGACTGTATAGAGACCGATTTCGTTCAGAGGCGAAGCAGCGGTACTTGTGGACCTGTACGAAATACGGCCGTGGAGGATGATGTGTTGGTTGTTGTGAGGGCGCTGAGTCAGCGCGTACAAGTCGTCATTCAAGTCAGCTCGAGTACTGCGAGTGAAATGTGTTTGATTTCCCTGCAAACATTCAGGTTGGTGCAGCATAAATTCATTCCTAAGGGGGGAAATTACAGTGAGAACATGTGGAGGCTGTTAGGTGGATAACATAGTGAGTTCAGTGCATTGATGTGACATTGTCCTGAAGGATTTAGTTATTCTTTATGGTTAAAGAAATTGCAATGATTTATTCATATTTATTATAAATAATTCTAATTATACATCTTGCTTCAATATTTGTATCTTGTGTCACTAAAAATACATTTTATTTTAATTTTATACATTAATGACCTGCAGAATCTCCTTATCATATTAAGTGATTCATAATTGTGCAATGGATATGTTGTCCAGTACTTTCGCCCATTTGGTGTATTGATTTGCACATATTCCCATTTTTGCACATATTCCCAATTTGTAATAAGCTCAGCATGAGAAACGAAATGGTTTCCATTAAATTTATCTCAATGTTTTGGCATTTGATAATGTTTTAAATTCACTGGTTGCAATATCCTTGTTCCATGACTGTGAGGTCAGATAGAGACATTTTACCTCAGTCTAACTTTTACTGACAAAACACTGACTTGCCAAGGCTAATTCATAGTATAGTGATATACTATGAATGTTCTGGTCTCCTTGATGCCAGTGTTTGAAAAATGTCCACGATTTTCCTTTTGCTTCATTCTGTCTTTGTTAAGAAGAAAAGACTAAACTCTAAAAATTGGCTCACAATGCCTTCCATGAAATGCTAAAGAAGTCCTTAAGAGACCCGTTGATCAACAAAGTTGCTGCCAAGAGCTGTGTTTTTGTTTAAGAGAAATAAACATAAAACAGATATTCTGTTTTAGAAACATCACTAAATGCACTGTAAGTATATCTATCTATTTTCTTGCAAGAAAAATGAAAACAACAACAACAAACAAACCCATAAACCACCATAGCTGCACTATGAATAAATTAGTATATTTCATGAAATTACAGTGTCTCTAATCTCCTGCATTGCTTGTACTTTCATCCTCAGGAATAGCAGTAGATGAATCGTGTCTATAAAAATGTGTGATTACCAAAAGAGATTATATCAATCTTGCTTTTGGCAGTGTAGGTGTGTCTTATGAATTTATGGATAAAATATAAAAGCAAACCTTAAATTTTGAAAATTTGGATTGAAAAGGAGAGTATTTGACAAAAATGGACAGGGAGCACCAGCTGAATAATGCATATGTAAAGCAGTTTCTTTGAAGTTTTATACAAATCACAGCAAGAACATAGGTTTAGGCTCAGAATTGGTGCCCACATATTTCCCACATACATCCAAAATAATGGTAACTGGGCTGTGGGATTTGGCAGGTGGTTGGCAGTCCCATTATAGCAATACAGTGCAGGGAAATGACCCACTTAGAAATAAATCACTGAGCCGGTACATACATGAGCTGGGCGCTCATGTATGTACCGGCTCACTCCTGGTGGCCGATTGGCGGGGCCGGGCGCCTGTGGCCCGGCTGAGCTCCTTCCGGGGGTGGGATGCCCTCAGGCCTCTGGGCCTGAAGCTCGGTCCTCTCTGGCACAGCTGCCTGCCGGCAGAGCCCGCGGGCACGCCACTGCAACCCCCTCTGGCATCTGCTCCGTGGGGCTCTACTCAGCTCTTCCCAGGAGGGTGGCACGGTTCCCCCCCTTTTGGTGGTCCTCCTCGGGTCCTCGTACTCTGGGGCCTCTGGATGTCTGGGGCCTGGATCTCCTCCATACCTGCTTCATACCCTGGAGGACGGGGCTATGGCTCCCCACACTCCCTAGCAGATCGTTACATGGAGAAACCTTTGGAATACAAGCATGCTGATCCACACAGGTGTGCACACAGGTGTACACACGGGTGTTCACAGACGCGGACTACAGCTTTCTTGGCTGCTGCTTCAAAGCACGTTGTGCGCTGTCTATCTTGCGTGCTGCACAATATCGTTTATTATTTACTATCTACTGATATCTACTGCTAGCTAGTTTATTGTGATGGTGCTGTTTTTTTTATTATGTCGCTCTTTGTTGTTTGCTTTCTCTTCTGTTTTTTTTCTCCATACAGGTGATCCAGGTGTTTTGTTTGTTTTTCTTTTTTCTTTTTTTTTCTTCCCCCCCCCCCCTCTCACCGTCTCCTCTCCCCTTTGGTTTTCTTTCTCTCCCTCTCTTTCTTTCATTCTTTCTCCCTGTCCTATCCCCCATTCATGTCTGTCCCGTTTGTAGCAACTGAAAATAAAATAAATTCATAATTACTGTATAATAAAGGTCAATCAAATGGACCAATATGGCAAGGCCATGATGATCCACTTGGTAAAATAAATCCGCTTGGCATCTTTCTTGGCCTTAAGACAACAATTCTGATGGCTAAAGATCCAAACGGGACACAAAAAAAGAAGAAGAAAGAAATCACATAATAATTTCTCTTGCTAGCTGAAGTAGATTTGTTTTCTTTATAGACATGCTGTGGTAAGCTGACTTGTCCTGCTGCTTCTGCTCCAAGGTTTACTGCTCTTTTGATTTAGCCAATAATGTTCTGAAGTGTATAAATCCATGCTCCACACTCTAAGAAATGAAACATGGGCTTTTTAAAAATTAATTCTTAGTTTTATGTTCAATATACTTAAAATTGTTAATCTTATGGGTGTAATTAATATTTTTAAATTTGATTTAATTAATTCTATACCGTTTTAATGTTAAATAATATTGATATTTCCAATTTATTGAACACATTTAATTAAATCCAAAGAGCCCTTTCCACATCCTTTCTGAGCATGCGCAGAGAATGAAAAAAAAATCTTCGCGCATACGCGTTGACCTTCTTCATCGACGCCACAGTGTGCTTTGGCCACGTGTCTGGAAAGAGGGATTAATCACGATTCATCCGTTGGAGTTAAGGTAATTTCTTCCTATTTTTAATAGAATATAATTTAACTAGTACTTTGTGATAATATATGGCGTATATTTTTCCGGTAAATATGTGGGCAGTATGTGTTCTGTAGGTTGTAGCATTTTGCTAGCATTGGAAACATTCATTTGCATATTGTCCCATCTGCGTTTAAAATTTCATTCGAACTCCAAATAGCACACTTATTTTATTTGTTTTATTGCACTATCAAGTTAGGAGAACGTTAGCCCGAACAAGAATTGGGATACATGTGCAGTGATTGTCGACGAGTCCATACTCTGTTTCACTGAAGAGACCCGCTAGCTGCGTAGTTTGCATATCTTCGCGCATCAAGTCTCAAAGAGACCTCTGAAGGTGACCCCTGCTTGCCCCCAAAAATAAAATCAAGTATACTGGGTGGTTATTGCTCCGTTTGTTTGCTACGGTGTCAAAGATATTGCACTTTTATTTAATAGGTCATTGAGAGTTGAAGAGCCCCCCCAAAGCAAAACGACAACGGCCAAAAATAGGCCAAAACATGCCACAAAATGCTCTGCTTGGTTAGTGCTTGTTTGCCGGTAAAATTAACATTTGTGCTGCTACGGTTAACCGGTTGTTATTAATGTTTTATTTTTCCGCGATGACGTCACGGGCGTCGAGCACGCTCCCCGTGCTTACGGGCGCGAGTGAGCGTCCGGGTGATGTAGAAGTCGTAGGAAATGCTCGCTCGCACCCGAGCATTTTGTGGCATGTTTTGACCTATTTTGGGCCATTTTCGTGTTGCTTTGGGGGGGTGAACTCTGAATGACCTATTAAATAAAAGTGTAATATCTTTGACACCTAGCGATACAAACGAGGATTTTACCAGCACAAACCGATACAAACGGAGCACTAGCCACCCAGTATACTTGATTTTATTTTTGGGGGCAAGTGGGTCACGTTCACAGACTGGGCTGCTCCGGTATATGGTAAACGTGCTCACAGGAACAGATTTATGAAATGAGTAATAGAAATTTTGGAGCATTTGAAATTTAACTTGTATTATTAATACATTTTAAAAGAAACAGGATTGTTCTTAAGTTTAGACCATCTCTGTGCTACCCCTTTGCATGTGTCTCACTGTACACGATTAATTTTTTCTGTTTTTCTTTTTCTCTCAGGTTGCTGGTTGTGGAATTTGGAGCTGCGGAGATTTGAGCTGTGCTCCAAAAGTGCATGTTGAAGGTACCTAATGCTTTCATATTATTTACTTTTTCCTTAATACGCAATTTTACATTTTGAATTCTCTTATTTGGTCTTTTAGGTTATCACCACAGTTCCACTGCTGTCCACATTCATGAGCAGTCTTGACCAGTACTCTGACCAGTTGATGAAGATTCTACGAAAAAAAGGAGGGGAAACAGCGCGGCGGATCACAGCAGCGTTGTCTGCAATTTCACAGGTATTCTGTCTTGTTATAATGTTCTGTAACTAATAGATTAGTTGCAGGTTGATCTCAGGTCTGGTTATTAACCTGTATTTTTAACTTTCTTGGGTCATTTTATGCTTGTTCTCTCCTGCGTTATACTTCTCATCTCGCTTTTGGCTTATATTCTGAACTTGGTCCTGACACAAAGCAGAACTAAGTAACTCATGCCCCTAGAGGCCATAAGTGCCATTGCTGGCATTGTAGCTTTTTTCTTTTCTTTTCTTTTTTTTTGTTACTCATTAATTGTCCAAAGGAATAATTAGCTACACTGAGAAAAGACAAAGGCAGACAACATTTCACATTTCGCCACAACTCAGTGACACAGTAGATTATTTTTTTTCACTCAAACTTGGTATAAATACTGCAAATGTGGTGGTAGCCCGCATACCTCATATTAACGTGACAGTGTGTAGTTTTTTGTCATAAATTTTTGGAAATCTCTATCAAAATGTTTTTGATTCCTTTGAACAGTACTCCTATGCAACAACACTTATCTTCCTTCTTTCGGGTGGTACACCACGCTAAAGCTGCATTTTCCACGACCCAATGTATCGCAATCAGTGTAATTGGACTCATAACTTATAATCTTTATGGGAATGAATTGGTAAGCTTCTCATTCTCTAACACAAAAAACTACTTGCTTGCAAAAAGCATGTTTAAAATTACTTAAACAATTATGAATTGGTTAAAAAACAATAAAAATTGACTTAAGTTCTGTGGGGGTCTCTAAAAACTTCAAAAAAGTAATTGCGCTGCATGTGTTGTTGTTTAGAGTTCCCGAATCGAAGTGAAGCGTGAATGCATCCTTAAAGCTGTGATTATATACCTGAATGAGAACCCTGAAAATCTCATCAAAGAGTACATGGTAAGTTTATTTTTAAAGGGATATTCCACCCCTCAGTAAAATTTTGACTGTCATAATTCCCAGAGTTTTGTAAGTTGAAAAATGTATTTTCTAAACAAGCCCAGGCATTCTCCTGTTCTGGCAGCAATCAGTTTTCTTTAAATTAGCTTACAACAATAAAGTGCATGGGAAATACTAGGATTTTGTTTCCATTCACTTACATTGTTTTATGCGAAACTAAAGAAAATGACCCTGGTCAGCAGAATATTGATAATATTATTAATGCATACTCCTTCTGCCCTCTGTCCATGTTTCATGTATCTTCTTCTTGGTCTTTATTTGGTGATAGTCTTAAATCCACATTTTTCTTTGGTCTGTTCTCCTCAATCTCATTCAGGGATATGTGTAATTAAGATAGTGTGGACCATTTTAACTAAAATGGAGTGAATAGATAGATGATGCAAGGACCAAAATACAACGGATTTAAAATATTTCTGTCCTTTTCAGGATTTCAACGTGATGGAAGCTGAAGAGCTTGAGAGGATGGATTTGGCGTGTTTATAAAATAATCCATGAAGGAGCACAGCCTGATTACTCCCTTAAAGATGTTGGCATCATTATCGAGAGATGCACAGTCTTGCAGGATCTTCACGATGTGACGAGTGGGTGTGCACTTTTGTTTGGGCTAATTTACTGCCTCAATCTGAGTTACCCAAAGCCACTTCGCTACACATTTGAGTTCTTCCAGAAGGTGCTCATGGGACTGGGAGACAAAAAACTGTCTAACAAAATACAAGTGCTGAAGAACAAACTCTGCCAAAAGGAGACGCAATGACTCTTCTAGATTGAAATGTCTCCCAAAATAAGTGCTCTGTTTTACTATTTAAAAGCTTATAAATATATATATGTTGATCCTTGTTTGTAAATATTTTGTCATAGTTTTTAATATTTAGGAGATTTACTCTTTTGATTGTGGAAAAGAAAACATAATTCAGAAACTGAGTTTTTGGAACTGAGGACAAAATTACGCAGATGGATATATTTTCTTGTTTCACAACATTTTCTTCAGTTTGAGTTGCTGTGGTAATTCTGCAGACTGTAGCCATTGCAGACCTACAACTGTAGATCCTGAAATCATCCTACTCCTCACTACACTGTCACTTAGTTGAAACTGGAAAGTTGTTTCAGATGTTTACATTTTATTTTACACACTTCGTTTAATGTTGCATTATGCAGTGTTGTTTCCCTGTTTAAGCTTTGCCTCATTGAAGGCTTTTGTTCAAGTTGTTAAAGCAACACAATTTTTTTTTTTTTTTTTTTTTTGTATTTACACTTCATATTAGTTCTCGTGTACCAGGTTTCCATTGTAGGTCAAGGATCTTGAGTGTTATAAATGTTAAAGTGTATGTGCAAACAAATGTGAAAAGGTTCTAAGGTTTTCACCTGTACTCAAGTTAAGTACTGGATTTTTGGTCTTAGCATTTAATTAAGAATATTTTGAGATTTGCTATATGCATTTTTTTATTGTAAAATTTATTATATAATAGAAAACTTATAATTCTGAATCCGATTTTTGGAACTGGGGACTAAATCGTTTTTACCTTTTTGTGTCACTTAACTATTTTCTGTACTGTAATTGCATTATACAGTGATTTTTAAGTTGCTGTGGTAAATCTGCAGATCTGACTATAATCACAGTTGTATTGAATTTGACATCTTACGGCACACTACAATGTCACTTTGTTGAAACTCGGAAAGTTGTTTCCAATGTTTAAATTTTGGTCATGCACTTTAAGCATTTAATATTGCCTTATGCAGTGTTGTTCCCTGTAGAAGCTTTGCCTTGTCAAGGCTCACCGTAAATAAAGTTGTTGATGCAGCACCCTTTTTTTGCATTTACACTTTATGTAAGCTTTAGTGTAAGAGTTTTCTATTGAAGTGCAAGGATCTTGAATGTTATAAATGGTAACTCGTGAGCAAGTGTAAAAAGGTTTTTGAGTTGTCACCTGTACTCTGTAGTTAAGTGTTAGACCTTTGCTGAAGACCTCTGAAAGGTCCAAACACCTAATTACAATGTATAGATGACAACTCAGGAACCTTTCTAGACTTGTTTTGTTGATACCTAAACATTTAGCATATAGATGAAACTATTAATTAAATCATAATTAATCAAATTAATTAGGTCCAAAACGCAATCTAAATGGTGCCATTAAATTCAAATTAATATTGTCAATTGAACCTAAAGCAATACAGTTAATAAAATGAACAAAGTGTTTAAATTCAAATTAATGGTGTTAAATAATAACAATGAAAGGAAAGCTGTTGCTTTTATAGAACAATTTCACTTCTGATATACATCACCATTGAAATTGCAGATAACAACCATATTGATTTATGTTTAATTGACCAGGTTTTGTGGAAAAGATTGCCTTAACTTTGTCAATTAAATCCAACGTTTTATTTCTTAGAGTGCACACAGGCTACTTTTTCTTTTTGTAACTCCTTACCACTATAAGCAGGGCTGCACATAAGTGGTCCGCAGGTGCGCATTCAATGTCAAAATAAAAGACGCGCACCAGATAAGAAGTTGCAACGCGCGTTTGAGTACATAAGATTTCCTGGAGGTGGACAGACATTTGTTTAGAACTCTTAAAGATGTCGAAGAAGCAAGCTCCTTAATGCAATTACTTTGGTGTTTCTCGACCTCCAAAGAAATGTCAGAAGGAGTCCGAACCGCAAAAGAAGCGCGTACTCTCAGAAAAGTGGTTGCAGGAGGTGAACTGGCTTCAAACAAATGATGAACGCACAGAGATGTGGTGCAGAATATGCCGTGAAAATCCCACTCTAGCGGACAGAAACAGTGCCTTTTATATGTACGCAAACGCGTACATATTTTGACAGTGAATGTGCACCTGCGGACCACTTATGTGCACCCCTGAGTATAAGTGTACTAAAGAACATCATCAGCTTAAATTCAAACTGATGACTCCCACTTTGCTTCTAGAACCGATTCCTGTGAGTCAGCAGGCATATTAAAACACATTTTTGCACTTATTTGGGTGGTTATATTAAAGCATTATCTAGAATAGCTTTCATTTCAATGGTCATTGAGGTATGACAACTGCATATATATCCAGTCAAATCTGATAAAAAGTGCTTAAAGGTTTGCTGACTTGCATACATATAAGGTTTTAAATGCTTGATTCGCTGGAAGTTATACAAGTCATACCGCAATTTTTACTTCTGCAAAACTCTCCCACAGGTTACAATTGCAATTTTTTTCAGTAATGCTTCTGCTTCTCCCCCAAAACTAGCTGTGACCATGGATCCCACAGTCTGCTCTGCAACAGTACAAGACAATCGATCACGGTACTATACTATAATGTACTATGCCACAATGCTTCTAACTACTGAGTTTAACCTTCGCTAAACTGTATTTTGTATCAATTATTATTACATAATTTCCCTAGTGATGAATAAAGCATTCTGATTCTGATTTATCTACCTATCAGATTGAATTACTCGTTATCTGAAGGCGCTGAAATGCGTAAGTGTTGTTTTGGCCCATTTTAATCCCTAAGCACATTATAGTTGGTAGTTTAAAGGCTATGAAAGCATACATTTCATTTGATGGTCCCACGTGAAGCTATTAAGGCCATCGTTCTTCTCCCTTATCCCTACGGTGGCCCCTAGAGACAAAGCACGTACAAACTCCAAAACACATGCAAATTCCAAAACACATGCAAACTCCAAAACACTTGCAAACTAAAGAACACATGCAAACTCCAAAACACTTGCAAACTAAAGAACACATGCAAACTCCAAAACACGTGCAAACTCCAAAACACTTGCAAAATCCAAAACACTTGCAAAATCCAAAACACGTACAAACTCCAAAACACTTGCAAAACCCAAAACACTTGCAAACTAAAAAACACATGCAAATTCCAAAACACGTACAAATTCCAAAACACTTGCAAAATCCAAAACACTTGCAAACTAAAAAACACATGCAAATTCCAAAACACTTGCAAAATCCAAAACACTTGCAAACTAAAAAACACATGCAAATTCCAAAACACGTACAAAATCCAAAACACTTGCAAACTAAAAAACACATGCAAATTCCAAAACACGTACAAACTCCAAAACACGTACAAACTCCAAAACACTTGCAAAATCCAAAACACGTACAAATTCCAAAACACTTGCAAAATCCAAAACACTTGCAAACTCAAAAACACATGCAAATTCCAAAACACAACGGAAGTGCTCCAGGACGCTAGGGGCAGTGTTGAGCTCGATTTGCAAAATAAACGGCAAGTTTGTCTGTATGGGACGGTCTAGTCTCCGTCGCGCTTCCCAGGTTGCCTAGCAACCGTGATACTAACCGCTGGAAACGTGTCATACAACTTGGTTTGACAGAAATGAGGGAGAACATATTTTGTTCATTTGTTTGTTTGTTTCTACATGAGCTTTGTGTGATTTGATAAGTATCTGAGGCTGAGACCACAGGACAGTAAAACATGATTTTTGGGCTTCATTTCTGTACTGAACAGTCATTTCAAGATTAATTAGTAAATAAGAATTAGCTGATGTTGTTCATGAGACTAAAGTCATATCACTTTGGTAATGTAAATATAATATGGCCAATATTCTAGTTATTATATTAATCATTATTAGCTATTACAGCAGTGAACATGAACTCTGTGTCAAATACTGAGCTTCAGGACAGATTCAAGTTGCAGTTATTTATATGTCTTATCACCTTAAATCTTCACTCAAAGACAAGTATCTTTGACAGTGCATATATAGGTGTATCATATATAAGAGACAAATGTTGTTCCTTCAGTATGTTGGCATTACTAAATTTGGCTCATTGCTTACATATATTTATTAAAAGAAAATGTACAAGCTGTGATAACTGTTTCTGATATATGAAATATTCCTTTATTGGGTGAGAAAATCAGACCATGTCATAACTGCTTTAAGTCATACAGAATAGATATCAGAGCCTTAAACAGGCTGGCTTCTGCTAAATGGGTCAAACTGGGCAGAAAGTCTACAAACACATAACATCCTTACAGAATATGATGTAACACTATAGATCAACTTACCTCAGAATATATAAAGCATATAAACAATTACAGCAATATGATGCAACAAACACAGCAGTGCTACTGATCCAAAATACTCAAAGCTTCATAGAACTGAAACAAACATTTGTTTTTAGCTCCATTCTGCTGCTGATACATACTTTAGGTTTCTGAATATTACACTTGTTGCTGCCTTTCATAGTGTGTAACTTGAAGGCCCTGAGTACTTTCTCCCACACTGAAAACACTGGAATGATAACATTATTTGAACATTACCTAATAAGACTGATTCAGGACAGACAATTAGTTATTTTAAACTTTTCTAGCAGTCCTTCACAAACAGGGAACAGTCTGTCTATTCTCTCCATCTGTCAGCTGCTGCTGGCTCTTCCTCCTCCTCTTCCTCACACACTGTTGAGTTTGTCCTGGTGGATCATCAGGGGTGCAAAGCCTCACAGATGATGTGCAGCAGTGGGTCCCTCAGTCTGTCCTCACTCTGGACACTTGCAGTTGTCACACATGGAAATCAAATGTGTGATAAGCTGCAGGATTCAAACACAAGTGTGACTTATAAACACATGTTCATATTTTTATTACACAATCAGAGAGAAAGAAACAGAGAGAGAGTGCAGGACAGACAGACAGGTGACAGTCTCAGGTGTATACACTGCTACAAAACAGCACAAAAGAAGGAGGATTTAGTGTTTGTGTTATTACGAAACAAGAGGAGTTCCCAGATGGTACAGTGGACACACATGTGTGACTCCTGTGATTAAAGCATCTTTCTTTCAGCTTAACGAGTGAACCGTCAGCTCGTTCAAACACACGTTAAAGTCCGTTTGGCTCGACACCACCGAACAGAGGCAGCAATATAACATAGCTAACATTAACAGTGCAGTGAATCTTCCTTGTGCTGTGATATTCAGGACTGCAAACCGAGCAGCATCACTGACTTTCAGCTTGTTGTGTTTGTGGATATATGACTGACTTTAATTATCCACAAAATCATCACAATCTCTGTAAGATTAAGGTCGACTATATATATTTTTTTAAAGTAAAGGCTTTAAAACCAAGTTAATTCTGAAAGTACAGACATGACTAATGTCACATAACTTTCCCGACATGTGGCCAACAATAATGGTTTAATGTTCTTCATTAAAAAAATATTTGCGCATAAATAAGTGACATAATATTCAGTACTTACTTCTGAAAGTTTACACTTCCTCCGCTCCGCTTCCACCGTTTTTTTTCAGAAAAATTATCCACACCACCACCGCACTATGAAGTCCTGGGATATGTTGGGCCATGAAGGCTACACCGACCCATCCTTAAAATTCAGGGAAATTATGGACGCATTTGAGGGCCGCATTTCGAGCAGCCTTTGAATTGGGAAAGCCTTCTTTATACCAGCTAGAGAGAGAACGCTCATCATTTACTGTGACGTAATCGGCCTTAAAATGCGGCCTTTAAGGCTGCAAACCCCAAATCCGGTCATTGGTACTTCCTGGCTTGTGTAGTTACTAGGTAACAAAAGCTCAACACTGCCCCTAGCGTCCTGGAGCACTTCCGTTGTGTTTTGTACATGTTTTGGATTTTGCAAGTGTTTTGGAATTTGTACGTGTTTTGGAATTTGCATGTGTTTTTTAGTTTGCAAGTGTTTTGGATTTTGCAAGTGTTTTGGAATTTGTACGTGTTTTGGATTTTGCAAGTGTTTTGGAATTTGTACGTGTTTTGGATTTTGCAAGTGTTTTGGAATTTGTACGTGTTTTGGATTTTGCAAGTGTTTTGGAATTTGTACGTGTTTTGGAATTTGCATGTGTTTTTTAGTTTGCAAGTGTTTTGGATTTTGCAAGTGTTTTGGAATTTGTACGTGTTTTGGATTTTGCAAGTGTTTTGGAATTTGTACGTGTTTTGGAATTTGCATGTGTTTTTTAGTTTGCAAGTGTTTTGGATTTTGCAAGTGTTTTGGAATTTGTACGTGTTTTGGAATTTGCATGTGTTTTTTAGTTTGCAAGTGTTTTGGATTTTGCAAGTGTTTTGGAGTCTGTACGTGTTTTGGAGTTTGCATGTGTTTTTTAGTTTGCAAGTGTTTTGGATTTTGCATGTGTTTTGGAGTTTGTACGTGTTTTGGAGTTTGCATGTGTTTTTTAGTTTGCAAGTGTTTTGGAGTTTGCATGTGTTTTGGAATTTGCAAGTGTTTTGGAGTTTGCAAGTGTTTTGGAGTTTGTACGTGCTTTGTCTCTAGGGGCCACCGTACTTATCCACAATATCTGGATGTGAAGAAAAAGAGTCAATGGTGTTTTAAAAAAAAATACATAAGAGCATGTGATTTAATGTGCCATTTGTTTTTACATCAATTTTAAATAATGAGGAAAAGGGACTGTATAAAACCACTAAGACAGTAAGATCCTAAAGCAGCCAACAAACTCTTTTTACAAATTGAAGGACAGACAGACAGACAGACAGATAGATAGATAGATAGATAGATAGATAGATAGATAGATAGATATCATTTAAACAAACCTACCTAAACTTCTAGTTAAGGCATGTAAGTTTGCCTTGAGGCAAATAAGTGTGAATGCAGTTTACAAGGGTACTTGAATAGTGTATATCGTATTAGTCGTTCAGCGCTAAAGCCTATCTGCTGGCTCATGATATTAAAAATCTCTGAGGCACAGACCCAGTGCAATTATATCATGTCAGGGTGCTCCTTTCAGCCAGTATCAAGGGGAAAAAATCAATGGCTACTATCTTGTCTCCTCTCCTGTCACATGATTGGAACAGCAGTTAGGTGTGTGCTTTAGGATACATGGCTAGTTGTATGCCGCTGGGTCTCTGGTCAACAAATGTACTTCCCTTGTCTAGAGAGGTATTTATGGTCTGTAATCATGCAAAAAGGGTACACTCGCATTCCTGATCACTCTGTGTTAGAAAAGGGAGAGACATCTGTGTCAGGCAAACATGAATGAATCACACTGTAGGCGATAAGAAAGGCCTATACAGGTTGGAGTGACAGTTGAAAGTTGAGCTGTAGGCACAGTATTGACTGGAAGTATGCCTGCTGTGGATTCGCAACTTCACAATTAACTGCTGTTTCACTGCATACCATTCACCAGGCACTCGTACAAAAACAGGGGTATTTAGAATAATGAGCACCATCTATGCAAGCTGTCTTCCTTCTGGTTATATTCAGAAATGGACTCGTGCTTCCTCCCACATAGAGTGTGATCTCGGTGCATTATCAACTCACAGTGTCAAACCAGACACTGTTACCATCAGGGGCATCTGTAAAACATCTGTCTGGCCTCTATATAGTTTATCACCTGGTGTTGTTGTGTGTTTGCTCCCCAAATTCACCATACAACATATTTTTGTTGTTATTGTTATTTTGTTTTGTATTTCTAATTACCAGATACACTGCTTCAAGATTTGTGGAGATGTTTTCAGAGCAAACAAAGGTTCAGAGTATGTTCCTAAATACATGTACAGTTGCAGTGAATTGAAATTCATAGAAAAATAGTTAAAAAAATTATTCTCAACAATATGGAAGGCTTCAGGGTAGTGCGCAAATACTGAAGTTTTTATATTTAATGTATTTTTTTATGAGTTGCTCCAGGACATAATATTAAATATTGAAAACTTATTTTAAGTGAGGAGAACTGCAACACCGTTTTGGACAAATGACATGCACGATCTTACAGCTGTGCTGCCACACATACACATATTTATAGCTTCTGTCAAAGCAGTGCTTTGTATTCATTTGACACCTCAGCCTTCACATTTGGCATGTAATGAAAAACTGGTCAGTGGGCTATTGATGCAGGGAGAAGTGTGTTTGATAGGGTCTGCAGGAGTCCTGCTCGGCATCACCACTAACGGACTCCACTGAGTGCCAATCACATGGAGCCAGCAGGGCTATGGCTTCCTGCTGAGTTGAAACCCCACCATGATTCAAGCAATCAATGCAGACTTAAATGCATTGTGGATGTACAAGCAGTGACGGCCTGATCTAGCTGCTGCATGGCACAGCTAAGCTCACCTGTGAAAAGCGAATGTTGACACAGGAGAAAAATGTGGAAACATCAATTCTAAGACCAGGCTGTGTAGTAGAATAGAATCATCACTTAAATTCTGTAACTTTTTTTGCTTAATAGTCAGGAGTCAACAACATACTGGAAAATTATTCCATTCATTCCCTCTGTCAAGTTCCTTCAGACTGGAAAGAAAGCTTCTGTGAAATACAGTGTTTAGATCTCTGACGATGCTCTTTGGGGTTTAGCCTTCAGCATTGCCTGGGTCAATCAAACACAGTGAGATATCTGTCCTTAGTTTACCCAGTCATTGTCTCAACTGTATGCTTTGGGTAATTGTTAAGCTGTTAGCTTCTGTAAACCTGACAGAAGGAGGTGAGTAATATCCCTTGAAAAACATCATGTCTGTTTCAGTGTTCTACAATTTCCCATCATAACATACTAAATTACGATGCGTTTAAATACTAAGCATTTCGTTCTGACTTTTTACTAACTATGCAACATTTTTTTCATGTAGTAATAATATTGTATGAGCAATACAGAACTCCAAGACTAAATTGTATTTTTCCCGTTTTTATATTTTAATTTAAAAGTGTTTAAACCTTAAATATAAACTTACAATAGTAACACTGGACACGTGGACAAAGTAGACAAACTGAGCCTATACTCAGTTCAAGGTTATCAGTAAACCTTAAATATTAATATTAAATAAATAAAGTATTTAATATTCTGTTCTGAGAAAGCATCACATAGTCAAAGCAGCTTGATCATATGTCAGTATATTTAAATATATACATAATTATTTGTACCCCTGCCAATCACTTCAGCTTAGTCTGGCCATATTCACTGCTCAGAACAACTAAAGGTACAATTATTTTTCTTTCTGCAAAATGATTAAGCACTTATTTTAATGTCAAAACTTGTTTAGCCACTCCTTTTGTATGTTACAGACAGCAACACTATATTAAAGCATGTTTGTGACATAATACTACTACATTTGTCCTTTTAGCCTTCAGAGATTGCTAAAACCCTTTTCAGCTTCTGAAAAGAATGACACAAGAACAACAGGAAGCAATCTGTGGAGTGCTTCATCAAAAGCCAAGGTCTCCTGGCCCAATCCCCTTAAGAGTACCCATACTTTCACTGCTAAACAGGGGATTTTGTTTGTTTTAATTTGTACTTGGTGTATTTTCAGGCAGTGTGATTAGAGCTTGATTATAGCTTTTGCAGCCAAGATTCCAGATTTTGATCATTTGCATTCCCCTCAGCTCAAACCTTTCTCTAAACTGTGTATACAAAACATTACGTACTTTGTAAAATTCACTTCTGTAGTACTCAGAAGGGGATAGGTGTGCATGCGCAGGAGCACACCCTTTGAAATGCTGAGGTGGCCTATGGGCATGTAGAGCAGTAAATGGAGCGAGATGAAATGTTTCACACATCATTTTGTGCTTTAGTAAACAGCTTGGAAACTCTCTGGATTCGGTTTTGTATCCACTGTTTCTTTCACACATGTGACAACAGAAAGCAAGCCATCTATAGTCCACTTTGACTGTGGAGGGAGGCACATTCAAAGACTCCAACTTCAGTTGTCTTCAGTGCACACAAAAGACAGAGAACAGCATTCTCCAGCTGATATTTATCATTCAGCGCCTTAGCACTACCATCTGTGTCTGACTAACCTGCTGTTCTCTAAAACAAAGGATGCATTATACAAAAATCCAAACCATTATCAAGAAATCTGATTATATAAAAACTGTACACAAAAGCCTGTAATTGGCAACCTGTCCAGGGTGCACCCCACCTCTCCATGACCCTGAACTAAATAAGTAGAGAAGGAAGGAATATCGTGACAATGTCTCGGTTTTTCTTGAGCCTTAGTTCTTTTATGGTGTTGAATTAGATTTAGATTTACTTTGTTTCCAGAGCATTTAGTCCTGGTTGCATTTTAATTTTAATTAACTGTTTGTATTTATAGTTTTTATCCCCCTCAGTGTTTCCCTCTGTTTCATCCTCCTGTGTTTACATCTCTGCTCATGTTATTGCAATTGAGTTTTGGTTGTTCATTTCCTGTTTTACTTTGGTAGAGGCATTAATAACACATGAGCTATGCCAAACATATTTTAACCTGTTTCTGTGGAACTACTAGGTATTTAATATGTGTGTTATTCTAATAGCTTATGGTATAGATGGGATTTCTCATTCCTTAGGTTACTTACTTATTACTTACTTACTTATTAACTCATTTATTTTGAACTACTAGTTAGAAAGATTAGGAATAAAACTGAGACTAGGTAGACATTACAGGTACGTCTAGAACAATAAAACTTCCATCCCATAGTTCAGGGACAGAGAGGTTCAGATCATCTTTGCACTTCTAAAGTGGATTTCCATGTTGTCTGAAAAGTTGACAGTCTGTGTAGTAAGAACGAACAAAAATGGTCTATTGCTTCATCTCTGAGTGCTTCTTTAAAGGTCACACAAAAGTAATAATGCACATAAATGAACACCAATGGGGAGGAAGATGGACTGGGGAAGGGGGGGGGGGGGGGGGGGGGGGGGTTATTGTGCTTGCAAGACACAATACGACAGGATTTGAAAAACTATTATGAATCTAACCACTTCTGTATTTAATTCAATCTAGAATGGCTTAACCAATAAACTCTTAGTCTCATGAAGAGACACTTAACCATTATTATTATTATTATTATCAGAAACTGTTACCAATATATAGTTTAGAAAGTGCTCTCCAAAGGTGTCTGCACACTGCTATCTAGTCCTCATGAAAAACAATAAAAACAAAACCAAACTTACATTGTGCTTCTTTTCTCAATGATGTGCTAAGAAGTCTGTGTTTGTGTTTCCATGTGGCATAGCTGACATCCTTTGGGGGTCTCCGCAATATCTGTTCTAGCATCAACGATAGAAACAATGAAGGCAAAACTGCCTGAAATAGAAACACAGGCAGGAATAGCTCTGCATACAAATATGTGTTTGTTCACTGCAGCTTTGTGCATCTTTGTTTATTAATAGATAGATAGATAGATAGATAGATAGATAGATAGATAGATAGATAGATAGATAGATAGATAGATAGATAGATAGATAGATATTTCATCAGATCTGTTTGATCAATTACAGAATAAATTCAATAACACACACACAAGAGATACAGGGAGAACCACAACTTTAAAGTGATGGCAGACTTTCCTGCTGGGCGGGGTCACTGTCATTAGAGAATACGATTGTCATGGGGAGTATACTTGGTCTGGCGTGCGTAGGTGGACACTTTGTGTCAAATTAACATCCACGTAAATGTCAGGATCAAAGGTGTCCCAGCAGGTATTTGCATTATGAGATGATCAGTGGCTTTCATTTCACTAGTGAATGCTTTCAATGTTGTGGCTGACTGGCACACTTCCCATCACAAACAACAACCTGTTTGTTTAGGGTCTTTGTTTTTAATATATCATACAGAGGACCATATTTACCTGTCACGATATAGCTTACGTATTTTATTTATTCTGTCCTGCTGTAACTTTAGTCATTTTAGTCCAGCCACACCTACCTACACTGCTTTCCTGCCTGCTGCATAATCTGATCTGATCTTCTGCTCAAATGTTAGTTGTGCAAGATATCAGTTATCTTCAATATGACATGAAGTAAAACAGGCTGGTATCCCTGATACAAATACAGATATCAATATTTTTTTTGTTGAGAAAATCATAGCATACTTTATTTAGAAAATCTAAATTTAAAAAAAAGTTTGTAAGCTTTGAATATTCTTTTGAGAATCATCTATAGGAAGGAAAGCACAATTGTAAAGTGGCTAGCACTGTTGACTAACAGCAAGAAAGTGTTGGGTTTGAATCCACAGACAGGTGAGGCTTTTCTGTGTGGGTTCTTTCCAGGTACAGAACTCCGGCTTTTCCATGCTTAACTGATGGATTGAGTTGGATTCTGCATGCAGCCTTTCAAAATATACAATGATATGACTTGGTGATACAGGACTGTTTCACCAAAGCACCTTGCTCCTGTTCTCCACTGTTTCACTGAGAGCAGTAATTAGCATGTGATAATGAGAGGCACTTATAAAACAGCTATTATTTCGACTAAATTCTGATGATAGGTTATTTACTTTCTATTATATATTCCCTAAGTTACATTGTCTAAATGTCCAACCCTTTGTAATGAAATTGACACTAAAACAGAAAGATTAGGATGAAAATCATTAGTATTGATCTATATGGTACTAATCAAGATTCCCACTCTCCTGGTTAGGTCTTCAGTATTGACTTGTCCACTAATACAAGTTTGTAATTTAAGTTTGTAATTATTTTGTAAAAACAAAGTTTGCAATTTAAAAAAAAAAAACATCTAAAACTAGCTACGGTCACATGTCAGCAGCTCGGGCAGCAAACAGTCACAAGTCTGCCACACTTTGTTTTATCAGTCAATTTCTATTTCTATTTTTTTTTACACATTGTTATTTCTTCTGATATAAATGTTTCTTGCAAGAAAAACCTCAGTCAGAATAAGTTCAGAAGCATTGATGTTGTGGATCATAGTCATCATGTAGATCATTGCCATATCCACAATAACAAATGGATTCAAACACAAGATCAAAAAAATCACTGCATGTTTTACCTTTTTATTAACACAAGGTAAGGGCTTGTACTGGTACGTACTGCAACACAAAGCCCAAGCAGTGGGGATGGAAGACTTCCAGACAAGTGAAAGGGAAAGGTCAGTGCTTTTTCCAGGTGACTATTGAATCTGAATTATTCATTCATGCTTGAGTGAGTTCCTTGAATTTTCCTGGTGGGTTTCCAGCTGTGGGAGGCAAAGTTTCAACAAGTACTGTAAGTGAGATGACTGGTGGCCAGCTAGGCCTTCCTGGAAGATCCTTACTTCTCAAATTTGTCGATTTGCAAATTCTGTTTTTCATCCAGTTAAAGCCCACATGAGAAGGAGAACACCACAACATTAACAACAATCTGGCAAAGACTTGAGGTTTCAGGTAGCCTGTTGAATGACAGGATAATGAGTAGGTGAGGAACAGGTGTGATGGCTGGGATAGGATGCAAGAGCAACCCCATCCATGGGTGGGACAACAACAGAACCCCACCCAAACCCACCTGAGAGCAAAGATGAAGAGGAAGAAGAGGAGAGACACAAAAACCACAAAAAAAGATCTTGTTGGAGCCATGGCAACATTTCTTTACAGACATAAACCACACATGACGATAATCTAACACTGGATCGGTTATTTTGGACTCTTAATGCAATTCAGGTTTTTACACTTGTACTTCATTTATAGAAAAGTTGAAGTGACAATATTCTGCATACCACTAAATACCACTATAACAAGTCACATATGCTCAGCTCTTCAAGTATGAAACATCACATTTCTAACAAAGCGTTATTTAAGAACTTTTTGTTTAACTATATTAACTTCTATGATGTATGTAAAGATTATTTAAATTTAAGTGAAATGAATCAACACGGTGTATGCAGGACTTTTAGCTAATTTGCAGCCCTCATCCCTGGTTCAGTCTTTAGGATATATGACCCTGGTAAATCATGAAAACAATAACAATAAAACAATCAGATAATTAAACAAAGTATATTGTTTTGTTTTGGGTTTTTTTTTTTTTAGTTCAGATTGGCTTCGGCTTGTGCCAAAGTTTTCAATATGTGTTATTTAATATGACATTTGTGGACCTTAACTGTGGATGAGGACTATCACAGTGTAAGTTTCCATTTTCCGTCTCCTAGCTTTTCCCATTGCAGTGACACCTTTGTTAATGTGTAATAAAATTATGTGACTAATTCAGCCTGGCCAGGGCTGGTCACAGATTTAAATATTAATCTTGGATATTAAAAAAAAGAAAAATCAAATTCACAAAGGTTAGCAAGTTATACTTATTTTTCAGAACTTCATGATATCTGGCCCAATACCTTGAAGCTTGCTTGTGTAATAACACTATGAGTTTCACTTCTGATTTGACTGCTTGGCCCGAATGGTCGGCAAATAAGACATTCATCAAATTTAATGATTTAAATGAGTTGAAATAACCATCATTCATGCAAGACTTCACAGTTGCCTAGTGGCAATTGTTAAGTCTTTCATGTGGGATGTGGTGGAGAGAAAAAAAGAGTTTTAACCACACATACAGCCTAAAAACACTGCCTCGTTTCTACATCCCAGTTATGGGTGTAATTCAAGATGTTCTTTTTAATTACTACATTTGATATAAATACTCAACTCTATAAGAACAAAGGCCACAAGAAGAGTGGGTCTGTAGCCTATGCTCTGAACCATATACAGATTCAGCCTTTCCTTTCATTTCCCTCAAATCCAATGAAGCTGTGGTGTTGACATGCAGTAGGGGGCTGAAGTGTGCTGCTGGCATGGGGGAACAGTGTGGATCCTGCCTGCAGGCACCCTGCAGACCTGTTTGTTGATTACAGATAGAGGTTATATACATAAATGTTTATCATGTATTAAGATGGCAAATACTGTTGTAGAAATGGGAATGAAACATTTCATTAATTAGCAAGTAATTGAACAGTTAAAATGCACATTATTTCATTTCTCTAACAGGAAATATAAATTTAGAAATAAACAGGCAAACCAATTAGCTGAAACTAAAAGAAGAGTCATTAAAATGTTTATTTTAGAAATGTGAAATATTAATACATCAATAATTCAAATAAAAAATATATATAAAAAAGTCAACAGGAAAATCATTTAAAAATATACATGATTAAGTCGTGAATAATTAATAAACTTTTTTTTCCATTTTTTTTCAGTGCAGTTTAAAGTGAGTTAAAGATTACAGGCTATAAATGTACATTCAGTCCCTTTTGTTGATTTGTGTTTTCAGTCGTTGTGTCCTTGGGCAAGACACTTCACCTGTTGCCTACTGGTGGTGGTCAGAGGGACGGTGGCGCCAGTGTCCAGCAGCCTCGCCTCTGTCAGTGCACCCCAGGGCGGCTGTGGCTACAATGTAGCTTGCCATCACCAGTGTGTGAATGTGTGTGTGAATGGGTGGATGACTGGTTGTGTAAAGCGCTTTGGGGTCCTTAGGGACTAGAAAGGCGCTATACAAATACAGGCCATTTACCATTTTTATTTTGTTATTTTTTCTATTCATTGTTGGATGCGATTTGTCATTTAGCTTCTCTTTTTGGGTCTGATATACTGGTCAGTGATGTGCTGGGACAAATCCAAGTTGGCCATCACATTGACACAATTAAAAAGAATTGTTTAAGGGAGATATTGTCACACAACTTCTGACCTCGACATGAGCTTTTTAGCTGTTGTATATCACAGTTTGGTTAGGGTTAGGCACAATAAGCATTTGGTTAGGTTTTCGAAAAACTGATGGATTGCCTTGCAATCCGGTTGTTCAGTGATGACGCGACGAATCCTACTTCCTGGTCTAAAGTAAAAGAAGATGGCGCCGGTGAGGTCGGCTGCCGTCACGACTGCTCCGACCACTTTTTCTTTGTCTTTGTTTTTTAAGTTAGTTTTCAGCGTTTCTAAATCGGCAAAATCCTCACCATTGGGTACATTAGGTATGACAGTGACACTCTTGTTTCTATTGGTATACAATGTACTCACAATTCGAAGTTTTTAACTCCGAATCCGAGCTGGCCGAGTGAGATCTTGAGGGAGAACAAAGGGAAGCGGCGGCGGCCTAGAGGGAAGCGAGCCGGCGTCAGGAACAGGCTGAGAGCTCGTGCACACCGCACACCTCTGCCTAGCATCCTGCTCGCCAACGTCCAGTCACTGGAGAACAAGCTTGACGAGCTCAGGGCCAGGGTAAAGTTCCAGAGAGACATTTGGGACTGCAATCTCCTCTGCTTCACCGAGACATGGCTGAACCCAGCGGTGCCGGACCACGCCATCCAGCCGGCCGAGTTCTTCTCGGTTCACCGCATGGACAGGACACGGGACTCGGGGAAGTCAAGGGGAGGCGGCGTGTGTTTAATGGTGAACAACAACTGGTGCAACAGTGCGAACATTGTTCCTCTCACACGCTCCTGCACACCAAATTTGGAACTACTGTCCATCATGTGTCGTCCTTTTTATCTACCTCGGGAATTTACATTGGTCATTATAAATGCCGTTTATATTCCACCACAAGCGGACACAGTCACCGCCTTATGCAAGCTGCATGAGGCACTCACACAGCACCAGACACAACACCGGGACGCTGCGCTTATTGTGACGGGGTACTTTAATAGCACCAACCTCAAACGCGCAGCGCCGAACTTTTATCAACACATCATCTGCCCCACCAGAGGTGAAAGGACACTGGACCACTGCTACACTACGGTCAAGGACGGCTACAAGGCACAATCCCGCCCTCCGTTTGGTAAATCTGATCACGCCGCCATCATGCCAAAATACAAAGAAAGGCTGAAACAGGAAGTTCCGGTTCAAAGGAAGGTCGCGCGCTGGACGGATCAATCGGTGGCCGCATTACAGGACGCACTCGATGACGCAGACTGGGGCATGTTCAGAAACAGCTCCGATGATGATGTCAACGTGTTTACGGAAGCGGTTGTGGGATTCATCGGGAAACTAGCGGATGATACCGTGGAGACAAAGACTATCACAACGTTTCCCAACCAGAAGCCGTGGGTGGATAAAACCATCCGCGACGCTCTGAGATCCCGCACCGCTGCCTACAACACGGGACTCACGACGGGGGACATGGACCCGTACAAAGCCGCGTCATATAACGTGCGGAGGGCGGTGAAAGAGGCGAAGCAGCGCTACGGGAGGAAACTAGAGTCACAACTCCAACAGAGTGACTCTAGGAGCATGTGGCGGGGACTAAGGACAATAACGGACTATAAAGCACCAACAACCGGTATGACGAACGCGGCCGTGACTCTGGCAGACGAGCTGAACACTTTCTATGCTCGCTTCGAGGCTGCAGCTAAGGACTCCAACAATGCTAGTGCTAGCGGCGCTAACGGCTGCAGACAGGAAGATACTGCCAGCACCGGAAACGTTCTCGTCACCTCCGAGCATGAAGTAAGGAGAGCCTTCAAAAGAGTGAACACCAGGAAAGCAGCAGGACCAGACGGCATCCCAGGTCGTATCCTCAGAGACTGCGCATACCAGCTAGCTCCTGTGTTCACTGAGATATTCAACATCTCTTTATCTCAGTCAGTGATCCCCACATGCTTCAAAGAGTCCATCATTGTTCCTGTCCCGAAGAAACCCCACCCTGCTTCTCTCAATGATTATCGCCCTGTAGCCCTCACCTCAGTAGTGATGAAGTGCTTTGAACGCCTGGTCAGAGACTTCATCACAGAGAGACTGAGGAGGAGCTTCTTCCCGCAGGCGATACGGTCTCTCAATCACACCACCACTCAGTACTGACCCAGTACTTACACACACACTGGACATTGTTTTCACTTCATCACTTAAATCACTTTAAGCATATTTGCACTGCACAAGACATAATGTGGATTGCACAACACTGGTCACTACATTCTTCATTTCCAGTTAATACTTGTACAGCTGCTGTTATTGTGTATATATTTATTTATATTTCTTCATACATTCTTATATAGTTCTATATTGTGTATTTTGTTGTACAGTTATTTTATTTTCAACTTTAATTTATATACACTCAACAAAAATATAAACGCAACACCTTTGTTACTGCTCCCATTCCCCATGGGATGGACGTAGAGACCTAAAATTCATTCCAGATACACAATATAACCATCCCTCCCAAACAGTGGTCACAAATCAGTCCAAATGTGTGGTAGTGGGCACATCTGCTATATTGAGATAATCCATCCCACCTCACAGGTGTGCCACATCAGGATGCTGATCTGACATCATGAGTAGTGCACAGGTGTACCTCAGACTGCCCACAACAAAAGGCCACCCTGGAATGTGCAGTTTTGTCTCACAGCAAAATGCCACAGATGCCACAAGCAATGAGGGAGCGTGCAATTGGCATGCTGACAGCAGGAATGTCAACCAGATCTGTCGCCCGTGCATTGAATGTTCATTTCTCAACCATAAGCCGTCTCCACAGGCGTTTCAGAGAATATGGCAGTACATCCAACCGGCCTCACAACCGCAGACCTCGTGTAACCACACCAGCCCAGGACCTCCACATCCAGCAGGTTCACCTCCAAGATCGTCTGAGACCAGCCACCCAGACAGCTGCTGGAACAATTGGTTTGCACAACCAAACAATTTCTGCACAAACTGTCAGAAACCGTCTCAGGGACGCTCAACTGCATGCCCGTCGTCCTCATCGGGGTCTTGACCTGACTCCAGCTCGTCGCCGTAACAGACTTGTGTGGGCAAATGCTCACATTCGATGGCATCTGGCACGTTGGAGAGGTGTGCGCTTCACGGATGAATCATGGTTCACATTGTTCAGGGCAGATGGCAGCTGAGAATGTCCCAGTTCTTGCATGGCCAGCATACTCACCGGACATGTCACCCATTGAGCATGTTCGGGATGTGCTTGACCGGCGCATACGACAGCGTGTACCAGTTCCCACGAATATCCAACAACCTCGCACAGCCATTGAAGTGGAGTGGACCAACATTCCACAGGCCACAATTGACAATCTGATAGACTCCATGCGACGATGTGTTGCACTGCATGAGGCAAATGGTGGTCACACCAGATACTGACCGGTTCTGGGTCCCCAGACCCCCAATAGCGCAAAAAACTGCACATTCCAGGGTGGCCTTTTGTTGTGGGCAGTCTGAGGTACACCTGTGCACTACTCATGATGTCAGATCAGCATCCTGATGTGGCACACCTGTGAGGTGGGATGGATTATCTCAATATGGCAGATGTGCCCACTGCATCACATTTGGACTGATTTGTGACCACTGTTTGGGAGGGATGGTTATATTGTGTATCTGGAATGAATTTTAGGTCTCTACGTCCATCCCATGGGGAATGGGAGCAGTAACAAAGGTGTTGCATTTATATTTTTGTTGAGTGTATTTTATCTTATTCTTTCCCAGTTAAATTTACCCTTCATTCTAATTTGTGTTGTACAGTTATTTCATTTTTAACCTTAATTTATATTTTATTCCTTCCTAGTTAAATTTACCCTTTTTAATTTTTCATATTTATTTCCTATCTTATTCATAGCCTTTTCCTTTTTTGTTTTCTTTAGGTCACGAGCAGTTGTCCAAGCATTTCACTACATATCGTACTGTGTATGACTGTGTACGTGACAAATAAAAATTTGAATTTGAAAGTAGTCTGCGTTTAATATGGCTTTTGTGTTGTTATGCTCGCTTCGACGCCGCAGCAATTAAAACAACAAACGGCTGCGCGCACTCGGAGTGCACCAGTGAAGAAAATGCATTCGTCATCACAGAGCATGCCGTGAGGAACACCTTCAGGAGGGTGAACACCAGGAAGGCAGCAGGACCAGATGCAATCCCTGGCCGGGTCCTTAGAGCCTGCGCTGATCAACTAGCACCGGTGTTCACGGAGATCTTCAACCTCTCCCTGGCCCAAGCTGTGGTTCCCACGTGCTTCAAACAGTCCATTATTGTCCCTGTTCCAAAGAAACAACAGCCCGCTTGCCACAATGACTACCGTCCAGTAGCACTGACTTCAATTGTGATGAAGTGTTTTGAAAGACTGATGAGAGATCACATCACTTCTTCACTTCCTGCCACCATCGACTCACTTCAGTTTGCTTACCGGACTAATCGTTCCACAGACGATGCCATATCTCACCTGCTCCACACATCCCTGAGTCACCTGGACACTGGCAGAGGGAATTATGTTAGGATGCTGTTCGTGGACTACAGTTCAGCATTCAACACAATAATTCCCTCTAAGCTTTTCACCAAGTTGACGGATCTAGGACTCAGCTCATCACTGTGTCAGTGGATCCTCAACTTCCTCACAGACAGACCCCAATCAGTGAGGGTAGGAAAACAAGTCTCCCCCTCCATCTCACTCAGCACTGGAGTGCCTCAGGGCTGTGTTTTAAGCCCCCTGCTGTACTCACTGTACACTTATGACTGTGTAGCCACATCCGACACCACCTCCATTGTCAAGTTTGCTGACGACACTGCTGTTGTGGGCCTGATCTCCGACAACATCGAGACGGCCTACCTGGAGGAGATTAGGAACCTGGAGACCTGGTGCCAGGAGAATAATCTCCTCCTAAACATCAGCAAGACTAAGGAGCTGATCGTGGACTTCACTACAAAGCAGGCGAGGAATTACAAACCATTAACTGTAATGAAGATAACAGCAAACTCTTCTTCCTCAGAAGACTTAGAGACTTCCATCTGCCACTGAAGGTGCTCAAGAACTTCTACTCCTGCACCATCGAGAGCGTCCTGACGGCAAACATCTGCACCTGGTTTGGGAACAGCACCAAGCAGGACAGACGAGATCTGCAAAGGGTGGTGCGCTCGGCAGAACGCATCATTCAATCAGAGCTCCCTAACCTGCTGTCCATCTACACCAAGCGGTGCAAGTCCAAAGCTAGGAAGATTATGATGGATCTCTCCCATCCCAACAATGGACTCTTCTCACTGTTGAGGTCTGGGAAGCGCTTCCGCTCCCTTAAGGCCAAAACAGAGAGAATGAGGAGGAGCTTCTTCCCCCAGGCTATTCGGGGCCTGAACCAGGTGTAGGACTGGACTCTCCCAAACACGTCACTATAAGACTGGACTCTCACACACGTCACCACACGCACCACCACACATTTCCTATAATCCTATAATTCCTATAATTTATAATCCTTATCTTTATAATCTCTTCTGCTATTTGCACATTCTTTACTGTAAATTCCTAAGTTAATTTGTCAATTTTTGTAGTAAACTGTAAATTGTAAATATTGTAAAACTTTTCTTCTGTCATTTAATGGTCGGGCATTGTACAGCTACAAGCATTTCACCCCCATGTCATACTGTGTATGGTTGTGTGTGTGTGACAAATAAAATTTGAATTTGAATTTAACATGTTTAATGTTATTTATTTTCTTCTATTTTTCTATTTAATCTCAAAAAGCTCCTAAAACAGTCAGTGATCACTGTTGACCTCCCTCAGCTTTTATTATCACTAATCATTTATTTAAGCTCAGTTTTTAAAACCTTAGGATGTAACTACAGCCCAGTCCATGCAGCAGTATATGAATGACTAACCTCGTATTGTGGATGGTAGGGATGGGTATCGAAAACCAGTTCTTGTTGAGAACCGATTCCCACTGTTTCAATTCCTTGGAATTGTTTGCCATTTTTGCAAACGATTCCCTTATCGATTCCAGTTGCCCCGAATGACGTCACCACGTTGCGGAGCGTCATTTACCTGGCAGGAAACACGGCGCGTAAGCAGCTCAAACGCTCAAAAGTTTACGAGAACGGATGACAACAGGGCAACTTGCAATACTTCCAAAGTAGATACTTAATTTAAGGGAGGAAACACTACGAATATGCAAAAGCATTTGTTCACAAAACACGTGATAACCTTAAATGAATGTCATGTTTTTAATTCCGCTCCGGACTCGTGAATCTCAACCCAGCAGCAGCGGTAACGTTTGCACGTCCTCTCCCGTTAATGCGGCAGGTAAATCATCAACTAACAGTGCATATTATGTTAGCGCGATCTGCCTTATTACAAAACCTGCCATTACTGTGCATTTAGGTGACCATGATGAGACAGACAGACAGAGTCTGGCTCAGATGCTGGCAGTTCTCGCTGCAGTCTACCGGTAGCGTCTCCTTTCAGGCCAGGATAGACGAATGTCACCGAGCAGTGACTAAGTTTGTGGTAAAAGGCTTGCACCCATTTGCCACAGCAGATGCCCCCAATTTTAGGTAAGTGAATGTGTTTAATTGTAGGCAGGGACATTACTGGATATTCTTGTGTAATTGCTACAGAATAATTTATGTTATGCTTTGTTATTGCTACAGAAGAATATTTATTTTATTATTTTTCCTGGGGACCCTGTGACACCCCATTGAAGAGCCGTAGGCTGGATCTCTTAAGATTTCACTGTTGGGTTTGTAAGGCCATGTTACTCCTAAATATAAAACAAAGTTCTAAGCTAATCGACCTTAGTGTTCTCCTTTTTTAAAAAAGAATCGATAAGAGAATCGATAAAGAATCGAATCGTTAAACAGAATCGAAAATGGAATCGGAATCGTGAAAATCTTATCAATACCCATCCCTAGTGGATGGATTATCTCAGTTGTTCTCCTGGCTGAAGTTTGGTCTTTTTACAGCATCCTGCCATGCGATTACATTTGTTCCTGACCACTGAGAACACTCACGTTAACTTTTATCGAGTGGAAAAAAAGTTAGCTTGTTTATATTATGCCAACATAGCTGTGTCGCTAGCGGTCACGTAGCACATCATTATATACCAGCTAGCCCAACTTCAGTAACCCTACAAACGTCACTGCTGTTTAGTTTTCTGTCTTCATTTATGCTGGAAGTGATAACAGAGCTGTACGTTTTAATTTGTTTCCAAAACCCCGCAGTCAGGACATGCTATATTGTATTTAGATAGAAGCTAGCGAGCTAACTTCCTGCTAACTTCTAACTCCGTTAAATGTCATAAATTCCGTTTTCATGGATGCCTGGATGTTAAACTCAATTGTTACACCTGGTAGAGCAGAACGCTGATCATTTTATTAAAGATGAAAGACTTTAGACAGTTTTTCAACTCTCAGTAATGCCATAGTGATCGTTTGATATATGGACCTGTAGCAGAGTTTAGACCCAGACATGGCTAGTGACGTCAGACTGAACAATCGGATAGACTCTTTTGCAACACTTTTCACAACATCAGCAACAAGCTTCTCTTACTTTGGATTGCTAAAGGTCTCTTGGGTTAGACCACCCTGCACACTGAAAACTTTCACTAAAGGGAGTGAGCCATGGCATAAAAATACAATGCCAATGGGGCCTGCCAGTGCTAAATATATGACAGTTAACGCTCAGCCCCAATCTGCGCCAAGGATAAATCACCAAAGAGATAAAACAAGGCAAAATGATGCAATCTGTCAACTTCTCTGATTGTCATAAAGTCTAAAGTGTCTAAAGCTTGTGTGTACAAATAAAATCCAATGCAACAGAAAATCCTTTCATATCTCCTGCAGTAAACCTGATGAATGACAAGATTATAACCCATTTAAAGTGCAGCATACTGTGGACAATGTGGAAAGTATCAGTGTGTAGTCTGAGGAAAATAGCACTTCTTAAATGAAATTTTGCTGCTGCTCTCTTTGTTGCTGGTTCCCTTCTATCTCTTCAGTCTCTGCAACCTAGCAACCAAACCTGCTGCCTATGTCTTTACATCATGACTTGGACACCCACTTAAAGGCAGTCTAAACTGAGCAAAATGAGGAACAGCCTAAAGTCAGAGTCCTTTTGCAAGTATGCACTGTTATACATGGCAGCCCAAATCATTCCCTGGGTTGAAAAGTCTGATATTTGTAATTATTGTTTATCAGAGCTCACATTTTTTCCCAAACGAGGCAACAAGGCAAATATCAGTCTTGGCTGAATCTCATACAAACACGGGCGATTCTGTTTGCTTTATAGCTACACTATACAACATGAAAACCATACAAATGATGAACATTGCTAGATTGATGAGCAGCAGCTTTTTTTCCTCTTTGTCTTTCCTCGTGTTTCTCTGTGCCTCAGCTTTTTCAAACACACACACACACATATAGAGAAAAAGATTCTATTAAGATTAACCTGTATGAAATTGTACAAATTGAAAAAGTGAAACTTCATCTTCAGCTCCAAATAAAGTACACTAAGCTTCTAAGGTTTATTTTATCAGTTTGCTGAAAAAGAAGTCCTTGATCCTCCATACTCAACACACACAGAAAAATAATAATCTCAACAATCTAAGAATTGTGGTTGTATCAATATATATATATGTCACTGTTGAATTGATTTTTTGACCCTTTGTAACATTTAATCTTCTTGTTTAACAAGGTACTTTTTAAGAGCTGATATAAGCTGCCACAGCCAACATTTGTCAGTGAAAGTGAAGATAAGCCCTAAAATGAAAAGCTATGTCCAGAATGATTTGTCTAGGGTTTGAATTTGTAAATAATAAACTGAGCCAATTCTCACAGTGACCAAAATAAAGATTTTTGGTCACTGTAAACATTCTGGAAAATGTTTATAGTGCTTTCCCTACTTTCATTAAGGTGACAAGTATAGTAATAATAACACTTTGAGGTTGACAAGTCAACAGGCTACACTAGAAATGTATGATTTTTTTCAACTTTAGGAAACACTGAACAATTCAAATCTATCTGAATCTATCTGTATGTCTTTAAAAACACTGTCAGTACTTATTCTAGGTATCAGAGTTCATTTTTTAGATATTTTGTTTCTGTCAGTGAGAGAATTTTTTAACAACAAAAAGTCTGAAAGGCAATAAAACACACCACCCCCTAGCCAGATACCATGCTGGGATAATAAGCTGGCCAAGTGAAGAGCTAGAAGCCGTGGACATTAAGACAAGGAAGCGCCTTACCAGTTCCTTGGAGGGTTTCACCCCAGATCCATCACCCACACACTGTACACTAAGTGGAAGGAGGGAGTCAGAGGACTGGTGAGTGTCAGAACCAGTACTACTACTGCCCATCACCCTTCCCAGGGTATGGACCACCAAAGGTAGATCTCCACAGATTTCTATCCTGGGCCATTCTTTCTAGATGTGTCCAGGTGTAGCCCATCTTTTTCGCTTCTGCCTCGAGGTCTCTTCACTAGGTGTTTCTTGGGCGTCCTCTCTTTAGCTTGCCTTGGGGCTTCCACTAGCAAGATGAGGAACTGGCAAATAGAGGAAGAGGCTGATATGCAGAAATCCTGCCAATGGCTCCAGTCAAAAAAATGGACTGAAAGAGAGCACGGAGGCACTAAGCATGCACAAGAGGTACTCATCAGTGCAAGATCAATAGAAGCTGGGGGCAACCACATGAGGCAAGACGCCAGGTGCAGGCTGTGCAAAGATGCCCCTGAAAACATTCAGCACATAACAGCAGCGTGAAAGATGCTAGCAGGCAGGGCACACATTGATTACCATAACCAAGTTGCTGGCATAGTATACAAGAACATCTGTGCCAAGTATGGCCTGGAAGTCCCGAGGTCAAAATGGGATTCGGCCCCTAGGGTGGTTGAGATTGACCGAGCTAAGCTAGTTATTGTATGATCCAAAGTAATCATATTACAGGCTTTAGCTCAGGAGGTAGAGTAGGTCATCCACTAATCAGAAGGTTGGTGGTTTGACCCCTGGCTGCACCATTCTGCATACCAAATATCTTTAGGCAAGATAGTAACTCAAAGCACTTGGATACACTTACACAGAAAAGTGCTTATGTGAATGGGTGAATGAGGTTGCTTAAAGTGCTTTGAGTGCTCAGTGTAGAAAAGCGCTATATAAGAACCAGTCCACTTACCATGTTTACATGACCAGACATTCCCTTGGCAGTTACCGTAAAGACCATTGCAGTAACATTTGCTAGTTACTGCTGTGGTAACTAGCAAAACCTTTAAAGTCAAATGTTTTACGTAAAATTTAGCAGTACTTGGCTTGGGGTTTACGGACATCAAAAAGTTTTCACCTTTATCAGAAGTTTAGTATAATCATCTGTTAAGCGTTATGTCTTTTCATACTTAAAAGTTGTATTTCTAATTCTTCATTTCATATTTACTGGTGACCCAAACTCAATATGAAACAGAGAACTCAATATCGCAGTCATGGGGGTTGATCAAATGAACATGATATAAACGAAAATCAAAAGAACTAGAATTGATTTTTTTTTTTTTAAAATACTGACGATAATAATTGCTGCACAAAACAGAGCCCACGATGATCTGTGGTTTGTTGCCTTTGTAACATAATTTTAAATGTAGTTTGCAGAATCTTCTATCCAGGTGTCGGAGTCTGTGTGAGATTACTACAGCCTCATAAATGCAGCCGTTCCTCTTGCTTACTTATTATCATTCTCCTTCCAGAACAGTTTTTCCTGATTGGAAAACTTTGTCTCAAATGGCACTAATAGTTTCAGTGTCCACTGTGGCATCAGAGCAAAACTTTAGCCTTGACTATTAAATTCTAGTCTTGCATAAACTGCCTCCATACTTACTGTTATTTTTGATTTGATGATACTTAAGCGGGAAACAGTCTAGTAAAACAACCTTTTCTTCATTAACTGTAATGAAGATAACAGCAAATAAATAAATAGGTGAAGAAAAATTTGATTAGATTATGATAAAATGTTGTGATCCAGCCTGTCAAAATAAAATAAAATGAGAAATTCTAAAGAAGCCTCTGTTTGGCAGTAGAACATAGCAGTGGGCGGATTGATCCAAATATTGATAGATTGATGCTTTAGTTTTTTTCTCTTCTGTAAATTCAGTATGTTGCTCCTGTTTGTCAGAAAGTAGACATGTCTGTGCAAACTCTGTTCCTGTCATGCAGGCACACTTTGTTACGCCCCCTTTTGCACGCTCTGCTGTGTTTAGTTGTCCTACGGTCATGTGACTCATATGCCAATGAGCAGAGCTATCTAGGCTGACTTAAGCGAGAAAGCAAAGCAATGTGTATAGGTGCTTTGCAGCTTTAAATTAAAGTACTGCAACCAATGATACCTACTGAAAGGAAATTCTCTACTTTGGCAACACCACCAACTTATTGAAAGACATGAAAAACCATGAAAAAGTGAACTTTGTCCTGGAACAAGTAGTAAAAGAGAGAAAAAAGAGAGAAAAAATGGAAATCCATCAGACAGACCCAGACTCCCAAACCAGAGACAGAGCCCATTGTTACAGTCCTTTGAGAGAGGGAAAGAATAACCAGGTAGCTCAGTGGTGAAAGTAATGTCTCAGTCATAACTGACACTGGATCTTCAGCAATTGTCGTAGTTGTTACTTTAGGCAATTGCCTACTGTAGCAGAGCAATCACCTCAGATATTCAGATAATATATTCAACCCACTGAACTGTGTTAAATACATTTTATTGGAAATGGAAAAAAAATACCTCAAACACGAGCTATGAAAAATGTCTCACTATACTAACCTTTTCGTACTGAATGTCTGGTCAGGTATTTCATATTATATCGCGCATTTAAACAATGAGTGCTTTAGCAGACACGTTTACATTCCAGGTCGCATTCAAAGTTGAAAGGTGTGTTTTATTGTGTTAACGAATTATTATGGAAAGCAAAATTCCGAGTGATTTAATGGTGATTAAATTTGATAATTAAAATTCAGCTTATGAATCATAACACAATGCTCCCCTTTACATAAGCTGTCTTTATAAGTTGAAAGTATTGATATTGGCAGTCCTGGTCCTGTATTTACCAGGTTTTGGAGTTATACCAAAATTTGCAGTATCACACACCACGTCGATACATTTTCTGGCAACAATTTCGCACTTAGCCTTGAAATATTTCTAAAAGAAAAACAAGTTCAGGTTGATGTTTTAAAAAAATGTATTAAGCGTGGTCACCATAAAAGCAAGATTAAATGCTGCCTGCATCTATTCTCACAAGGGCAAGAAAAACAGTCTTTGATCTGACAGCGTTTTCCATTTCCAAATCTAGGGTCTTAACTATTTACTCTTATGTTTGGCTGAATGGCTTATGTTTTCTTTGGACTGCTTCTTAGACTGTGATGCATGTCTTTTCTTTTTCAACAGTCAGCTCTCATCAGTGCTTTCCAGCTCCCAGAGGTTGCTAGACTGGAGTCCTCAGTTTGAATCAAAGCAAATTTTCACCTTTCTACACATCACGCTCGTTTCTGTGGTTACACTATACACATTGGCAATGTAAATCTGCACAGAATAGTTTGAAAATTGATTCATGTATACAGCAAAGTAGCTGTGGCCAAATTAAATCTAACCAAAGTTGAACTGCAGAAGTGGAAATTTTGTTGTTTCGCCTTGTCTTCTTTTCTTTCCTCTCCTCTTCTTTTTTGAGTAAATGTTATGAGTCCTGAGCAATACCTTCCATCCATTCTTAAATACACATATCATCTATTCGATCCTTAGTGGCTTGTCTTGCCTCTCTCAATCCCAGCTCGCAGGCAGCATTATGGGTCTTTGTGCGCTTATGCCACAGCAATATTAGATGCCTTTGCCTTCATTTGTTTGCTGGTCAGGTTTAAACTCCAGAAAGCTTGGTTATTTTTTGGTAAAAGTATGCTCCTTCAAAATATTATGCCTGTATGTCCAAAAATTCATGGCTGTCAAATGTGTGTACACGTGATGCAGAGAGGTCTTTTATGAATGACGAAATTGCAAAGGACTGGGAGTGACAAACACACTGGGAGTGACTCACAATTGCCATAACACAGTCCATAACAGCACAGATGCCAAAGGACACCATGTGTGCATCTCTAAGATACCAGTTGCTTGGCAAAACATTTTTGACGGCCTGGGAATAGATGTAATTCTTCTATAAGAAAATTTGCTAGTTATGTATACCTTTGATTTTCAAACTCAGGACTCTTCACATAAAGCAAAACTTCTGGCACGGATTAATGGAATAGGCTGAAAGGCAGTTTAAAGAAAACACAAGCGTTAGAGACAAGTATAATTGGTAAGACTGTCACGGCGACGGATGGCCGGTACTGAATAGGACTCAGGTGCAGAAACCCAGAGCGGAGACAGATGATTTAACAGTTTATTACGGTTAAGTGCAAGGGGGAAAAAAAAGGGAAACGTGGCAAAGACAGAAAATGACGAGACGTGGAGCCTTGGTGTGGCGTGCCCAGGGGAACGTGGCTAGGGCGAGGGGACGAGGCCTGAGAAGTGGAACGGAGCTGAGTGGGGAACAGTCACACTGAGGGGAGAGGATATAGGAGTTAGGCAGGTAGTGAAGGCAGCTCAGAAGTGGCCAGTATAAGAGCAGCAATTCTTACTTGCAGTTAGGGACCTGGAGTGTTTGAGAGGGGGATGATGAAGATCCAGGGGAGGCTGAGTGGCGTGGAAAGGCTGACCTGAGATCCGGGGCTCCAGATGGAGTGTGATGGCAGGAGGGCAGGCGGGTGAGGCACAGAGGGATTTCCAAAATGATCACTAGGTATCCCGAGTCCGGAGGTGGAGTGAGCCAGGGTGGGTACAGCAACTGTAGTACAAAAGAGTCTTTGTTAGTAAGATAAATCACAGCGAGAATTTGAAACACAAGACCTGTTACCAACATGGGTTGATGACGAACTGGCAGTGAGTGAACATCGATGTGTGGTTTAAATCCCTCTGGCTTGATAGCCTGCAATAGGCTCCAGGTGTGCAGGAGCTGGAGTTGGCCCTGCCCAGGGGCGGATCCCAGGTCAGTTCAGGAGCCTAATGGAAACTCCAGCCACCCACCGTAGACCATGACAGTACCCCCCCCTCAAGGGACGCCACCCGGCGGCCGACCGGTCCCCAGCCCGCGACGTGACCAGAAAAAAAAAAAAAAAAAAAAAAAAAAAAAAAAATCAGAGACAAGAGCAGGATCAAGGATAAACGAGCGAGGAACCCAGGCACGTTCCTCAGGCCCATACCCCTCCCAGTCCACCAAAAACTGGTGACCCCGACCACGGCGACGGACGTCAACGATCCGCTGAACCGTATAGGCCGGATGACCATCGATGAGCCGGGCGGGCGGAGGGGGGTCGGAAGGCGGGCACAGCACACTGGACAGCACAGGCCTGACTTGGGAAACATGAAAAACCGGGTGAATCCGCAGACTGGGAGGAAGCTCGAGCTTCACAGCAGAGGGCGAGATGACCGAGTGGATGACATACGGCCCAATAAACCGAGGAGCCAGCTTGCGGGAGGAAACTTTAAGGGGAACATCCTTAGCCGACAGCCACACCTTCTGCCCTGGAGCGTACCGAGGAGCTGGCGACCGTAGACGATCTGCATAGCGGCAGTGGCGGGCAGCAGCTTTCTTCAGTGCCTCCTGGGTCCGAGTCCAGACGCGGCGGCAGCGCTGGAGATGGTGCTGGACGGAAGGCACAGCCAAATCAGCCTCTTCCTCAGGGAAGAGGGGAGGCTGATAGCCCAGGGACGCTTCAAATGGAGAGAGACCAGTGGATGCGGAAACATGAGAATTGTGCGCATACTCCACCCATGGGAGATGTGCTGACCAGGTAGCCGGGTTATGGGAAACCATGCAGCGGAGCATGGACTCCAGCTCTTGGTTGAGCCTCTCAGTCTGCCCGTTGGTTTGAGGGTGGTAACCAGAACTGAGGTTGGCTCGAGCACCCAGGGCAGAGCAGAAAGATTTCCAAACCTGGGATGTAAACTGAGGTCCCCTGTCAGAAGTGACCTCGGCAGGAATCCCGTGGAGTTTGAAGACGTGGTCAACCATCAGTCTTGCAGTTTCCGTGGCAGTGGGTAGTTTCTCCAGGGCAACGAAGTGAGCTGCTTTTGAAAACCTGTCGATCACAGAGAGTATCACTGTTTTACCTGCTGACCTAGGCAGTCCAGTGACAAAGTCCAGGGAAATGTGGGACCAAGGACGAGAAGGTACGGCTAGAGGTTGTAGAAGACCGGATGGTCGCTGATTTCGGGTCTTGTTCCTGGCGCACACGTCACAGGCAGAGACGTAGTCCCGCACATCATGTTCCAGAGTTGCCCACCAGAAGTGACGACGTAGTAGTGCGATGGTGCGGCCGATTCCAGGATGGCAGGAAAACCGGGAGGTATGAGCCCACTTAATTACAGCCGAACGGGTTGCTGTGGGAATGAAGCGGCGGCCCGGAGGACCTGTGCCAGGGTCTGGTTCATCCAGTAAAGCACGCTGGATGGATTCCTCTATGTCCCAGGATAAAAACGCTACGCGGCAGGAGGCAGGAAGCACAGGAGCTGGTTCGGTGGGTTCAGCGTCTGGGTCGTAAAGACGAGACAGGGCATCAGCCTTGGCGTTCTTGGAACCTGGACGGAAAGAGATGGCAAACTTGAAGCGATCAAAGAACAGAGACCAACGGGCCTGGCGGGCGTTTAGACGCTTAGCTGTTTTGAGGTAAGTAAGGTTTTTATGATCTGTGAAGATGGTGAATGGGTGTTCAGCTCCTTCCAATAGGTGACGCCACTCTTCCAGGGCTAACTTAATAGCCTCTCTGTCTCCTACATCATAGTTGCGTTCAGCTGACGAGAGTCGACGTGAAAAAAAGGCACATGGGTGTAACTTGGCCTTGGAACCTGAATGCTGTGAAAGGACCGCTCAGACGCCGACGTCGGACGCGTCTACCTCTAGAACAAATGGCTTGGAGTGATCTGGGTGACACAATACTGGAGCTGAAGTAAATAGGCGCTTGAGCCTACTGAATGCTACCTCAGCTTCAGGTGTCCAGATGAACTGTCTTTTGGTGGATGTGAGTGTAGTGAGAGGAGTGGCTACCTGGCTGTAGTTGCGAATAAACCTCCGGTAGAAATTGGCAAAGCCGAGGAAACGTTGTAGGTGCTTGCGTGACGTGGGCGTGGGCCACTCCAGGATCGTGCGGATCTTGGCTGGATCAGTCTTCACCTGCCCTCCTGCGAGTATATAGCCAAGAAAAGTGACAGATTGTGCATGAAACTCACATTTCTCGGCTTTGACGTAAAGTCGGTTTTCCAGGAGGCGTTGGAGGACTGCTCGGACGTGGACATGGTGTTCCTGGGGGGTCTTGGAGAAAATGAGTATGTCATCAAGATAAACAAAGACAAACTGGTTCAGGAAATCACGGAGCACGTCGTTGACCAGGTTCTGAAAGACAGCGGGGGCATTGGTTAACCCAAACGGCATGACCAAATACTCAAAATGACCTAGGGGCGTATTAAAAGCCGTTTTCCATTCGTCCCCCTCCCTGATGCGGACAAGGTGGTAGGCATTGCGGAGATCCAGTTTGGTGAATACGGTGACTTCATGGAGGGGTTCGAAGACTGAGCTGATAAGGGGTAAAGGATATTTGTTTTTAATGGTGATGTCGTTTAACCCTCTGTAGTCTATGCATGGACGGAGTGATTTATCCTTCTTTTCCACAAAAAAGAAGCCGGCGGCCACTGGAGAGGAGGATGGGCGGATGATACCTGCAGCTAATGACTCGTGGATGTACTTTTCCATGGACTCTCTTTCTGGTCTGGAGATGTTGAATAGCCGGCTAGAGGGAAGCGGAGCACCAGGTAGAAGGTCGATAGCGCAGTCATAAGGCCTGTGGGGTGGTAAGGACGACGCTTTGTCTTTACTGAAAACTTCCTGGAGGTCATGGTACTCAGGTGGGACAAGTGTGAGGTCAACCGGATCAACGCCCGAGGTGTTAGTGTCAGGGGCACCCGGCGATAGGGCAGACTTGAGGCAGTGGGCTAGACAAAAAGGGCTCCAACTAGCGATTTTACTTCCAGACCAGTCTATATGAGGGTTGTGTTTCTGTAGCCAGGGGTAGCCTAGGATGAGTGGTGAATCAGGAGAAGAGAAGGTGAATAAGGTAATGGCTTCATGGTGGTTTCCAGAGGTGACGAGGGTTACGGGGCCAGCCTGATGGGTTATCTGAGAGAATATTTGATCGTTTAATGCGGTAACAGGGATGGGAGGATCGAGAGTCTTGAGTGGCAAATGAAGGCGTCTAGCGAGAGCTAAATCTATTAAATTTTGCTCTGCTCCGGAATCAACGAGAGCATGGAGGGGGTGAGAAACCTTATTTAGACACAGGGTGACTGGTAGAATTAACCGGGGTTTGGAACTGAAAGAGGATCCGCCCACCTGTATCCCCGAAATTACCGGCGGGCGGAGCCTTTTGGCCGAACCAAACACTGCGCTAACCTATGCTCCACTGAGCCACAGTAAAAACACGCGCCCGACCGAAGCCGTCGTTCTCGCTCCTCTGGTGTGAGACGAGAGCGGCCGATTAGCATAGGCTCCGGAGCGGCGTCCGTTTCCACGGAAACGGGAGCGGATGTTGACACCGGACGTGACGGTGGAGGAAGTGAAAACGTACGAGGCGCAGGTTTACGATGTTTCTGGTTCTTTTCTGCCTCCCTTTCCCTCAGGCGATTATCTATCCGAAGGGAAAGGGAGACCAAGTCTTCAAAGGATTCGGGCTCATCGCGGGAAGCGAGCTGGTCTTTGAGCTCGTCGTTTAAGGCGCGACGGAACACTCCCCGAAGGGCATGATCGGGCCAATTGGCCTCGGCGGCTGCGGTACGGAAGTCGATAATGAACTCAGCGACACTCCGGCTCCCCTGTTGCAACCCGAGCAACCTTTCATCAGAACTACCCTCCGATACTGGGTGAGTAAAGGTCTTTTTAAACTCGCACAGAAAATCAAACGAGCAGGTTGGGAGCGGGTGAGCCGACAGGTACGCCTCGGCCCATAACAGCGCCTTGCCCTGTAGCTTAGCCACCAGATATGCTACCCGAGCTGATTCGCTAGTAAATGAACGGGGTGAATGCGTGAACGCGAGAGAACATTTCAGTAGAAAGGCCGTACAGCGGCCCTGCTCCCCAGAGTACGGCTCGGGTTCTGGGAATGCAGCATCGCGAAACACGGAGCCCGAAGGGGTCAGAGCTGGGGAAGACTGGGGAGGTTCTGCCACGGGCGCAGGGGACGCGGAGGATGGGCCTGGAGGAGGGGAAAGAGCCGACTGAATCTCCTGCAGGGAAGCTAAGATCCTAGCCTGGGTCTCGCCTATGGCTTGACACCGGGTGTCGAGAACCTGCAACGCTTGCTCATGAGCCCCTAAAATGGCTCCCTGCTTGGAGACTGCTGCACGTACTGGGTCTGCTGAGTCCATTTGTTGGCCAGTTCGTACTGTCACGGCGACGGATGGCCGGTACTGAATAGGACTCAGGTGCAGAAACCCAGAGCGGAGACAGTAGATGATTTAACAGTTTATTACGGTTAAGTGCAAGGGGGAAAAAAAGGGAAACGTGGCAAAGACAGAAAATGACGAGACGTGGAGCCTTGGTGTGGTGTGCCCAGGGGAACGTGGCTAGAGCGAGGGGACGAGGCCTGAGAAGTGGAACGGAGCTGAGTGGGGAACAGTCACACTGAGGGGAGAGGATATAGGAGTTAGGCAGGTAGTGAAGGCAGCTCAGAAGTGGCCAGTATAAGAGCAGCAATTCTTACTTGCAGTTAGGGACCTGGAGTGTTTGAGAGGGGGATGATGAAGATCCAGGGGAGGCTGAGTGGCGTGGAAAGGCTGACCTGAGATCCGGGGCTCCAGATGGAGTGTGATGGCAGGAGGGCAGGCAGGTGAGGCACAGAGGGATTTCCAAAATGATCACTAGGTATCCCGAGTCCGGAGGTGGAGTGAGCCAGGGTGGGTACAGCAACTGTAGTACAAAAGAGTCTTTGTTAGTAAGATAAATCACAGCGAGAATTTGAAACACAAGACCTGTTACCAACATGGGTTGATGACGAACTGGCAGTGAGTGAACATCGATGTGTGGTTTAAATCCCTCTGGCTTGATAGCCTGCAATAGGCTCCAGGTGTGCAGGAGCTGGAGTTGGCCCTGCCCAGGGGCGGATCCCAGGTCAGTTCAGGAGCCTAATGGAAACTCCAGCCACCCACCGTAGACCATGACAAAGACCTTGGATTTGAAAATGGAAAACCTTGTCAGATCAAAGACTGTTGGCAATATTTTTTTAAAAAGTAAGTTTTTTTTTCCCCCTTTGAGAATGGGTGAAGGCAGCAGTTGTTGTTAAACTCATTTTCACAGCAAACCCATTTGGGGCTTTTTCTCTTGTAGGAGGTATTTTTCTTTTTTAAGAGAAAAATGATAATAATTTGCACTTTGTGGGAAACCATATCAGTAATGCTAACATTTGTTAGTAGAGTGAGGGACTGCTGTTTCTGCTATGTCACCAGCTAACTCGAGGTCTAAATACCACTCGCTGAAGGTCAGTTGTTTGAATAGACACGCACACTGTCAGGGCTCTGTGTGCGGGCAGGCAGAGATGAGGATCCAAATGCAGGACTCGAACACAGAATTGAAACTCAAAACCCTCAGCTTTATTGCTGGCAGGAAAACAAACATGAAGTGATGATGGAACACTGAGACCAAGGACACACAGGCATAATCTGATGGTACGACGCGACACCGAGCATGGGAAAACACAGGGCTTATATACACAGGGTAGTAACGGGGGAATCGGCAACAGGAGGGAGACACAGCTGGGAGAGATCAGGGCTAACGAGACAGGGGGAACAAAGCTGCACACACTAACATCAGACAGGAACAAGAACCCTCAAAGTAAAACAGGACACAAAACACACTTTACTAAGACACAGACTAGACAGAGACAGACTTGACACTGACCAAAGGCTACTAAATGATAATCATAATCACAACAGTATCAGATCATAAATCATAATATAGAAAAACACCAAGATAACTGAAACACCAAGTACCAGAGAAACATAAAGGAAAATCCATGATGCAAAAGTACCAAAACATAATGAACTCAAAATACTGGGTCCAACGGACCCAGAACCGTGACACACACACACACGTCTATCTCTCTATCTATCTATAGAAAAATAAAATTAATTGGATTTTTTTTTTCAATTGGAAATTCTCAGTGCTCATCATCTTCAAGTGTTGTTTTCTTTCATTGCAAGTGTTGTGCACTTAAGGTGCGTGCCATTTGTCTTGCCTCTACTCATCATGTGTATGGCCATGATGGATAGTCTTCTTGCGATAATGATAAGCTCAGAGGAGCTGAGGATGCATGCATGAACTGTAATTGCTATCTGTCGGATTCAGAGAGGAGCAAAACACTGACAGAAAGAACTACACAGAGTGGTTCTTTCTGGACATGCTGTGGCAGCCTTACCTATATTCATGAAGCAGATCTAAAACATGTTTAACTTTAAATCATATCCTTTACATTTTCTAAATCCCCTGTCTCACAGGATACGGTACACCCTGTGAGCTCTTTCTGTCTTTGCTTTCAAAGGAAAAATTGTGTAATATGGAGTAGACAATATCCTGAATGTCCAAAATGCAGAAGTGGATCAAAAAGGCTTGGGGATATATTCTTAAGCCTGATATGACACCAATTGTTGCTTTTTCAGTAAATGTATATTGATACATCTCAACACCAAGTACCCATGTTTAGAGCTGAAAATGACACGGAAAATAGTGGAAACAAGAGTTCCTGACCAATGATTATTTGTATTGGTTGGAATATACTTGTTCCTCATCATATATAGCATTTGAAAAATAGATGATTCCTTGCATTAACTTGTCACTAGGTGAAACAACAGGTTGTCCAAAGTAGAGCTCTGCTGTTTTTCTGTTCCATCATTTATAATGTCCTGAGTCTGTGCATGTCGCATGCTGGCAGATGGAGTTATGGCAAGTGAATAATGTTTACATAACAAATGTGTGGAAAGAGGCATCACTAAGGATCTGAGGCCCTGATGATTGCTTCCAATATGCCCCATTGGATTATGACCTATATACCTCTATATACATCTTTCTTTTAGCATCTAGGAAGTTGGACAAACATCAGTGCTAATTTTGACTGTAAAAAACATATTGCTGGCACAATTCCCAGTGTTTCCAGGTCATGTATTTGATAAAGCTGTGAACCAAGCCTTTATATACGATGGTCAGATAAAACCACGGAAGCAGTTTTATGGTCTGATCCAAGAAAATAAAGATATATTTTATGTTTCCCAGCAGAGCAGCTGGTGTTTTTTCTCGTTTTCAAGCAAGTTTGGTAGAAAACTTAGTAAAAAATTTCCTCATTGAATTTGGCCATCCACCATGCCCTGATAATGTCCTTCTATTTATCATAATATTACAGGAAAAACAAAAATCCAAGTAGAATGATATAACTTTACAACCTTCATTAGACCTCTCATGTTTAGGCAATGTGAAAATTACAGTAGACGATGGACATAGAGATAAGCAGAGTTTCTTATTCTACATTGCATCTTTGTGCTGACTCTGATAACAGCAAACATGTTTCATGACTTTCTCTGACTGTTTTAGATGTGAAAATCTACTCAAGTGAATGCACTTTTAGAATGACAAACACGTTCACATTAAAATGTTTTCACAGGAAAAACTTTGCACCCCACCATTCAGTAGCTTGTAGAACCACTTTTCAATTTAATGAATCATTTTCTGTATAATTTTATCAATCTCTAAAAAATCTTTGTGGAGGAATTGTGGCAAACTCTTCTTTATCATCTTACTTTAGTTCATTGAGCATTTGTTTATGAACAACTATATTAAGGTCTAAAGTAGACTTTGGGCTTATTTTTTTCAGCCATTCTGTGGTTGTGTTCTGTTGTATTAACAAATTTCTAGCTGTCGGACAGATGGCCTCACATTTGATTCTACAATACTTTGGTTTAAAAGGAGGTCCTGGTAGATTCAGGGACTGCAAGCTGCAAAACAAACCCAAATCACCCTTCCCCTGCCATTGTGACTGGCAGTTGATATAAGGTGTTTGTGATGGCGTCACTATAAATTTTGAACAGTGACCTTGGTTTGACTCCAAACTGTGTATTTCACTGCTCCATTATCCAAAAAAGGCCCCCAAAAATAAAATTAAAAAAAGAGAAACCATACTTGTTCATTTTTTTTCAGCATCAAAAGACTGTCAGAAGGCTATATCCCAATAAAGGTTCAGTAATTACTGAATAGCACTTACATATGTAGCCATGTGTTTGAGAAATTGCATTATACACTGATTTGCGCTCATGCACTGAAATAATTTTTGGCTCTCATTGTTGGGTATTGATAAAACTTCACTGGACAGGATAAGTGGTGTCTTATTATGGTAATGTGACCTTATCTGCTTGATTGACCTCTACTTATACTGTTGAATAATTGATATGCATGTTTACAATTTATATCAAATTTAACATGCGCCGTTTAATCTAGTTAAGAATCATACAAAGCCTGAAGCCTTTTCTTGTATTTTTAAACTGATGTACAAGAACAGGACAGCACTTAAACTTTCCCTTTTTGCAGCTTAGATACAAGATGTTTCCTTTTTTTTTTTTTTTTTTTTTTTTTTTTTGGCCTGTCCCGTTTGGCTCTTTTGCCATCAGAATTGTTGTCTAAAGGCAAAGAAAGATGCCCAACGGATTTACTTTACCAAACTGACCATCCCAGCCTTGCCGTAATGGTCCATTTGATTCACCTTTTATTGTTTATTTTATTTTCACTTACTGAATACGGGACAGACTTGACTGGGGGAAAGAAAGGGAGAAAGAAAGAGGGAAAGAGAAACAGCTGAGAAGAGGGACGGGGGAGAAGGGCAAAAGACAAAAACCAACAGAACGGGCAGAGAAAAAAAATGCATATATCAATCACCTGGATCACCTGCTGAGAAAGAAAAAAGAAAGCAAGCAGAAGAGAACAAGAGTAATAGAATAAACAACATCACAATGATATATGGGAATATGACAGTAAATACTAAATGTTAAACATTATTGTGCAGCACATAAGATCAACAGAACACAGTGTGCTTTGAGGTAGGAGCCAAAAAGGGTGTAGTTTGTGGGTGTGATCACCCGTGTGTACACCTGTGAGCATGGACGCGCTTGTTTTTTGTTTTTTTAAAAGGTTCCTTCATGTAATAATCTGCTAGAGGGTGTGGGGGGGCCACAGCCCCGTCCTCCAGGGCGTGAAGCAGGTGTGGAGGAGATCAAAACTCCAGACATCCAGAGGCCCCCAGAACACAAGAGACCAAGGAAGACCAACAGAGGGGCAGCTGCGCCACTGTCCCGGAAAGAGCTGAGGAGAGTCCCAGATGAGGGCTCACTCAGCAGCCGCGGAGCAGAAGCCAGGGGGAGTTGCAGTGACGCGCCCGTGAGCTCCGCCGGCAGCCAGCTGCGCCTGAGTGACCGAGCCCCAGGCCGAGAGGCCGGGGGCACCCCACCTCCGAAGTGGCCCGAGCGAGCCCCAGGCTCCAGGCCCCGATAAGCGGCCGCCAAGGAGTGAGCCGGTGTGTACCTGGACGCCCATCCCCGGACACAAAGAACCACCAACGCACCGATGTCTGAGGGGGTCCGCCACTGGCAGGGGAAGTGGTGGTAGGGGGAGATAGGCCTCCAAACCTTGGAGGGCCTGAGATGTCCCCAGACAGGTGGCGCCTGACACCCAACCTGACATATAGACACAGACATACAGGCACACACAGATACAAACATCCATTCCCACCCTCATGCTCTCATATGCACTTACTCCACACTCAACCAACGTGGAGACAGACATAAAGAGACGTTGTACACACGATCACACTCCCCAAGCGTACTCTACAAACCGGGTCTAGGTGCCCTCGCCCCTGGAGGGGGGAACTGCACCCAGACCCAGGTGGTGTTTCCCTTTTCCCTGCGGTGGGGGGAGGCAGACTGCCCCGACTCCGCAGCAGCAGGGAGGCCCCACACCCCAGACCGCAGTCGGACGGCCAACTCCTCCTCCTAGCCCCCCTGCTCCAGCAGGTCGCAGAGAACGGGGGTGAGAGAAGACTCCAAACCTCCCTCCACCCGCTCATTGTAATGTTGATGCATGTGTGTTCTAAGGTGCATTTAAAACCCAGGAGGGCATGGAGCTACCTGCCAGAGAGCAGCAGGTAAGCGCATGGTCCCTCCTGCTAGCCCTCAATGTCTACGTGTATTTAAAATTGAGAGGTGGGCAACGATGCCAGGGGTGGGGTGTACACCCTGATGGTACTTTGGACTCCGTGTATCGTGCCCACCCCCAAGATCCTATATGTATGTGTAATGAGAGTGTGAGTTTCCAAGATGTTTCCAAGGTCTCGATTCAGTCCTTTTCTTTTAAATCTTTCATAACTCTATTTGTAAAATACTACGTAACCAATTCCAGTTTCTCGCTATGAATAGAGAAGAAGTAAAAGCAAAAATCTGTATAAATATATTAGTAAATAGTAAATATACTTGTACTATGAAGAGACCAATAACCTACAATAATGAGATGGAAAACTACAGACCGTTATGTTTTTATTCTTGCAGCTGTGAATCCCTTTATTTTAAGTCATTAAAACTGAGAATGAATTTGGAAACCACACAAATGTAATTATCAGCCTAGTGGGACAGAAAACCAGCAGGATTCTGCACCTTGAGAGCTCCAATTGAAAACCACTGATATGCAGAGATATACCAGCACGCCACTCAAAGCTCTTCACATAATCTGAGGAATGTGGTAAAAACCAGTTACCGCATGCATTTTTTAAGGGCTACTGACCCTGCAAGCTGCAAAACAGATCCGCTATAGAGATGATAAAACTCAGTTGATATTTCATTTAAGAAACCAATGTAAATGAATGAAGTGGTTACAAGTCAGTAAATTGGCCAAGGAATAACTTTCCAGCAGCAGTATTTCTATAGAGGAGTAGTCCAGAATTTTGCTAATAGACATGTTTTGTCTGAGATGATTGACATCACTCTCATATCTACAATATGAATTAATGGAGCTATGGTTTGGAGTTGTTAATCGTACCTTAGCAAGAAGACTTGAGTCTGTGTATAACAGCTTGTCTGGCTCTCTTAAAAGTTCAACAATACAGCACCTCTAAAGCTCACTAATTAATACTGTATCACATTTTACCAGCTGCACCAATGTGGCTGGCATTGTTTTAACTTTGTGTGTGTGTTGTGTGTATGCATGTGTGAGAGGGAGAGAGTGAGAGTTGCATGATGGCCAACTGTATTCTGAAGGGACCTAAAGAACTATCACAAAAAACTTTAGACACTTCTTTGGGAGTCAAAAGTAACTGCCATGTGATTCATGAAATGATCGAAGCCATGGACGGTGTTATGGCAAGATACACGGAAATTGTTAAATCTAAAAACAAACTAAAGGCTACATTTAAAAATTGTTTTATTATTTCTCACTGAAGATAATGATATTCAGCATGATGATTGTCTTGCGAAAGCCTTTTTTTTTTTTTTTACCAACACTGCCAGAAAACCAGTGGAGGTTCTTTCTATGTCCACAGACCTTTCTGGCAAAAAAAAAAAAAGTCCATTGCTGTTGAGTGTTTATCCTTTTACAATATTTAATTATAGCTCTGACATACTTATAATTAGTAAGGATTTACTGTTTCATGCTAGGCTCAAACTGCAGCACATTTAAAGTCTTTATAAGTTTTGGAGTCAACTTACATTACTCATATGAGGAGAAACTGCTACACATTCATGTGCAATGTTAATGAATGTGTAGGTAGTAATAGTAATGTAGTAATGTTACTAACAGACAAGTATCAATAATACTGAAGCAAAAAAAAAAAGACAAAAGGCTGAATGTGTTGTAGATGAGAAAGTGGTTATAAAGAGGCGATGAACAAGAACATTGAAGATGTTACCTGTCCTTTATCTGACATATACATGACTTTAGCATAGTCATGTATATGACAGATAACACCAATTTATAGGACAATTTAAAACCCAGCAAAGAGGATGATAAAAATTGAATGACAACAGGAAAAAAAAAGTTTTTTTCTTTTTTTTTAATCACGTTAACTGCTGATTGCATGCAGTATTTATGTCTGTGTGTCCACAGAAAATAATGTAGATAATTCTTCAATATAACTGCCCAAACAGGTGCAGGTGGCATTTGAAGATGGCTGCCCAGTGGCAAGACTTCTTAAGGGTGTTTGCCTCTGGGCTAGAATATTTACTGTTGCTTGGCAACACTGGAAGCTCCTTGTGTTTTCCTATATATTGAAAGTTTTTACTCTCTACTGTCCAACACATTTTCCCACATAAAAAGAAAAGAAAAGAAAACATTTGCACAGTAAGTTCTGATTGCCATTTCAAACATCCCTGTTGACGTCTGTCTCCATCTTTCTTACTGATTTTTGAGAAACTGTTCATATAATCACAATCATCTGGCTTTTATCCCTTAAATATCAAATACTTTTTTTATCAGTGGTGTGGCTAAATCACAGTCAGAATCAGAATTGGGATGCTTTATTAATCCCAGAAGAGGTTGTGTGAGGTTGTGACAGTAAGAACAGTAATTAAACAAACTAAATTTAATATTACAATATATTACAAAGTGACAAAATATAACAAAAAACTCTAATAAATACAAATAGCTCTAATTATAAATATTCCAGTATATTCCACATAATTAAATATAAATAGTTGACATTGAGGTGCCCCTCTTATTATATTGACTTATATTACATTTTCTCTGTAGAGGAAGTGATATTATGGGTGTGCAACTATTGCAGCGTGTACTGTGCTTTAGAGTTAGGAATTGAGCTGAGAGAGAGATCTACAGGCAGGAATGATTTCCTGTGTTGTCCGGTGGTATATTTGGGTAATCTCAGTGAACATGCTTCTGTGACTGGCCTGCAAATCATGGAGTGGGTGGGAGGAACTGTCCAGCATTGTCCTTATCTTGGACAACAAAATAAAATGACTTTTGTTTAATATAGAAATTTGAGAGTTGTAAACACCTCATATTAAAGTGAATTTGGGAAGAATATCAGTGAAAACGGGGGATCAGATTTCTCTTTGGACAGTCAGTGAATTAGAGCTAGAATGGCTCAAACCCCTGCAATCCAAAACCAGAATTTCATCATCATCATTCTGAAATGTACATTTAGCAGACACGTTATTAGGTTCACCTGTTAAATTAAACTCCTGTTTGTTATTTTTAATACTAATATCTAATCAGAAAAATATATTGTAGATAAAGTGATTTAGTGAAAGTAATTTGTGTCAAGACGACCTGCTAAAGTTTTAACTGAGCAACCGAATTGGGAAGAAAGTGGATTTAAGTGACTTTGAATGTGGCATGGTTGTTGCTTACAGACAGGCTGTATTTCTAAATATTTCAGAAACTGCAAATCTACTGACCTTTTATCATACAACAATTTCTACGGTTTACAGAAAGTGGACTGAAAAACTGAAAATATCTAGCGAGCAGCAATTCTCTTGGCCAAAATACCTTGTTGTTATCAGAGAGCAGAGGAAAATGGCCAAACTACTTCAAGCTAAAAGGAAAGGAACACAAACTTGAATAGCCACTTGTTAAAACCGAGCAGAAGAGCATCTCTGTATGCACAACAGCTCAAAGCAGATGGCCCACAGCAGTAGAAGACCACACCAGGTGCCACAGCTGAGAACAGGAAAGTTATCATTTACACAGAGTCAACAAAACTGGAAAAAAGAGGATCTGAAAAAATGTTGCCTGGTTTGATAAATCTTAATTTCTGCTATGATATTCTGGCATGAATAACATGATATCCCAGCCTTTTACTAATGCTTTGTTGTATACTTGTGATAGCAGTGTAATGGAGTGTCATATTTTGTGACCCTTCAGTAGTAAATAAGTATAATTTAAATCCAATCCACAGCTCCCAGTCCTTTGGGATGAGAGGACCTTTGGGATATAGTGAAATGAAACAGTGACATCGTGGATAAGCCGTCAACAAATTTGCAGTAGCTACAAGATCTTATCACACCAATATAGACCAAAATTTCAGAAGAATGTTTCCACTACAGTGTTGATGCCAAAAAGAATTAATACAGCTCTGAAGGCTAAAGAAGGTCCTAGTAAGGTATACCTGAGAAAATGTCCTAAACAACAAAATTTGAGATTTCAACTTGGATTTTGGAATGATGTTGTCTGTTGGTTGTTGGTTGCTGTCACATTATAGACTCAGCAGTCAATAGTGACCAGAACACTTGTTGAGAAAGTAAAGCCACTTATCTCTGCATGGCTAAACTACAGTGGATAATTGAAGACTGCTGAAGTAAATTATTCAGATTGAACACGCTAAACTGTGTCATGCAAATTATTTTATTACTTTACTTTCATTGTGGCCTTTACTCCATGGCTTTGTCCTTTCATTTCTACTTCAGTTACTTAGTTCCCACATTTCTACAAGAAACCGACATGAAGCTGGTGAATCAAAAGGTTGAAGAGTGGCAGCATAAATACTCCCAGCAAGTCAAATGGTTGGTGTATATGAGGGCATGTCTGTGATAATACTGTCTGGTGGCAGCACAGTATTGTGAGCTCCCAGTATTTTCATCTCTGCCTCTTGAACAAGAAATCTTTCCCCATGAGAGACTGACACCAGAAGCTTACATGTATGTCTGATGTTTCAAAAGAGCTGAGGATGTTAATCTATCAAAACATTTAGCTGTAGCTAAGCTACAAAAGTAATCCTGTCAATGTTATCCTACTTATTCCACTATTTGAAAAATCAGACAAATATGTGGAATTAGTTAATTGATATATGACTTATATCGCAAATTAAAGTTAAATTTAACAACTATAAATAGTTTAAAGTCTAGTTTCTACATTACCAATGCAAACGTCTCTCGTGATTGTCTACTTCAGAGTCATGACTCTCCTAAGATAATTTGCAGACAGTAATGCCTTACAACAGCAGGGCGATGTGATCAAGAAAGATGGCTGCCTAGTTGAGACATTTAACATTTCATATTCACGGTACAAGATGTTGTTGTCCTAGATATGACAAAAAGTTTTCACCGTCAACTTGCAACTGATTTGCAGCAGCAGAATCACGTCCAGATCCTAGTCTAATTAAATAAAAAACAGTATGCCAAAAGATCGGGAGAAATTTGATGCCACATAAAAAGTTATGAGAGCAGGCTTTTAGTCTTTCAGTTTTATATACGGCCAGTGACCATGGTGGAGAATTTTCCTTTTTTAATTTGTGAGAGTTTTGCAGATGTGATATAAATTTAAGCAGATGTCACAACAACTAATTGTGTATTATGCACATGATAGGTGTTCACATATCTGTTCACATAGATTATAAAACTTCACCGCTTACAGCTTTAAGCCAAAGTATTTCTCCAGGTTTTAATATATCCTTGTCCAAAATAAAATTAACATGAATGAAAACATAAGTGAATGGAAAAATGTGGCGCACATGCTCCGATCATGAGCAGGGTCAACCTCCCCAGGGCCCTGTATAGGCATAATTTTGCTCAGGAGCCCTCCTAAGTGACCCATGAGTCATTTAAATCATTTGCGATTGCCTCACAGTCACACCTGACACTCTAGCGCTCCAATCAATCCTTCCTCCTTTAAAACGTCTTGCTCCATCTGTCGGTCCAAGAGGAATTAGATCTACAGAACAAAATGGGGTATAAACTGACAGCATTTACTAAATAAAATATTTCAGTTTGTAGGAAATTAAGTGAATATTAACTTTAAAAATTAAACACTATTTATACCAATTTCACTGACTACTTAATAGTATTTCCTGCAAGATAAGCTTTTATATTACTCACTTTGGCCTGCCAATCGATATTGCAAATTAAATATTCAATCAATACTGAATGTCAGTCCAATTTCCATCTTGTATTAGTCGAGTGCCCCCACTGAATCTGTCTTTCCAATAAAAAACAGGTCTTTTAAATAAAGGCTAAATATTTGTAATACCTTGCTTGGCTGATGTACAGAATTTCATCCCCAAAGACAGGCAGATGTAGACATGTGAGTACTTACTGTGTTTTCTTTGAAAGTAAAATCTCAGCCCACATAAATATATCAACAGCAGTGATCACAAAACGGTGTATAACTGAACACAGTAGTGAGATCTTTAACCAGGTCTTCCCACTAACACCTGACCTGTCCAGAGGTTCAGTCAATGAGCTCGTCAATAGCTTCAATGCTAAAATGTTAAATGTAATGGACACTATTGCTCCCATTAAGGTGAAGGTTATCTCTGGAAGGAAAAAGTCTCCATGGAGAAACTCCACACTGGTGAAAAAAGAAAAAAGAGAGTGTAGGAAAGCTGAGCGCAGATGGAGAAAAACAAACCTCCAGGTTCACTATGACATCTATAAAGAGAAACTTCACAATTATAATTTACAACTGAGGAATGCAAGGAGGTCCTGCTTCTCTGACATCATCACTAAAAACAGCCATAATGCTCGGGTCTTATTTTCTACAGTTGACAGGCTAACAAACCCTCCTGTGTCAGTGGCAGCTGAACTTCATTCAACCATGGCCTGCAATGACTTTGCCAAATTCTTCACAGACAAAATCCAAAAGATTAGACAAGCAATTGGTACATCAACAGCAGATCCAGACTATGTACTGTGTCCACTGAAAAACTGTTTAAACACCATGAAACAGTTTCACCCTATTAACAGCAAAGACCTGGAGGACATCTTAGGTCAACTGAACTCCTCCTGCTGTTTAGATGTCCTGCCAACAAGTTTTTTCAAAAAGGTCTCAAAGACTTTAGAGTCAGACCTGTTACAGATCGTCAACTTTTCTTTATTATCAGGTGTGTTTCCAGAATCACTAAAAACTGCTGTAATAAAACCTATACTGAAAAAGGACAATCTTGACAAGACACAAATGAACAACTACAGGCCGATCTCAAATCTCCCGTTTTTAAGTAAGATCATTGAAAAAGCAGTTTCTCAACAGCTCAATTACTTCTTAAAACAGAATAACTGCTATGATGCCTTCCAGTCAGGTTTTAGACAGAACCACAGCACTGAAACTGCTCTGACCAAAGTGTTTAATGACATATGTCTGAATACAGACAGTGGAAAAATGTCAGTCCTAGTTTTACTGGATCTCAGTGCAGCATTTGATACAGTTGACCACAACATATTACTCAAACGACTGGAGAACTGGACAGGTCTTTCAGGAACTGTACTAAACTGGTTCAAAACATACTTAGAAAACAGGAAATACTTTGTATCAATAGGTAACTTCACATCTGAGCAGACAAGTATCACATGTGGAGTTCCCCAAGGTTCCATCTTGGGACCCCCTCTGTTTAACATTTACATGCTCCCACTGGCACAGATTATAAAGAACAACAAAATAAACTACCACAGCTATGCAGATGACACACAAATATATATCACAATGTCACCAGGAGCCCGAGGCCCTGTACAGGCTCTTGGTAAATGCATTGAGGAAATTAATGACTGGTTGTGCCACAATTTTCTCCAGCTAAACAAAAACAAAACTGAGGTAATAGTCTTTGGTGCCAAAGAAAAACGATTACAGGTCACCAGAGAACTTCAATCTATACATCTAAAAACCACAAACCAGGTGAGAAATTTGGGTGTAGTGATGGATGCAGACCTAAACTTAGAAAAACACATTAAGACAATAACAAAATCAGCTTACTATCACCTCAAGAATATTTCAAGGATAAAAGATGTGATGTCTCAACAGGACCTGGAAAAACTAGTCCATGCATTCATCTTTAGTAGGCTTGATTACTGTAACAGCATCTTTACAGGTCTGCCTAAAAAAAATCAGTTAACGTAGCTTTCCTGTGCTATGCCTTGTGTTTGTTGAATGGCCGTTTGGTTTCTCCCATGTAAAGGATCCTCACTGAAGCCTAACCAGTTTTGTCTGAGCTTGATGCTGTGTTTGAAGTGTCCTGGAATGTAATGCTTGAAGAAATTTCTTCGGAGTTCCTCTGACAAACGCGCAATTGAAGAGATGACAATCTTGTTCCATTAGTCCCCCTTTTTCTCCATCAATAATGTCTGAGGTTCTTTCCTGTGCAAGTTCACTAATTTAAGTAATTTATGTTTGTGTACTCCTTGACTTACGTGGCAATGACCCTCAGGACCACATTTAACAGGACAACTACGGGTAAAATATCACAGACTCTCAGATGTTTTAGAACAGAAGAAGCCTCCTGGATGAAAGGTGAACTCACAAATCAGGAAGAAGTCAGTTGTTCTTTTCAAGCACTCAGTGGAAGCAAATTATGTGTTTGTGACAGTCTGCTAATACCTGCTAATAAGCACCTAAAGAGACCGTTTAATATTGGTTCTTTGCTAAGTGATCTGTGATGTGTAGACACAACACTGGCTCATCCCTTGAGTTTGGTGCCTTTTTTTAATACTTAAATGATTCACTGGTCAGTGTTAAGTGCCATAACAACAAGAAGAACAATGGTCAGTTACAAGGATTGAAAATGAGTGAAAGCAGCCAGTGTCCAAAGAAAAACTTGGAATGATCTCCACAAAGCCTGGAAACAAATTTAAAAAAAAATTCTGGATCCTTGGAAGCAAAATATTAGGAAACAAGTAGCAGCTCGAGACTTTTACACAATACTACAACACTCTAACTTTTGACTCTCAGGCTCTTGAGATGTGGACTGTTCCTCAATAAGGCACTTGTAGTGAGAGTGAGAGTGAGAGAAAGATGTGTGTAAACCTTGCACTTTCAATGTCATGGTGTTATAAAACGTTCAGTGAATCACTTTAGCCCACAGTCTGTCAAGCCTAAACTGAAAGCTATTTCATAATGGGCACATTTTTATAATTGATCTTCCTTTTTTAACTCTGTGTCTGAATCATCTAAAATAAAGGAAGTACCGTTTGGGTGACTTAACACCATCCCAGGGATTAGTCAGAATGTAAAGTGAGTCAAAAAAGGAAGCACCAAATCAAACATTTGAAATCATTATAAACTGGTATCGTCAATGTAAGAGAGGAATGCCATATCAGAATGTAATTTTTTACAATTACGCAAAACTTAAACAACCACTATCTCTCTGGTTTCTCAGCAGTAGTGTCATGCCATCCTACAGAGAAATATCTGGATATGTTTCAATGTTTTATTCCTCTATTTTTAATTAGCCCGACACCCTGTCCAACAGTTTCCCCGCTCTAACAGGTTTCCCGTCGATCTATCTGCAATAATTATGCAACACGAGGTGGGATCAGGCAGGCTACCCACTCATGATATAATGACGACCACATATAGCCCTCAGCATATCCTCCACACCTGCATAATAGACTTGGAAAAGCATGTTAAATGGGGGGCGGCTCCTCCGCTGATTTGTGGTGGCGGTGGAAGAAGCAGGCGAACCTAAAGAAAAAAAATAAGAACAAAAGAAAATAAAAATTTCATATATGACCAAAAATATGCCTGCAGCTGTTGAATGCTGCGTCGAACGTGTTCTCCCTCTCTCTCTTTTTCTTTCTCCCACATGCGCGAACACACGTTCCCTCGCGCGGCCGTGCGCGCACACGCAAACCTCGCCAAAGCACTGCACAGGAGCCCCCGACAGTGCCCGTGCTTGCTTGTGCTCCGTGCCTAGCGCCTCTGCTGCTCCGCTGGACGATTGCGCAGAGGACACCTGGCGCACAGCCGTTCATTGCAAGCGATCCCAGTGGTAAATGCTCGTTTTAACCTCTTAACTTTTGCAGCGTGACTGTTTTGTTTTTTTGGTTGCAGTTTTGTTTTTTTTTTTTGTTTTTTTTTTCTAAAGATACCTGCTCCGAGACCAAGGGTCTATCAGGGTAAAAGAACCCTGTAGAGCCAGGCGTTTGGCTTCCAACTTAGGGCTTAATGACACGGCTATTCGCGACAGGTCTGGAAAGTTGCTTCGTGTGAGGAAGCATGTGCGCAAACTTTAAAAGCTTTTTTATAATCAAGAGACAGTTTTTTCAGAATGAAGGCAGGTGAGTCACCCGTGGCGTAAGGGGCGAAAAGAGCTCCTCGGCTCTCCAGGTACTGGAAAGACAAGAGAGAAGAAGTCGTGATCTGTGCGGTGGATAGCACTACGGAGGACGGAGGGAACGGACCGATGAGACAATATGGGTAAGTAAGTGGAGAACTGTGTCGTTTTAAAACGATTCCCGCCCTTTGTGAATGTGTAGACGTTTAGGGGGGAAAAAATCCCCAAGTCTTCTGTGGCATATTAATGCGCAGCAAGCTGGCATCTCCTTTATTTAAGAGCAGGAGACTACTTTTGTCCTATTCGCTCAGAATCTGTGTGAGTACTTGAAAAAAAGAGGCTTTCGTTTTCTATTTGGGAATTTGAGGAGAGGGGAGAAAGGAAGGAAGAAACAGACGGGAGAGTTCATGCTTGTGAATATCAAGGCGAGGAGACAGAGAAGACTACTGTCACCTTGTTGGTGTGGAAGTGATGTAGCCCTAATCTGAATCAGTCGACGAGACATTGCAACACGAGCTGAAGCTGAACAGCTCATTAATTGTCCTTGATTTTTATGCTGCAATGGCAAGTTTGTTCACCCAATCTGAACCTGACCTGAAACGGGCAAAAAAAAAAAAAAAAAAAAAAAAAAATGGTGGTGAGATGTGCCTGTTTTCTTTGGCTTCCACCTCATACCCCCTCTTGTTTCTCCTTTCTAAGCACTGACATGTTTTGACTGCCCCTCTTCTCCTGACAGCTCTGGGTACCTACAATCTCATCCCACACTGCCTATCACCTCCTCCATTTTACTGACTGTGGGTGCTCCAAAGCTAAATTCACTCCTCAGCCTTACAAACCCACACTTCTCTTCAGTGTTTCAGGGGATTCTTCGTGTTCTGCAGCTCCAGCACTTTTTTTTCCTTATTTTTCTTCTTTTTTTTTTTACATATACTTGGTCCTCAAACAAGTTGTGGGTGTTTGGGATTGTCACTGAATATGCGATGAAATGACGCTGTCACTTTCAAGCAGTCTGGAGCTGCTCAAACAGAAAACCTCATGTTTCATGTCCTTTCCTTTCAGTGCAACTTTTGTTGTTGAATAGCTCAGTGAAAGACTATTATTCATATCCAGGCATGCACGAGCGCGTACACGCACCATTGGACCAGAGCATGTGGTGCACTGAAACCTATATGAGTTGTTTTCTTTTTTCCTAACTCTTCCTAACACTGCAGCCACTCTTTTTGTTTGACTTGATTTTCTGTTGGATTTATGCGCCTTTTCTTTGTTTTTATTTTTCTATTACTAAATCTAATGAAAAGCTGAAACAGGCCCAAGGAAAGCATGGTACCTACACATCTGTGCAGAATTGTGGCATTTTCCCAAGTAATGAGGAGCTTAGTGCTGCTAATGAGCACATTTTAATTATGTCATCACAATTACTATAACCCAGAATAAGTGGCTGCATTTGTTAGGATATCCACACTTCTCACTAAAGCGCTCTCTTACATCCCAGTCGCACCCATCACCTTGTTTTCCCTCATTCAGGGGCTGATTAATTAGGGGAAGTTTATGCTGTTGGCAGGGCTGAAGTTTTCTTTGTGAATTCAACAATAAAACTTGGCATTATCTTAATATCATATACAGAAAACTAGCAGCTGAACAGTTTAGCATCAACAGAAGATTGCTCAATTGTCCTCTCATTAATCAATTAATAGCTTGGTCTAACTGTGAATAATTCCCATAACAACTTTCTTCACTGTGCCTGTTTTGCCAGACTGACTCAGCTTCAATGCATTCAATTTGCATTGATTAAAAAAAAAAATAGAAATGCAATAAAATGTCACATCTCACATTTTTCTTTTTGACCATTTCATGTTCAAAACTGGTAACAAACAATCAAGTAATATTTTTACAGTGCGTAATTTATCAGTGTGCAATTTCACTGACAGCTAAACAGCGATGGATGTGAACTCCCCGCTCCATGGCCCAAGCAGTGAAACTTGTATTCATCCCACAACAATAAATGACACAAGGAAGCTACATTTTCAGCTCCAAGAGTGAAGCAAGAGTTTCTGTGACACGGCATCTCTGTGTTCACCAGTCTGTCCATACACACTCATCTACTGTAGCAGAACTGAGCAGACAAGAGCAATAGAGCCGTTAGACTGAAATAACGTCCCTTATATTCAATAATCCGTCAGTTTCCTCAAGCAGACTGAGACGCTAATTAGTCCACGGAGCACTCTTGAAAAGCCTCAACTGAATGTCTTTGAAAACAAAGAAAAGAAAAAAGAAGAAGTCACCTGTGTGCACAGCTTTTTTTTTTTTTTTTTTTAATTTCACATTTTAAGGCTTATAATAGTGCAGATAATTAGGAGATCTACTGTTGTTTATAGGTTGCTCTTGGCAGTAAACCATCCACTTTTCTGCAGCTCCTGCAGTCTACTTTTTTCCTCAGCTTCTTACATTCATGTTGCCAGTAATACTGCCAAGTTTTAATCAGATCAAATATAGTAAATAAGTTTATGTAAAAGACAAGGTCTCTCTGCCCTATGGATTAAAACTATAACAGAACTTGTTGCAGTTTCCTTTAGACTTTGCACGACTTTATGACTTTTACAAAACCCTGTCTCTACTTTATAGAAAACATCGAGACAAAAAAGTCTGACTTTGAACAATCTAAACAGTTGTAGCTCTAGCTACTTTAAAACCTGCTGAAGCCACCACTAAGAATTATTCTCTTTGTGAGGAATCTTTCCTTATTCTGAGAATGACTGAAAGTCCCCATTAGTCATTTTTTTTGCTGAGGTTTAGTAATATGTTCTGTACTGCTTCCCACTCGTGCCATCAAACTGTCATAATATAGCAGATTCTTTCAGTGTACCTCCAGGTCATTGATTTGAAGGGTTTTTGTCCCTGTTGTTGTGCAGACTGTTGGGCTATTTTGAAAAGCAATGCCTTTTCCAATTTTTTTTTCCTTTTCTTGAAATCCTGCAATGACTTCAGCTGTGAATGGCTTTCCCAAACAATGTGTCCTGCACATTGAACTGATACGGTGAAATATGGGCAGACACACAAAACTGAGAACAAAGTCTGGCAGTAAGAAGTGGGAGCTGAGCTTGGAGAAGAAAAAGATTCTGCAGCTAGAGGCATATGATAACGTTTTATGCCACTGAGGTGCATCACGGCCTGAATTTGGTTGTCATGGTTTTACATTTGATTATGCAGGCTTCTTAATATTTTGGCTTGATTTGCTTTCTTTGCAAGTCCACCAGCCTGAGCAACAGAAAAGATAATTAATTATCCAAAATTATTCTGGTCTGCTACAATTCTGCAACTAAAATCACTTGGTAAATAGGAAAGAGATTTGGGTTTTGGTTAAAAGAAACCGCCAATGACATCATCGAACACCTCTTACTCAGTTACCACAGTCATTATTCATGTGGCCACAAGAGGTCACTTGTCAGAAAACTTTAAACATAGTGAGTTGAGAAATAAAAACAACATTTCTGTCAAGCTTAAAGGTTCTTTATGCTTGATAGTTAGATGTGATGATATAAGGTTACATTTTCGCTTAAATACTTATTTTCTGTCAGAAGTTGAATATGATAAATGTACTGTCAAGCAGTACAGTGAACTCAGTGTGATCTTCGAGGCTAACGATGCAAGCAGCAGGAAATCAAGGCTAGTCAGACCAGGAAATGTTTTTCAAATTCTCTAATTTTCCAGCTTTTGTGAGCCAGTTGAAATGACAGGAGTAGTACTTGTTATGGTCTTCTGTTGCTGTGTAGCCCATCTGCTTCAGCGTCCAACATGTTGTGAATTTGGAAATGCTCTTCTGCACATCTTGGTTGTAATGAGTGGTTATTTCAGTTACTGTTGCATTCCCATCGGCTCAGAGCAGTCTGGCCATTTTCCTCTGACCTCTGGCATCAACAAGGCATTTTCACCCAGAGAACTGCCTCTCACTGGATATTTTCTCTTTTTCTGATCATTCTCTGTAAACTGTTGATATGGTTGTGTGAAAAAATCCCAGCAGACCTGCAGTTTCTCAAATACTCAGACCAGCCCATCTGGCACTAACAACCATGCCACTTTCAAGGTCACTTAAATCAACTTTATTCCTCATTGTGGTGCTGAGTGTGAACTTCAGCAGGTCATCTCAACCATGTCTAGATGCCTAAATAGAGTTGCTGCCATGTGATTCTCTGATTAGTTATGCACCTTACAAACAGTTGAACAGGTGTACCTAGTGTCGTGGCTGCTGAGCATCCATGTGTTTGTCATCAATTTTAATTATTGAAGACTGTGTTCTATACTTCCTATTGTATTGAAGTATAATATATATCTTGATACTATAAGTAATGGTTTCTAGTTAATATGTTAGACAAATCATAACAATATTGTTATTGAAAATGTCTTGACTGTGTTCATTTTTTTTCTCTCCCCACAATCCAATTTTCCATCACATTATCCGGTGGCAGTGCCTGCAATCTTCAACTTCATTCAACTTTTTATGGTTATATTTAGACACTCAAAGAGAGTCGTTAAGGTTACGGTGACTTGACAGAGGTGTTTGCTTCAGCTGACTAAAAGCACAGTTTTTCTCTAAGCTTAACCAAAGAAATTTCGTTGCCCAAATCCTAAACAAAAATCTGGATGAAACCTGTGTCGCTGACTAATGGCGTATCTTCTTAAACTGGCCGCAACTATTATGCATTAGGCAGACGATGAATTCAGTTGTAAAATGCAACTCATGACTATGTTGCACTCCCTGCATGGAAGTACATGACATCACTTTATTCCAGTAATGTCCCCCACACTCCAGACCTGTGCACATGATGACAATTTGTTATGTGAAAGAACCTGCAGTGGTTCTAACTTTGGCAGAGAAAGTGTTAATTTATGTAGTAGCCCATCGCTCATATGACCTGTAAGAGGCTGACTTAGAAATTAGATTTCCAGGGGCTTTAAAATAATGAAAAGTAATGACCAACACTGTCATTTATTCTGACTACCACAGCATCCCTGTGTATGCTCATCTTCATGTGTGTGAAGACACATGAAGAGAAGAAGAAACTGTTCAGATAATATTTATGCCAGTTTTGTGCCTTGGATATGTTTTATTCAGAGCAATTTGTGCATTGGGTGCTTTATTCTGATGAATTTCTGCCAGGAGTCTTGATTTTTCAGGTTAGCAAAAGCATTTTGGAAAAAGAAAATGCACCTTGTCTTCAACTATCTATGCTACCCCACTTTTTTTTTTTTCCTTTGGTTTTCACTGGAGCCAGTTAAAAAGAAAATGTAAGAAGCAGTTAAAATAATGAAGGCAGAATCCACGATCCAGAGTTCAGATATCTAATGCAATATAGCTTTCTCAAAGTAAAATGAGCTGGTTACAGCATGAGCAACAGAAATCATTAAACTGATTATAATGCACATTGGGATTGACTAATCACTGGCACAAAGTGTTGAATTCTGATTAAACATAAATGTGTCTTGCCACAATTTTGGATGAAAGTAGCCTGCAATGCTTTCGACCTTTGCTGATTACCAGCATGCCACCACTCACACGCGCACGCATTTGGACACACACTTATGCATTAACATCATCTCTGTTGTTAATTCCTCAACATTTACAGCAGACGCGCTTTGCAGTGGCTAGCTTAAACGGTTCAGTTTGTGCTGATCTTTTGACATCAGCACTTATATTGATCTGCAGAGCTCTCTGGCTCTCTGCACCGATTTATAAACCAATAAGCTGTGCATGTGTGTGTGAGTGTGTAGGCCCATAGGAAAGGCAGGAGCAGTAAAGTTCTTGATATGTACGATGTTATGGGGCTGTGAAGAGTTTCAGCTGTCACTGACAGCCTGAGATGGAAAGCGCTGTGGGTGTAAAGATGGAAGACTTTGTGATATGGCTGATTTATTGGGTGGAACAGTTTGAGAAGCAGCCTGTCTGCCTCATGCAGTTCGATGCTGCCTGGACTTTAAAGAAAAATCTTTGTGTCTAAATGCTGATTCTTAAAAATTATATAGGTAGGTAAATAAAAGGCAGATCCACCCCAACCAGAACAGTAAATTCCATCATAATAATGGGACAGTTCATCCCAAAATCAAATTTATGTAAAAAAATTTCTGGCCCGTAAATCTCTTTATCCATCAAGATTGTTTTGGTGTGAGTTGCCCTATTTTGGATGTATCCACTGTATGAAGATGTCTTCTTTCTTTTAAACATAAACAAACTAAATGGCACTGACCTTGTGATGTGCAGTGTGCCAAAAAATACATTTAAAAAAAACTCAGCAGCAATATCTCATTGCAGAAGTCATGACCTAGTTACTCCAAGCAATCTTACATAGTGACTTTTTCTGTCTTTCTGACAAACAGTATCTGCCAACCAATAGAAATATTCAGCCATTTAATATTACAATATGACAAGGTGGAGATCATCAAGTGGTTACATTGTGTCTCATAAACTGGCTGATTTTTGGATTTCTATGTAATGATTACTTGAAGGGAAGTTTTGTGTTTATTTTTTTGGAAGACCAAATTCAGTTAGTTCCTGTATAGTTAAAAGAAGACAGACAGTTGTACAGCTAGTATTTCCAAACTGGACTAATTGCACCAACGCAATGTAGATGGATAAGTAGCACCAAAGGCCAAAGGAAATAATATGAAATATTTTTTTTTGGAGTGAAACGTGCTTATTACTTTATATTGTGCATTGTTATTTGTGAAGAAATTGCACTTAAAATTTTGTGTATCTTTTCAACCAAGGAATTAAACGTCTTCCACTAGACTAGAAAAGATAAAGAGTACAATAGCTAGATAAAATAGCAGATATCAAGGTATAATAAAAACTGTCCGCTGTTTGATAACTTTAATTACACTCCTGCAGCTTCCTGTCTTTCATGGATCTTCGTAAGACACGTCATGTCAGATCAAAACATTGCAACCACCAGATAATTAAAGTTTTAATGGGGACGTTAAACAGTACTCTGACATCTCTTAAGAGAAAACTGTAGGCACCAGACCAGAATGGGCTGGCTGAAGCTCACTTTAAAAAGTCACATCGCTAAGAGCACTTCCATCCAACTCTTCTCATTAAGGCTGGCTTTTTCGAAAGCGGGCAGCTTTCATGGGCATGAAAACCTGGTGGTATAAAAATGTTGACATTCAAAATTACCAATTAGCCCTTTTAAAGGTCTTCCTCTTTGCAAATTAAGAATGTGGTGTGTACAAATACTCTACATTAGGTTGTGACTTGTGTGAGACATCACTTTAGTCGTCATGTTTTTATTTGCTGGGCTCCTTCGTTTAAATGACATCGGTTAGAGCGCCAGTCTAAACTGTAGTAATGATTATTTAATTGGTCGACACCTCCAAAAAAGAACAACAAGTGAAAGAATTAATTCATTTCCTTTTTGAAACATGATTGCCAAATTACCTGATGTGGTCTGGCAAATTATTTTCAAGAAAATTGAAAATGTTTTGTTTTGGTTTTTCTGATGGCAAATAAAATAATTTAAGATTACCTTAACCCTTTAGTTTTAGCTCATGGAAACATAAACAAGATTCATTTATTTTTAAAGAAGTAAGTTCATGGGTAGGTCATGGCCACTTGCTTTAAACCATTTAACTAATTAACATTTTGTGTTCATCTAATTTTTGTTCCGTTTTTAAAATGTAATGCAAATCCTCACATTGCTAGGCAACACGTACCTTTAGACATGATGTTTCACACACTCTGGCTCATAGATTTAAAGCTCTATCAAATTTGAAAAACCTGAAGTTAATTTTCAGTAATTGTTTGCACATACTCAAATTAAAACAATACAGATCACACCCAGTCTTTCTCCATTCCAGCTGCGATACTGTGGTATTCTTTCTGACACACACAGACATTATTTCCCCTCTCCTCCCCTGCTTCTATCTGTCAGACAGACATCCAGAGATGTTAACTTTCTGTCGCACCACCACTTTCCCTGCCATACTTTACTGGCAACTTTATCCAAATGTCTTTATTTTCCGTGGGGTTTCAGTTACATTTACATTCTGCTTTCCCCTGCAGCAGTCCCTTAGACCCACAGGCTCGTTCTTCACTGTAGCTAGCTAAAGAAAAGTCCTTTTCCTGACATTCTTTGACTAAGCCATGAATTTACTGTCTTTAACTGCAGGTTAATATTAGCTCTTTCATTTAGGTCTACAAACTGATTCCTGCATCAGTGATCTCTGGTTTTACTGTCTGCCCGTCACAACCAAGAATTCTCAGTGGAAGCAGCATATCCATCGTTAGTCTTTACTTTCAGCACCTCTGCACAGGATTTATAAATAGGTATTGATGTTTGTTACAGTTAGTTGTGGATAAATAATAAATGCATAAACAAGGAATTATGTTACTCATCCTATTGATCTGGAATATTATATGCTTAAGGGGCATTCACACAGGAGGCGTGTTGGCCTTTGGTTGCCTGAAATGTCACTACAGGCTCCAGTTGCTTAGGTAACCCTGATATATGTTGATTAACTTTAATTGCTCACCCCAAAATTGAGAAAAGTTTCACTTGGGACCTGCCTTCTTGATGCTGACAGCAGTTATTTTGACTGCCGTGTGTTCTGTGTTCTTTGGTTGCCAACAAGTGACTTCAGTTTCTTTAGATTTAGAAAATCCTGATTACAAAATTAGGTCTTAAAGAGTTAATCTATAGGCGTGCCTATTGGCAAATTACAGATTTTGTATTGTCATATTTAAAGAGGCATAAACACACACAAAACCATGCAGCAACAGGTTTCTTTTTTAAATTTCATGACAAGAACTGCTAAGCTTTCCTGAATGCACGTACCTTTTATAAATTAACAATGCGTAGAGTAGTATAAGCAACAGATTATCAACCAAAATTATTCAGTCATGCTCCCAAAACGGTTGAATTCTCTGCAATTTCCTTGACAAATAGCCAACCAACCCACCAACTGAACATCATATCAGCCACTTTTTCCCTGTTTGAAGCAACTGATGCAAGAGTTCTTTAAGTGCACTGAAGAGCACTTTGATCTGTTCCCTGTCCAATTCTACATTTGTGAAGGGCGGTGCAAATGTACCTTACTTTTGTTTTGGGTTAACGTGCATAACTTTAAAATCCTGAATGCATACTGCTTTTGTTAAGTTACCAAGATGTTTAATTTATCTTTCCTTTTTTATACGCACTTGTTCACATGGCCACTAGAAGTAAGTTCACTTTTAAGATGTGACTATATTTCATAATAACAGATTTCATTGTTATTATATATGAAATTCCAGTTCAGCAGAAAAGTAGAAATGGAGAAGATCTCAAGGCAAAGAAGCCTTTCAGATGACACTTTGCATCTGCTGGGCAGAATGTCAAAGCATACCCTCAAACAACTGTACAGAGTGGATGCACAAATGGGGTCTACGTGGAACACTCATCAGTCTTCACCCTTATTTATCAAGTTAATGACATAAAAGTTAATTAACATTTGGCTAATTCTTTGCTGCAGTGGTTGCACTTCTTTTCTGTTTGCACACAACTCTATGCCTCTTTTCCTAGTGAAGGTTCCAGCAAGAGCAGCTCTGTCTGTCTTCATTTCCCCATTTAACTGCTATGCTTGAGTAGGTCGTGGACTCAATAGACCTCAGTTACTACGTCTCCCACAAATCCAGACAGAATAACTGAGCTCACAGAATTGACTGCTCATTTCATTTAAAATTTTAATGGATGCTGCCCCATTTAAGCTGTATTTTTCTATTACTGCTATTAAGCTCCACTTTTACATATATTTTGCTCACCATATGCAGTGTATTGTGTATGTAGGACTGGCTGCTTGTCTGTATGCACGTATGTGCAGCTCCAGTAGTAGTAAAATAAGCTTTTATCATAAATCAGCTGTTTTATACTGCTTCATGCTTTCGCTGCGAGTTGAAATTACAGCTGACTCCAATTTTCAAATTAATGGCCGTAAAAAATGGGTTTTAAGTGTGTAAAAGGTACTTCATTTCAATATTGTAATGCCACTGTGTCCAATTAATCACAATTGCATGATAGGCCCCGTGACTGGTAATATGTCACGTTCTTCTGTCCTCTGGAAGTATTTTTAATTCTATGTGCCTTAAATCTGAGTGAACACACTCAATAGTGTAATATATCACACATGCTGTAGTACCATACAGTTTTGCTTGCCTAAGCTCAATCACACATCATACACTTTAAAATTCTTAGATGCTGTGTCAGAACAGAAGTGTCAGGTTAAAAAAGGATGCACAGGAAGTAGGACTGGGAGAAATCGTGTTACCTGAAGCTTTAGGTTATGCAAAAATACAGATTAGAATGTATTATACTCTTTTATTTCTAGACTAAAGCCTCATATTGGGATCAGTATTTCTCACAGTCACATCCTATCTTAATTTAGTTTAGTATGTTGGCATATTTATAGAGAAGAAAGAAAGAGAAAGTGACAATTAAGCCTATAGTGTAGACGGTCTTCTATTTTCCAATTTAAAACAGGCACAGCTGCAGCGAATGTTTAAATATAAAACGCTAACTATACTTTTCTGCCAGTCAATAACCTTTAAAAGCCACCTCATACACCCCTCCTTTTAATGTGTATTATCTTTTATATGGTAGAACATTTAATAAGAAATATTTAGTTTTTTTTTCTTCTTTTTTTTCTCCACACTTTCATTTCTTTGAAGTGCCCCAGCATGTGGCCTGTTGCAGCATGTAGTACTATTGGCCAACCCACTTGGGCACTCTGGGTAATAGCCTTTGCATCAGTGCCTGAGCACTGTGCATTCAAATGAAATATCAACTTGTCTCACCGCCAAGGAAGATGACAGCTGACTCTGCTGGGCCTGCCAGAGACCACTCTGTCCTGGGGGGAGGGGCAGTGTCACTTTTATGGGATTTCGGGAAGGTTGCCACTGGAACCTGGCCTTGGGTGAGGTAATTGGAGAAAATATATATTTTAGGATATTGTGTAATAACTTTAGCTTTTTTTGCATTTGAACCCATTTCAGCTGACATTTAGTGTGCACATTAAAGTGTAACTTCAGCAAATTACCTCTGTTCAGGACGTTGTTGAGCTCCAGGGATACCGGAGCACAGAACTTGTTTCTTAATTAATATTTATGGTCTTCAATTGCATTTTCATCAGCTGCAAATTGTGTTGAAACATTGGTCGCTGCACAAAATAAAAGAAAGTCTGCTCTACTTGTCTCCTACATACTTGACTAAGAGTATAATTCCATCTTATAAGAAATCTGTTTTTAAAACCTTTTATTGCTATTGCAAGAAATCTTTAAATGAAATGCTAAACTAATAAAGGTGGTGTTAAATTTGGTATGGGTTTAGTCTTTTAGAAATTTTTGACACTGTCCCATCTGGGTTTTTTTTGTTTTTTTTGGCCATCTGAGGCAACAAAAATTATATTTGCATCTAGTTTGGTTGCTGAAACGTTTTCTGTTATGTACATGTTGAGAGTCATTGTGTACATTGAGTGCATAGGAAATATAATCTAGATTATCCTTACTGAATCAGTAAACTAGGTTACTTAATGCATTCACTAAAATATATAATATATTTTGCGGTAGAAGACTACTACTATTTTACTACTACTCCAGCTCGACCAATCATCGGCTTTATATGGATTTAAATTTAGATGTACCCACAGGTCATTGGAAATAAAACCGTTCATCTGTTTCTTTCTCTGACCTTTGAATTTACTCTTTATGTGTTGACAAAATGTACAATGAGATTTACCGTGGTTCTCATTTTCAAGGTCACTTTTGATTTTTCTTTAAGACTTGTGGTAGTCATTAATGTAGGATTCTTTTTAAAACAAATAGTAAGAGAAAATTAACTTCAAATAAAAGCTAAAGGGTGAAATACACTTTACAAGGCTGTTACATAGGTTATAAGAAGACATTTGCACAAAGTTTAATACAAATCGTTTCTGGCTTATAGGGATTTGTACAGAATCTGATCTGATATTGTCTGTAGTGATGTCACTTGTTGCCTGGAGACTTCCGTTCAAACAAACTCCTACTGCTCTTTGTACTTAATGTAAAATAGGTGGCAGTGACAAACTGGAGCTTAATGCAATGTTGGTGCTGCTGCACTATGCTGGTTTTGTTGAAATCTCCAAGATGTTAAATCTACAAGATATGAAATCTTTAAAACCCTCCGGCTCTGATTGGTCACGCTCTACTGAGAAGAAGGAGCCTTGCTGCTGGAAAGTTGTAGCTTACCACAAATCCCATATCAAATCTGATCTGCAGGGGAATGGATTTAATATCAACCTGTGGCAGCTCTATTTTATTTAAGCTGTATTTAGATAAAGGTTGTAACTTAATGATTTTCTATATATGATTTTTAATATTTTGGTTGTGTGGGGTTTTTTTTGTTTTGTTTTTTTTGTTTTTTTAACTTTAATAATGACACAAACACAGCTATATTGAAAGACACATTTTATATTATTAAATAATTTATTTGTAATAGTTATCATAGATATATTTACTTATGCCCTGGTGTACATCTAATACGTGAAATCAATGGAAGCCTATGACTGCCTGCATGTAGCACCCCATTTAATTTCTGATTAATGAAACTGTACTGAGAGTAAACATTTCTCTTCATTGTATTCTATAAAGCCTCTCATGGGAACCTAGCGCACATATGTCCAAGGGGCTTTTATTACTATTCTCTCTATGCAGAAATCCATGCTGAACCATTGTGTGCTAATTAAAGACACTGTCATGCGTAGGCGTCTATGAGCCCAGTGGCACATTATTGTGGCTGCATAGCTTTGAGTTTTCTGCCATCTAATAACCTCCTTGTTTTTTCATATTTTGCTATTCTTTTTTTAGGAGTACATGCACATGAAATCCCAGATGTAGTTTTAGTGATATGACATTGTGAGGTTGCCCTGGGGTTTTACAACACAGCCAATGTTCCAATGGGATTATCATTTAGGGAAAACTGATGGCTGCGTGTAGTGCAGCAAATGCTTGGAGAGTTCACAAAGTAGTTACAGGAGGTGATGGAAGTGCCACTGCATCTTTTGCTTCAAGGATTAGAGTGATTTATTTATAAAACCATTATTTTTTTGTTGAGTTTATCTTGACTTATTTTCATGCACTCATTTGCTTCCGTTTATTTCCCCCAATAACCTGCTGTACAATTCACAAAATAGCTTTATTCTTGAAATTTATTTACTTATGTTTTGCTATTTTATGATATAATTAAATGTAGAGTGCTGAACTGAATTTGTATGCCTGTCTGGATCATAGCAGGATATGTAAGAAATCTGAAAAGTATTATTTTGAATGATTTTCCTTTTAACAGGCACATAACTCATTAAACACAGGGGAAGGCTGGATGAGATGCTGAAACCAGATAAGTTACTTCAAAGAAAATCTGTACCTCTTATCTCTCAAGATGCAGATTAATGATTTCTTGACATTTTGTGTTATTCTGATAACACACACTTTCTCAAAGTTGGTGTGTGCACTCCCAGTGGCCACAAGGTAATTGTTGTTGGAACACATTAAGACGGTGAAATCGTGTCCTCTAAAGCATAGACTGATGCATAGACTAATTCATGTTCACAGGAGCTGTCGACCAGGTTACCCAATGTAGTTTCCATCCATCTTTCTTTATTGAATGTAATGGAATAATGTAAAATAATAATAATAATGTATTCTGATTCTTCTATTATAATTTCTCCAAGGAAGGCATGGCAAAAACTGCTAAAACACTGCAAATTTAAAACCGCACTGATTCAGGAAGCGTACAGGAGTAAATCAAATCACTGGTTAAATGTAATTTCCGTAAAGGTCAAAAGTTACCTGCCAGTGTTGAAGTATAGCATAGCTGCATTTTGCAGTTTGTGGTGGCAGCTCATGTATGACATTGGATGTTTGTTGCCCATTTTAGCATGAAATTGTCACTGTGCTGTATGACAACCCCTAAGTTGTGGATTAATGATGCATACTAATATTTTCTGCATACCATTTTCTGCACAGGGGAAGAATTGCCTTTTATTTTCTTACTTTGCAGCTTACAGCAGCAGGTTAGTATAGAGAAAGTGCAAGAGTTGAACTGTACAAAAATTGGATTTTCTGAAGCTAGTAATAAACAATTATTTATTCAACCTCTTTTTAGTTTCATTAATGTAACACAAAATCATTCAGGACAGTTTATACAGTACGAAAGAGAGCTTGTAGTGTTGTAGAGGAAAACCCTGTGATCTTTCCATGAGTAAGCAATTGATAATTGTGAGGAGTAAAAAGACCCACTTAACAAGAAGAAACATTGGGCAGCACCAAACTCAGGGAGGACAGCTTTTGACTCAACTGGGTGGGGTGAGAGGAGAGCAAAGAGGGGGAAAAAAAAGGTTGATCATTAAGAGATAGCAGACACTGAGCAGGCTGTTGGGGCCAGTAACTACAGACAAGACATGTACAGCTCTGGAACCAGAGATACGGGCAGAAAGGTACAAGAAGAAAGAGGACAGAGAGGAAAGGGCACAAACTGCAGGAGAGAGAATATCACAAAGTTAATTAAATGTAAAAGTGAAGTCTAAAGTGTGGAGAGTAGAGGATAATTACTTAGAACATTATGGGAGGTCCCCATAGCAGCCTGAGCTTATAACGATATTATGATATTACTAAAGGATGACACAGGGATTACAAAAGTCCACCTTAGACATGCCAAACAATACTTTTTCACCATTACTGTGATACAGAATGTGCTCAATTTTGACAGCACTGGATAGTTGAAAGCTGGAAGTTCTAGAGACTTCGGTTATGTGTGGATACGGATATGCAGTCAGGCCCCTTAGTATTTGGACAGTAAGGCGTTTTTGTTTGGGTTTTTTTTTTCTACTTTTGTAAATCACACAGGGTTTTAAAATCAGTCAAGATTTTATTGAACTGCAGACCTTCAGGTTTAATTCAAAGAATTTACCAAAAGGAATGCGTTGTTGTTGTTGTTGTTGTTGTTGTTGTTGTGATATCTGTTTATCTTTAATGATGTTGGTCCATCTGTCAGTCCTCAACGTTCTGGAAAGAAATAATCTCAAAGGATTGTTCGTTGAACATAAGTTATCTTATAACTCAGACTCAGAATGTGTTAGGACAGTGATACATCTTTAAACATACAGCCGAATCTGAAATCAAGGTCTGCCTGTCAGCATTGATATGAAGGTGTGTTTACATAATTTGAGTGGTGTGAACTTGTTTTGGTTGTCTTGCTGAATGTCCAAAAAATGTGCCAAGATCTAAGATCAGCTTTAATACTTGGACAATCGCTGCATTTGCATGGCAGATGAGGCTGCCACTGAAGCAACAGGCAGAAGTTGTGCTAAGGCCATGTTGATAGGCTGCACAAGGTCTTAAGGTCCTATATTGGTCAGAGGGCCCGGTGGCGCCAGTGTCTGGCAGCCTCGCCTCTGTCAGTGCGCCCCAGGGTGGCTGTGGCTACAATGTAGCTTGCCATCACCAGTGTGTGAATGTGTGTGTGAATGGGTGGATGACTGGATATGTAAAGCGCTTTGGGGTCCTTAGGGACTAGTAAAAGCGCTATATAAATACAGGCCATTTACCATTTACCATTTATATAAAAGACCTGAGATACTATAGTCTAATGCAGGGGTGGGCAACTCCAGGCCTTGAGCGCCAGTGTCCTGCAGGTTTTAGATATCACCCTGGGTCAACACACCTGAATTAAATGATTAGTTCATTACCAGGGCTTTGGAGAACTTCAAGACATTTTCAGGAGGTAGCCATTTGAATCAGCTGTGTTGGATCAAGGACACATCTAAAACCTGCAGGACACTGGCCCTCGAGGCCTGGCGTTGCCCACTCCTGGTCTAATGGTATTGTAAATGATTCACAGAGCCATTTGACAGAACAAATGTCATGTAGGGTGTATGAAATCATGGAAGCTTTTTTTTATTCAAAACAACTTGATGAGGGCTAATACTTATTCTGAGAAAATATCTCTTTTACATCATCCTGTAAACCTAAAATGCTGCACATTTAAGCAGTAGGTCTTCTGGTTACTTAATCAGATGTGTATATTTTTTATCATGCTGTTATTGACCTTGAGAAGTCTGTTCAGAATATTCATTTATGAGGAGAACTATATGTCAGTTAGTGTATTTCTTTTAAGAAACCATTGTCATGACCGGTTGGTTACGTAGAACCACTGTCCCAACTGTGTGTTAGGTCATGACATGACTGGCGGGTTTTTGTAAATATGATTCTTTTCATGACATAATGTAAAGAAAAAGAATGTAAAGAGAAGTCATAAAGATACTTAAATAAGGGCCAATCTCAACAGAAACAGAAAAGTACCACTGCTGAATGATAAACTATTTAGATCACTAAAGAAATAATTTAAACAAACAAACAAAAAACCCACAATTTAAAAAAAACATTATATTTACCAGTGTCGAATTTTGAGATCTTTGTAGAAGAGATTTTATATTTAAGTCGTTTTCAATGCATGTATAAAGCTGTTGTTGCACCAGCCCAAGCAACACATTGCTGACTTTGCATGGTAAATCAGTAATAATACTTCTTAGTCCTTTTTGTTTGACAGCATGAATATTTTGAAATTGTAAATATAACTTGTAAAGATTTGAATGGTGATCGTTTTTCTCTGTATCTCTTTCTCCTAATGTTTTGTAGGTCCATTGCTGTGTGATGGACGACTGACACACCTCCTCTTCCCTTTGCTTCTTCTCTTGCGGGCTCCCCTGTTATTCAGTTTTGGTGAGCGAACATGCCCTAATAGCTGCCGATGTGAGGGAAAAACTGTCCATTGTGATTCATCTGGATTTTTAGATGTTCCAGAAAACATCTCAGTAGGCTGCCAGGGCCTTTCCCTGCGATACAATGAACTGCATACGCTGCTACCATATCAGTTTGCTCACCTCAGCCAGCTTCTCTGGATCTACTTAGACCACAATCAGATTTCAGTTGTTGACAGTCGAGCGTTCCAGGGGGTCCGCAGACTCAAAGAGCTCATTCTGAGCTCCAACAGGATTACAGCCCTACACAATTCAACATTTCATGGAATTCCAAATCTTCGAAGTCTGGACTTGTCCTACAACAAATTAGAAAATCTACAGCCCGGTCAATTCCATGGCTTACGAAAACTACAAAACCTTCACCTACGCTCCAATGGTCTCTCCAACATCCCAATTCGAGCATTTCTGGAGTGTCGAAGTTTGGAGTTTCTGGATTTGGGTTACAATCGAATCAAAGCTCTTACCCGCACAACTTTTCTGGGTCTACAGAAGCTGATGGAGTTACATCTGGAACATAACCAATTCTCTCGGATCAACTTTTTTTTGTTTCCACGTTTAGCCAACCTAAGATCACTTTATCTGCAGTGGAATCGAATTAGGGTGGTCAACCAGGGTCTGCCATGGACATGGTATACACTGCAGAAGCTTGATCTGTCTGGAAATGAAATTCAGACTCTGGACCCAGCTGTGTTTCACTGCTTGCCCAACCTGCAAGTCTTAAACCTGGAATCCAACAAGCTGTCCAATGTGTCTCAGGAGGCAGTGTCAGCGTGGATCTCACTGACCTCAATAAGTCTTGCTGGCAATATCTGGGATTGTGGAACTGGGATATGCCCACTTGTTGCTTGGTTGAGAAATTTTCGGGGTAGTAAAGACACAACAATGATATGCAGCAGCCCAAAGTATCTCCAGGGAGAAAAAGTCATGGATGCTACAAGGAGCCATGGTATTTGTGAGGAAACCGATTACATTCTGACTGAAACACCTTCACCAACATCAGAGCTCATTTCGGAAGCCACTGCCGAACCAACCTTTGGCCCCACAAGTGGCATTCCACCTATGCCACCGACCAGTACCTTTGGTCCTCTCCCACCATTTAGACCTCGACCCATTCCTCATCCTACCTTTCCCGGGCATATGAGCAAAGATCCCAGAGACTCAGTGGTTCGCCCTCGACCCACTCACATACCACCCCCAGAGATGGAGCACATGACTCTGCACAAAGTGGTTGTGGGCAGCGTAGCACTCTTCTTCACCATGTCATTAATCTTGACAGTTTTTTATGTTTTGTGGCGGCGCTACCCAGGTGCAACCAGGTTGCTGCAGCAGAGATCCATGGTGGGACGGAAGCGTCGCAAAAAGAGTCCAGAGCCAGAACAGAACCTCAGCTCCCAGCTCCAAGAGTATTACATGAGCTACAATCCTGCTGCAACACCGGAAGCATTGGAGGTGCTAGGCAATGGCACTGGTTCCTGCACTTGCACAATTTCTGGCTCCAGGGAGTGTGAGGTATGATCGATCGCATCAGCCTAAAAATAAAAACTCAAAATCAAAATACAAGACCCAACAGAGAGGTAAATCCTTTATCAAGTATGTACTGTAAAAACACTAATCACAGTAAAGCACCCTTAACTCTTCATTTAAAGCACGCTTGACTCCAAATGTTAGATGTCTCCAATTATTCCAGTTTTTTATTTTGAAACCGACTCTAAAGGGGAAAATACAAAACAGCTAATCTGATCTGATCTAGGAAAAGAAATCTACATCATGGTCTCAGAGGACTGCATTAACACAATAATTAATGCATGCATAATTTTTTGTTCTCTGAATTATATTGGTTATGGCTTTAATTACCATTCTTTTGCTTGGAATTTATCTTTGTATCACTGGTTATCTGGATGATCTTTTCAAAGCTACCCTTTTGAAAATGTTCTTCATGGTATGTAGACTTGAAAGCACAGGGAATAATTGGAAACTGTCTAACTAATTTGTAGACACTACTCCACATTAGCATTGCATGGCTTAGATGTTTTAAAGCTTTTTTGGCTTGCGTGTTTGGAGGAGTGAGAATGATGTGTTTCTGTGTGCGTGTTTGTGGACTAATGCATAAATGTGTGCCTACATAATTAATTTTTCTATTGAAAAATGCCAAATATACTATATTTAGCATCTATTAAGGTAAAATGGCAAGGGTCTACGAAGTGCAATGCTGTTAAGTAAGAATTTGGTAGTTTTGCTGTCACAAAGTGAGAGCAGCTGATCAATACTAGATAGGCAATATATTTGAACTTTATGTTCTATCGTCAGCTGAACATCCATTATAGATGTCTAAAGTTGATGATCTGCACTGAGTGTGTCTGGCGCACTGCATGCCTCCTCACTTGAGGAAATTTATGTTAATCTGCATAAGGGGAGGCACTATGGTAATCCCAAAGCTTATGATATGGCTTAAATGAGGATCCCTCTGCTCTGGTAAGGAGTGAATGTATAAACCATTGTAATTACAACCACAAACATGAAGACATGTCTAATTTTGGGACGGAAATTTTACCTTTCAAAGTAATGACTGCACACCTGTGTGTTTTTCACCAATGGGCCCAAGATAGTTTAAGTAAATTAAAATACTTAAAATATTTTTGTCTAAATATTTTATTTTAAATGTGATTGATTTCAATTAAATTGAAAAAAGGGGGAATTGGAGGATACAATACATCAAATAATAGTTTTTTTTCTCTAGCTATCCTAACTCATATTCAAACTTTGTGGGTTCTAATGTGAAAGAGGCTCACTGAGCAAAATGTTTAATTTTGAAATTTAAATTGTTTGGTACTATTCATTTTTACTTGAGCTATAAACTTAATTTTCTCACATTGTGAAGTTATAATATAATAAGTAAATGTCAGTAAGAAAATATATATATTTTTTCCTTCCCTGTAGGTGAAGTCAGCATTACAGATGTGGGGAGGTCGAATGAATTACAGCAAGTCAACCAAATCACCTAATCAAATCAGCCTGTTCCATATACTCTAAGTCGTAACTCACTTGATATTGACAATGGAGCAGGTCCAGCTTTTAACATTTTACATCAACAGTAAAATTGTTTTCAATCTCCTACTTGCAGTTATAGCAGTATTTTTATTCCAGTTTTCCTCATGGCATATGTTTACAAGGACATATTGACAGTTACAATGGTAGCTGGTTTGCTTTCATGATTCACTTTCATGATATTGGGCTATTGTAGAGTTCAGTCATAATGCACTGCATTATGATCGAATGGATAATGTCAGCAGTAACGATAAAGAGAAATGTACGAGGATTAAATTGATTTCAAGTGCTCCCAAGGTTTAAAAAAAAATGGTGTGTGTGTTAAAATGACATGTACTTATATACAGAATAAACAAATGGCGATCAGTTTCATGCATAGATTTTTGTGAGCAAAGCAGCTAATCAAGCAGTCTGACTTCAAGGATGAATGAAGGAGCACTTCAAAGATGCAGTCCAGTGGTTAAGGGGTGAAACTAATGTCAAATCTAAAGCCAATTAGGATGCTATTCATCCAGAGGGTTATGGCTTCTTTCAAAAATTCTCCACTTCCCCTTTGGTGCTTATTCAGTTTCAATTACAAGATGTCTTGGTGGCATAGAGGAGGTGTTTTGATATCTCTTTCCCAAAGCTTGTAATATTTGCTGAAGAAATCTCAATTTTGTGCAATGAGCCATAGCTTGAATGGATGTTTGCCCCTAAACTTTACTAGTACCCCAAAACTACGCCAATTGAAAACTCTTAAAAGAAACATACCTTTGCTTTTGTAAATAGAGAATCAGATGCCTGATTACGCCTGGGTTTGACCAATGCTAATCTACCCTCCAGAGATCAGAAACACAGCTGTATAGCTTTTCTCTGCTCTGAATAAATGAATCTGGGGCTCATCAGTTGCAAATGAAAACCAGCCAATAAAAGGTATCTTGCTCACTTGCATACTATGAAGGTTTTTTAAGCATTGCTTACCCTGCTACAAGGCCAAGCATCCAACACGCATTTACGCTGAACAAAGGACATTATGTTAAATTTACATATCTTTAGGCCGATTTTATTCAGTGGAGTATTTGCGGTTTTTTTCTGAACAAGGATGTTATTAACTTTTCACTGTAGAGAATAATGTGGGAAAACAAACTCAGTTAATAAAGTTAATTCTCACTTTCAAAATCCTACTTGGAATTTGGTAAAAAGCATTTAGATTAATAGTTTGTTGGGCTTTTTTTCATTGTTTTGTTTTTATAGATGTATTCAAATTCCAAAGAAGTCCATAACATCAGAGTTAGGTTCTTTGTAAAGAATTGAAAAAATGAATGTCTTTTAAAGATAAAAAAGTATTGTATACTTCATTTGAAAAGATTAAGAGATCTATATTTGTACAGTGTCTTGTGACTGCTGTGTTAGTCACCAGCACACAGCTTGACTCCAGTTTGATACAAACAAAAGCAATGCTCTGATTCTCTTTTAACTGCAAATATTTCTGTAGCAATCAGTGTCAGTGTAAGTATTGTTTCTCTCCACATAACCATAATCCAAATCTCATCATCTCAAAAACGATCTTTCCTTTTCAACATCACTGACGGTGTCTACAGTAGTTTGCTTGGGGGCGTTCTACACTGTTGCCTATTTCAGCCGTTTAATAATTGAGAAGCTGGTGTCAGCCTGGTTTAGTTTGATGAAAGTGCCATCTTGCTGGCTGTGCCTTTCATTACGGCTGTGTGCAACGCCAGCAGTCCCTTTTGGGTGGCAATGGGGACGAACAAAAGCTAGCACAACACATTTACTCTGGTGTGGCTAGAATTCGGTGAGGTATTCTGACTGACACGGCCCAGCAGGAGACAAGTCGATGTCTTTTTTACTTACATCCTAAAGATTTTGAGGCAAGAAACTCAACACTTAAAAGCCTGTGCAGCTCCAGAGGTTTGGGGGTTTTTTTGGGGGGGGGGGGGTTTCACAGGTTGAGGTTAGCTGCAGTTATGCATGGCGTTTGCTGAGATCACCAAAATGGATCAGTAATACACCATGTACAGAATTCAAATATGGGCAGGTCTCTCATGTAGGAGTTGTGGAAAATTTACAGCTATTGGAGAAAAAAAAAACAGCTTTAGACGTGGTGCCTAAATGATTGCAAGCATTACCACAAATAGAAATGAAACACGGCTTATTTCAGGAAGCTCATATGTGTGGGTATACTCTGCTATTCGAGATCCACATCTATCATCCTATTCATCTTATTAAAACTTCCCTTGAAGCTTTAATAAGCCCTGGTAGGCCTATTGACTCATTGTTTCTATACCAAAATAGTGATGTTCATGAATCTTCAAAATAGTGAATGCTGAAGTTTAATTTACATAATAGCATTACATTAACAGGCGGCATGAAGTTTAAAGCATAAATGGGTGACTCTTTTAAATATTAGAATGATAATCTTTGCCTTCTGATTCATTTTGTTGCTGATCACATTCGGTTGGCAACACAGTGCTGTATTTCATTGTAGATGGGTTCAGCTACTTTGAAATATTGGAAAAATTGGAATAGTCTTTGTTATAACACTGAATATGTTTCAATCACATTTTTATATTTCTAAAATTATTTTCTAAATCTTTGGAATGCCTTTTAAATAATAAAAAATGATACCCCAGTTAATACACAATTTATTATAATTAAACTGAAAAAAAAAATCAATGTAATTTAAGAAACATATTTCTTTCTGTCAGCAGTAAAACAACTATTAACAAATTCTTTTATAAAGTGATATTGTAAAAGGTCAATTATACATATTTTGACATAGCTACAATTATAAGAAAAAGATAGTAGTAAAACATACGAGCATGGTTGCAGTGTGAGCATTACGTCATGCTGCTCAGCTCTGTGGCTATAATATAGCAGTGCACAGTTTGAACTCATTGTATTCAGTTTTGGTGTTGATAAAGTTGACAATTCTGCCCAGACAATGAAATTCACAGACTCTGTGTGTGAGCTATAATAACAGGCGAATTGGTTCATCTTGTTTATTTATTTATTTTTTAAAGATGTTTTTGCTGCATTTCTTTTTAAGACTTCAAAGCATAAATTAACTTCATCTTGGGCTTGTTTGTGATCCTCGTACATGTTGACAGATTATTGAGTAGTACAAATTGTTACACATACCTATAGGGCAGTTAAAATAAATAATACTGGGATGCATATTTTGATCTTAAGAGCTCATTACATGTATTTTTGGTAAGCAGTTGTAATGATTTTAATGTTGTACAGTATTGTGTTGTATGTGTGTGGAAAGGCAATCATATATGTTTAAAATACTGTTATAATAGCACGCTTTGACATAAACAGTCACTAAAACAGTTTAAGAAATCAACATGAGGTGAGTGATGTTTGATTGTCCCATAGGAGAAACTGAAAAAGTAGATTTGGCAGTTCATTCTCTCATTGGTCTTTCCTCAAGCGATCCCTGCTTCTGGGAGATACTGTGCTGGTATCCTACCCCCACCCTTTACGTTAACATGGCTTTGAAGAGAGGCGGGTGTTACACAGTCAGCCCCAGCGTACACTTTGCATGTCCCCTGGCTAATTTCCCCTCTAGTCCCGTTCCACTTGACAGGCGTTCTTCCAAAAACCATTTAGAAGAACACTTTCATTTTCCGCTCTCTCTCCCCTTTACCTCATCAGCTCTAAGGAACCATTAAGAGCTTAAGTGCAAGCAGGCATACACTACTGAGAAAGATCTCAATGAATATACAGTAAGTCTCACACCCCTGATTCCAGTTTAGTCATTTGCTCCCTCACTTCCCCTCCTGCCCCAAATTCTCCCTTGCAGGCACTAAAACAGCTTTTAATATGTGCATCATGCAATCCTCTCCGGTCTTACATTATTAAATTCATCATTTCTGTGATCGAGCAAGATAGAGTTTAAAGTAACTGAATTATTAAGAGTTTTTTTGGTCTATAGTAAGCTTTCTGTCTTGTTTTCTCTTGTTTTTTAAACTTTCTGTGTCTTATGCTCCAGAGAGCAAGATCCTGCTGCTCCTGTCAGCCAATAACTGAACCTCTTTTAATGGAAACGGAGGGCTAATGAGGGAGCGATATATATTTCTGGCTGCACGGCCCAAGTATTTTTCCAGTTGACATAACAGAGAAAAACTGCAAAACATCTTACTTTATCATCATTTAAAATGGCGGACAGTTGGAACAGCTGCTTGTATGACAATGCCAAGATGTCCCTTGGTGAGAAGTATTTCCACTTCTTCGGTGCAACAAACCTCTTAGCCCTCTCAGAGGGACAATTTCATGCCCTCTTCCCTCGATTGCTGGGTCATCCTCAAAAGAACTCCCAGGAAGGTTGTGCTGGATGATGATGCATGTACTAAAATGTAGATGTGATTCTGCACCCTAGGCACTCCCTCCTATCTCACATGAAGAGATGCAGTCATACATACACAACACAAACCCCGGTGAGTGGTGTATTCTTAGCAGCTTCTGGAGCCTGATTTGGCCCTGGAGCTAAGACAAATAAGGATCTTCTGTTTTACTGGATATCACACCAAAAACAGAGAGGAGATTCTATAGTATTTTTTTTTTTTTTGAACAGTTTTTAGACTGAAAAGGGGAAAACAGCTCAGTGGCACCTTATATAAAAGATCCACCTCCGCGTTTGCCCTAAATTGAATTTTCTAATCTGCTACCTGCCCCCCTCCTCTCCCTTCTTCTTGCCGTTGGCTTTGGCAGCCACTGTATACTTCATCCTCAGATAACAGTAGCATCAACCCACCCACCTCACTTGTTCTGTCAAAAACACACAAACATCTTGTTTTGCTTCAGTCTTAATAACTGCAAAGCTGGCACATGTACACACACGTACTAAAATGTGCAGATACAAAAATGAGAATAAGGATAACTCACTATGTCATCACATTCACTGCAGAGACAGGTCGAAAAAGATATTAACATATATACAGTGGGGCAAAAAAGTATTTAGTCAGCCACCGATTGTGCAAGTTCCCCCACCTAAAATGATGACAGAGGTCAGTAATTTGCACCAGAGGTACACTTCAACTGTGAGAGACAGAATGTGAAAAAAGAATCCATGAATCCACATGGTAGGATTTGTAAAGAATTTATTCGTAAATCAGGGTGGAAAATAAGTATTTGGTCAATAAAAAAAATACAACTCAATACTTTGTAACATAACCTTTGTTGGCAATAACAGAGGTCAAACGTTTACTATAGGTCTTTATCAGGTTTGCACACACAGTAGCTGGTATTTTGGCCCATTCCTCCATGCAGATCTTCTCTAGAGCAGTGATGTTTTGGGGCTGTCGCCGAGCAACACGGACTTCCAACTCCCGCCACAGATTTTCTATGGGGTTGAGGTCTGGAGACTGGCTAGGCCACTCCAGGACTTTCAAATGCTTCTTACGGAGCCACTCCTTTGTTGCCCGGGCGGTGTGTTTTGGATCATTGTCATGTTGGAAGACCCAGCCTCGTTTCATCTTCAAAGTTCTCACTGATGGAAGGAGGTTTTGGCTCAAAATCTCACGATACATGGCCCCATTCATTCTGTCCTTAACACGGATCAGTCGTCCTGTCCCCTTGGCAGAAAAACAGCCCCATAGCATGATGTTTCCACACCCATGCTTCACAGTAGGTATGGTGTTCTTGGGATGCAACTCAGTATTCTTCGTCCTCCAAACACGACGAGTTGAGTTTATACCAAAAAGTTCTACTTTGATTTCATCTGACCACATGACATTCTCCCAATCCTCTGCTGTATCATCCATGTGCTCTCTGGCAAACTTCAGACGGGCCTGGACTAGAGATGGACCGATCCGATATCACGTATCGGTATCGGTCCGATACTGACCTAAATTACTGGATCGGATATCGGAGAAAAATAAAAAATGTAATCCGATCCATTAAATATCACGAAAGCACCTCACAAAACTTGCAACACGCCGTAACTCACCTCAGAAAGTTAGCACGTTGGAGCAGTATGCATCACGTGATAGAGCGGCTGTGGCATGCGGGACCTGTCGGTGGTCTGGATAGCATTTGGAGCTTCGCTAGCAACCCGGCATTTCATCTCCGACAAAGTTATCCCGAGAGAAGTAAAGCAAGTGTGTAAGTCCATCTCTGAATGTTTGTAAAGCATTCCTGCGTTAAGCTTAACAAACGATATATGGAGCGACTGCTTCTTCTTGCTGCTACTTCAATCATGAAACTGCTTAACGATCAGCTGATCGGCTTTTCTGTCGCGAGTCCGTCTCTCTGGTTTGTTTTTGGCCCACTTTGCACCAGAAAGAGGAAACCAGCGGCTGAACAACAGCAGCACGTTTAAGCTTGATCAGCTATTGTTAGAATGTATTTAATATTACTTTCTACTCGAGGATCTTTTTCTACGTAGCTGACGCTGGTAACTGTGCAGGGGCGGATCTAGCAAAGTTTAGCCAGGGGGGCCGATAGGGCATTAACAGGGAAAAGGGGGCACAAAGACATAGTTTTCTTTCTTATTCTCATTTAAAATGTCTAGCTTTTAATAAATAATTATCTTACACCCAAAGTTTTAATTTGATGTAAAATGAATAGAAGTCCATTACTGTATATAGTGACTATTAAGTCTAATATATATACCCTAGTAAGCTATAGCACTTTTTCCTTTGGGAAGGTACCATCTGTTCAGTCTGCAATTTTGTTGAAGAAAGATGTTGAATCTATTTAATATTTCTTGAAAAATAATTGATTTCTGTGCATTTTTTTTTTTTTTCACACTGCATCAAATTAAGGTTGATTACGTCGATTAAGCATCATGAGGTGGAGCGTGAGGGGTGGTTCCCTATTTTTTATTTATTTATTTTTGTTGCTGGGAGTTGGAACCCTATTAGTTAGGTTGCTTAATATTTACGCTAAGTACTCTTTAAAATACCAGAATAGGGAGGATGGTGTAGGCTTAAGTTTATTAGATTGATCAGTATTGCTGAACTATGAAACATTTTTTTTTGCATACAGGTATAACAGAATAGCTTTAGTGTAGTTGTTGTTTTAAACTTGAGTATGAACTTATACAAAATGCAGCAAGATATTTAAAAAAACAGTTTTGTTGATTAAAAAAACACTATATCGGATTCATATCGGTATCGGCAGATATCCAAATTTATGATATCGGTATCAGTATCGGACATAAAAAAGTGGTATCGTGCCATCTCTAGCCTGGACATGCACTGGCTTCAGCAGCGGAACACGTCTGGCACTGCGGGATTTGATTCCCTGCCGTTGTAGTGTGTTACTGATGGTGACCTTTGTTACTTTGGTCCCAGCTCTCTGCAGGTCATTCACCAGGTCCCCCCGTGTGGTTCTGGGATCTTTGCTCACCGTTCTCATGATCATTTTGACCCCACGGGATGAGATCTTGCGTGGAGCCCCAGATCGTGGGAGATTATCAGTGGTCTTGTATGTCTTCCATTTTCTGATGATTGCTCCCACAGTTGATTTTTTTCACACCAAGCTGCTTGCCTATTGTAGATTCACTCTTCCCAGTCTGGTGCAGGTCTACAATACTTTTCCTGGTGTCCTTCGAAAGCTCTTTGGTCTTGGCCATGGCGGAGTTTGGAGTCTGACTGTTTGAGGCTGTGGACAGGTGTCTTTTATACAGATGATGAGTTCAAACAGGTGCCATTCATACAGGTAACGAGTGGGGGACAGAAAAGCTTCTTACAGAAGACGTTACAGGTCTGTGAGAGCCAGAGATTTTCCATGTTTGAGGTGACCAAATACTTATTTTCCACCCTGATTTACGAATAAATTCTTTACAAATCCTACCATGTGAATTCATGGATTTTTTTTTTTTCACATTCTGTCTCTCACAGTTGAAGTGTACCTCTGGTGCAAATTACTGACCTCTGTCATCATTTTAGGTGGGGGAACTTGCACAATCGGTGGCTGACTAAATACTTTTTTGCCCCACTGTAACTAGACACACTGACACAGGTAAATTGTGTAGTAATTATGCATTTAATGTTAGTAAAGCAACTGACAAATGTAGCAAGGATAAAGAAAATAAAGGTAGGGAAAAAAAAAAGGTAAGGAACTTGCAACAAATGTTTCTGGCCATTCTTGAACTGTAATAGCAGGCAGTCTGACCTCTGCGACATGTATGTTAAGTTAGTAAGCAACAGCAAAAAAATAGGTGAATAAACATATATTGAACCTCTGTCTTAATGTGACACTCATATGCCATATGCGTTTCATACCATTTACTGCCTTAAACTGAATCAATCAATAGATCAAAAATGAATGGGCAGTTCTTGTCACCTTCATAGTCAGCAGGATTTATTTCAACAACACCCATCTAGTCAAGAGCGTGTCTGTTTCATGCCAGAAGCCACAAAACCTCATTAAGTGTCATCACACAAAAAAGGGGATTTCTTTTTCTTTTTTTTTTTAAATGAAACTAACTTAAAAAATTTAATATTACTTAAAATTAAGCCACACAGTATGAAATTAACTTCAAAAATGAATCTACTTTGTATTGACTTTCCATTTGCCTGCAGTGCTAGTCTTGCAGAATACAGCAATTCATCTCCAGCACACTTCTTCATCCTGCTCTTATTTAATACAAGTAAATGGGTGTGGAAGACAGTGCCCTAAAGCTAGTGAAGCAATAAGATCTTTGTGTGATTGGCTAAGTAGTTAATAAACAACTCACGTAAGACGTTGTCCTTGCTTTTTATTGCTGATACTCTTAGTAGTTTTTAACCAGAAACTTTTATCCGCTATTCTCCATTCTTTGAAGAAACAATGGTGTGTTGAGAAAAGATTTTCAAATTAAGTAGGAATGCTGGGATGTGGGATAAAGTGTGTTGCCTTCAGTTGAGATTTTTCTCAATTGTATTTGAGACGGTTTTCTTTACAGCATTGTGCAGCTGAACAAAACTCCAGCAATAACCTAGCATGCAAATGCCAAGATGGAGAAATGCATATGGTTTGTTGGGATGAGACTGCTGATTCTTCATATTAGGTTTAGCAGAATACATTTACTCAGGTAGAGAATTATGAAGTGCAGTAAATACATGTGTCTTTCTACCAAACAGTGTGGCGAGGAGTGGTAGTAGCACAAAATCCACATGTACATTTATGTTGGGTGGCGGCCAGGAGCGGAGGCCCTGGCGGACTGACCCCCGGCTGCCAAGACTGGCAATAGGGACATGGAATGTCACCTCTCTGGTGGGGAAGGAGCCTGAGTTAGTGCGTGAGGTTGAGAGGTACCGGCTAGATATAGTCGGGCTCACCTCTACACATGGCTTGGGCTCTGGAACCAGTCTCCTGGAGAGGGGCTGGACTCTGTCTCAGTCTGGAGTTGCCCCTGGTGAGAGGCGGCGGGCTGGGGTGGGTATCCTAATATCCCCTCGGCTTGCTGCCGGTACGTTGGGGTTTTTCCCGGTGGACGAGAGGGTTTGTTCCCTGCGCCTTAGGGTCGGGGAACGGGTCCTGACTGTCATCTGCGCTTATGCGCCGAGTGGCAGTTCAGAGTACCCAGCCTTCTTAGAGTCCCTGGGGGGGTGCTGGAGGGTGCTCCACCTGGAGACTCTGTTGTCCTGCTGGGAGACTTCAATGCTCACGTGGGTAACGACAGCGAGACCTGGAGGGGCGTGATTGGGAGGAACGGCCTCCCTGATCTGAACCCGAGCGGTGCTCTGTTATTGGACTTCTGTGCTAACCACAGTTTGGCCATAACGAACACCCTGTTTGAACATAAGAGTGTCCATAAGTGCACGTGGCACCAGGACGCTCTAGGCCGTAGGTCGATGATCGATTTTGTAATCGTATCAGCAGATCTGCGACCATATGTTCTGGACACTCGGGTAAAAGAGAGGGGCTGAGCTGTCAACTGATCACCACCTGGTGGTGAGTTGGATCAGGTGGCGGGGGAGGACGCTGGACAGACCTGGTGCACCTAAACGCGTAGTGAGGGTGTGCTGGGAACGTCTAGCAGAGGCCCCAGTCCGCGAGATCTTCAACGCACACCTCCGGCAGAGCTTCAACAGCATTCCGAGGGAGACCGGGGACATTGAGTCCGAATGGACCATGTTCAGCGTCTCCATTGCCGAAGCTGCTGCATTGAGCTGCGGCCGCAAGGTGGTGGGTGCCTGCCGTGGTGGTAATCCCCGAACCAAATGGTGGACACCAGAGGTGAAGGGAGCCACCAGGCTGAAGAAGGAGTCCTATCGGGCTTGGTTAGCCTGTGGGACTCCGGAGGCAGCCGACAGGTATCGACAGGCCAAGCGGAATGCGGCTCGGGCAGTGGCTGAAGCAAAAACTCGGGTGTGGGAGGAGTTCGGAGAGGCCATGGAAAAAGACTTTCGGACTGCCTCGAAGAGATTCTGGCAAACCGTCAGACGTCTCAGGAGGGGAAAGCGGTGCTCTACCTGCACTGTGTATAGTGCTGGCGGAGCGCTGCTGACGTCGACTGAGAAAATTGTCAGGCGGTGGAAGGAATACTTCGAGGACCTCCTTAATCCCACTGACACGTCTTCCGAGGAGGAAGCAGAGTCTGGGGATGAGGGGAATGACCCGCCAATTTCCGGGGGCGAGGTCACTGAGGCAGTTAAACAACTCCTTGGTGGCAGAGCCCCTGGTGTTGATGAGGTCCGCCCCGAGTTCCTGAAGGCTCTGGACGTTGTAGGGCTGTCCTGGTTGACACGCCTCTGCAATGTTGCGTGGAGATCAGGGGCAGTACCTGTGGACTGGCAGACCGGGGTGGTGGTCCCCATCTTTAAGAAAGGGGACCGGAGGGTGTGTTCCAACTACAGGGGGATCACACTCCTCAGCCTCCCTGGGAAAGTCTATGCCAGGGTGCTGGAAAGGAGAGTTCGTCCGTTAGTCGAACCTCGGATACAGGAGGAACAATGCGGTTTTCGTCCTAGTCGCGGAACACTGGACCAGCTCTTTATCCTCTCCAGGATACTTGAGGGTGCATGGGAGTTTGCCCAACCAGTCTACATGTGTTTTGTGGACTTGGAGAAGGCATTCGACCGTGTCCCTCGGGGTGTCCTGTGGGAGGTGTTGCGGGAATATGGGGTGTCTGGCCCATTGCTACGGGCCATTCGATCCCTATACAACCGTTGCAAGAGCTTGGTTCGCATTGCCGGCAATAAGTCGGATTCGTTCCCGGTGGGTGATGGGCTTCGCCAGGGCTGCCCTTTGTCTCCGGTTCTGTTCATAATTTTTATGGACAGGATTTCTAGGCGCAGCCAAGTGGCGGAGGGCTTTCGCTTTGGTGGCCTCAGAATCTCATCTCTGATTTTTGCAGATGATGTGGTTCTGTTGGCTTCATCGGGTGAAGGCCTCCAGCTCGCACTGGAATGGTTCGCAGCCGAGTGTGAAGCAGTGGGAATGAGGATCAGCACCTCCAAATCTGAGGCCATGGTTCTCAGCCGGAAAAGGGTGGAGTGCCCACTCCGGGTCGGGGATGAGTTCCTGCCCCAAGTGGAGGAGTTCAAGTATCTCGGGGTCTTGTTCGCGAGTGATGGGAGAAGGGAGCCGGAGATCGACAGACGGATTGGGGCTGCAGCTGCAGTAATGCGGACGTTGCACCGGTCCGTCGTGGTGAAGAGGGAGCTGAGTGTAAAAGCGAAGCTCTCAATTTACCGGTCGATCTACGTCCCTACCCTCACCTATGGCCACGAGCTGTGGGTAGTGACCGAAAGAACGAGATCGCGGATACAAGCGGCAGAAATGAGCTTCCTCCGAAGGGTGGCTGGCCTCTCCCTTAGGGTGAGAAGTTCGGCCATCCGGGAGGGGCTCAGAGTAGAGCAGCTGCTCCTCCACATCGAAAGGAGCCAGCTGAGGTGGTTCGGGCATCTGACAAGGATGCCCCCTGGGCGCCTCCTGGGTGAGGTGTTCCAGGCATGTCCCACCGGGAGGAGGCCCCGGGGCAGACCCAGGACACGCTGGAGAGATTATATCTCTCGGCTGGCCTGGGAACGCCTTGGTATTCCCCCGGACAAGCTGGAGGAGGTGGCTGGGGAGAGGGAGGTCTGGGCCTCTTTGCTTAGGCTGCTGCCCCCGCGACCCGACCCCGGACAAAGCGGATGACGATGGATGGATGGATGGATGGACATTTATGATTTCAGCTTAATGCAAATACCAGTATGGAAACATTGTCATTCACAAGGGTATCAAATACTCACATTTTCAAAGCCAGTAGCATCAGACTGATATTAACAAGGTTTCCTTTGGTATTGGTGTCTTGATCAGGCTGAGTGTTGGCTATATTAAAGTTCAACATTCCAAGGGCACTGCTAGTTATAGGTTAACTGGCTAAGTTAACTCACTGAGTTAATCCAGGGAAAATGGTACAGCCAGTGCAATGCACACCAGTGTCGAAGGACAAAAAAAAAAAAAAAGTATGATATTTCAGACTGGACCAAAGCAGCAGACCAAACGTCCACTGCAGGGCCTAAATATGCTGTACTTTATGGAGCTGATTCTTTTTTCTTCTCCATGATGATCCTTGTAATCGTCTTTCAAACCCTCACAATGAATCTTTACTCATTAGTTGGAGCCCTGTAGTGTAGCATTCTAATTCTGCAGGGAATAAGCATCCACAACTATCTTCCCATTTGTCTTATTAAAACTTCCCTTGTAGCACCTTTTGATTCCTCATTGCTGTTTTATTTCCAACTGTGAAGCATTTGAGTTTAGAAAATGTGAGAAAATAAAGGCTGAAGGAAGTCGGCTGGAATGAAAATGTGGAACAAGGAGGCACTATGCCATTTGTGCTATTTATATCATTAAGAGGTTGGTGGCTAATGTGCAGCCAGGCAAGGAATCCCATGAAATCACCTCTATGTAGGAAGAGCATGGCTGTAGTAGCATAAGAGGGTTTACAGCAATGACCAGTGTATCCTGACAAGCTGTCTGCGCTAGACAGACTGTACCCTATGAACCTTGAAACTGTGTGAAGGTAGTTTAGTCATAAAAAATACTTCGTTGTTCTCTTCAAAAGACATAGGTTAGAGTAATTAATTGTGTGTCAATAGTTTGAACTGCACAATGCTTTTTGGTTATGAAATCTCAGAGTTATTTTGGGCTCCAAGGCCTATCAGGTAAAAATAAAAAAAACCACCAATTTAACCAATTCAAACGGTTTTACATACATTTTTTTAAAGTAAGTACAATATTATTTTTGCCTTCTTTATGCATTGCTTATATAATAAGGATCAAATAGGACTGCAACTTTTGTGCAGAACTGGGGGGGTATTGTTTTTTCTTTTTTTTTGTGTGTGTGTGTGTTGTTGTTTTTGTTAGGGGGGTGGGTGTGTGTGTGTGTGTGTGTGTGTGTGTGTGGGGGGGGGGGGGTTCTCTCCTCCTGCGCAAAGTTGCTGGTTCTTTCTCTACAAATGTTTAAATCATTAAAGTGTGGTTTCCTAAAGGGAACAGAAATATTTGAGGAGATCACATATTTTTAAATGGCTCCCTATAGGCACAATTTTCTTTTTGAAAATCCACATCCACCCATGAAAAAAAGCATGTCTTAGTAGACCAGAATAATGCTGCCTGAAGTGCCTTTTCTACTCAAAGTGACCCGTGCTAGTTTAAAAAGTTTAAATAAAATACCTATAGCCTACCTCACACACCTCTTACATTTATGTTGCCCTGTGCTTTCTATGAGTAATGGCTGCATGGCTACTGTTTGTAATAAATTTTGCTACTTAATTAAATTATCACTAATTGATCTTGCATATTATCTGAAGACATCCTCTGTGTGAACAAATTAATCCCACTTCCCGTCATTATATTGCTGTTTCCATGGTCCTGTGGTGCACCCTGTGTGACTGTGTCTTATAACAGGGTGAAATGGCACTTGGTAGGTTAAATCGTGACTCAAAAATGGCTGTAGGTTATCTGTCTCTCCGTGTTACCCATGTGAGTAGTGACCTGCGGTTGGTGAGCCCTGCCTCTTTCCCAGTGTCAGTTAGGCACAGCGACTCCATGACTTTGAGGATGACTGGAGCTATGGAGCTATTTTTATTTATTTATTTTTATCTAATTACATGCATGTATTATAACTGCATTTTCTTCCTCATTGTATTGATTCAGCACGGGTCCATTTTGACATGATAGCATCACACACCACCTACAGCTTTGTCATATACACTTCTTAACACTTTAAAAATGCATCAGATCTCAATAGAAAAAAACCCAAAACAAGACAAAAAACACATGCTGAATATCTGTCTATCCTGATATAGACCGGGTAGCGTGTTAGGAATGAAAGGATGCCACATCGTTTAATGAAAATAAAACGTGCCTGTATCCATGCCTCACAATGTTGTGGCATGCTCCTAATGAGATGACGGACAGTGTCATGGAGGATATCCTCCCAGATCTGTTCCAGGCAGTCACTGAGCTCCCGGACAGTCTGAGGTGCAAGCTGGTGGTGTCAGATGTGATGGAACAAATGTCCCAGAGGTGTTCTGCTGGAGCTTGGGGGCCTGACAATGGTTTAAATTCCTTCATCCTCCAGGGACTGCCTGCTTTCATGTCTGTAACATGTTCTCAGGGGGAACCCTGCTTATGACTTTTTTTGATCAGACATTCACACCAGTGGCTTGCTAAAAGTAACTTTGTAGTCCTCCATCAAAGTTAATGCTATACTTCCCTGATGGGTTGAGGACCTTCTATGGCCCTGTCCAGCTCTTCTACAGTAACTGCCTATCTCCTGGACTCTCCTGCATTATTAGTGGTGATCATTTTTGGATAAGAATGTGTAAAGTTAGTTTTATATTCTGGTTCATAATATAATGTACATTCAAGTTTTGTTAAATGTCACATTGAGGCTGTCATTTATTAACTGCTGAGTATGACACTGTCACTAGTAGTTGCATTTGGAGTGCTACTTGCACTTTTGCACCCTCTGGCAAGTGTCAACAGCCACTTCAGTAGAAAAAAGGGGAAAGGAAAACAATATCTCCTGTAGCTGTTTGGCAGTTCGTCAGGATAAAATCTTATTATGTCAGACAGTCAAAAGTGATTTGGAACATGTGAACATGTTTTGCATAAAACAAAAAGAAAAAAACACAACAATGTCGTAATGAATTAACTAAGCTAAAATACCTGGTAGTAAAAGGAATAATAGCCAAATTCCTACTACATTTAGATGCATTTAAATTTCTGCGGCCTGCTCTTACTATTAGAGACTTTTTTTTTGTATTAAACAAATTTTGTCACGGTTGATTAAGGCTCTGAAGTGAGGAAAGTAATGATGGATAGATATGTTTGGCTTGTAAATAGTACATCTATTTTTGAAAAATAGAGATAAAAATTATATGTCATCAAATTATGTATACCAATAGGAAATGACACGTAGGCTTTTTGATCGAAAGAACCACTGTAGATTCAGAGGAGGAAACGTGTATGAGTAATGCTTTCCCCTCTTTCAACAAGTACCAAAAATATAACTGAATGAACCATTTAGGCAGAGCCTGCTCCCATGTAATTTTGTTTTCTGCACTATCATGTTCAAACGCAAATGCCTACACAATATGGGAGGTTTTTTTTCCAGAGTAGAAGGCATACATGAGTGAGAAGAAATACAGCTTGTTCTCTGAAATAGTGAATGGAGATAAATTTGAAATTTCGGCCCCATTACACTAGTCAGTTCAACTGAATTGTAGGGGTGATGAAATCACAATGAGATCTTCTTACACTTAAAGTATATTTGCAATATATAATTCATATATAATATATATATATATATATATATAATATATAATTCATGCACCATAATATGGTGCATGAATCTCAGATCGGAAATCACACATTTCACAAGACATTGCAGTCAGTCTTGAATACTTGGCAGCAATGTTCCCAAATCTGTTTAATAAGTTTACTCTTTACACATTAAAAGTTTAGCTGTGGTTTAGTAGCTAACAAATTTCATTCAAATGAGATACAATTTTTTTTGTTTGTTTTGTTTTTTTGTTTTTTTTTGTTTTTTTTTTTTGTTCATTTCACAGGATCATGTCCACGTCCCATCCCCAGATATATACTAAATCCTTTAATCCAGGATCAGATAAGTACTACAATAGTTCAGTAGACCCATCATATGAATGTATGTCATTATATTTATCTTCTGATTATTGTATATTTTTCAGTAAAGTTAAAATTTGTTTCCTGGAGAAACTGATGCTTTAACCTGACACTAGACTGTGTCTCAAATCAACCTCAAACTATTTCCGTATATACTGAGGTAAAACACAGTTTAAGTCTCCCTTAATCTCAAACCTTACCTGGTCTCAAATCTTCATTTTATTTATACCAGTGCTTCCTAGAAATGGAACAGCTTCCCTATCTGCCTTAAAAGCATTGTGTGGTATATGGATATTAATAACTGATAGCCTGAGATGATTTAAAGTCATCTGACATAATCCTAAAATTAGCAAACTTTTTTTCTTTTTCCCTATAAAATTCCAAAGATGAACATATTAGAAATTGCTGCTTTACACACCCAAAAATTAGAAATGAACGTCTTTCCTTTCATATCATGTGAAGACTTCTGTCAGTCTCTTAAATGTTAGTGCATCAAAAACATTCACAAAAAGAAGGCTTGGCATAAAAATGGAATAAACCACCCCAACCAATCTGTACCACGTGATCACTTAGATCGTGATCACTTAGACTTAGTGATGGTTCTGTTATCTTTTAGGCATGTGTGACCGTTAATGGAACTGGCATGCTGGCATTTATTGATGTTTATACTGCGGACAGTATCAACACAATGAATTCAGGGTTCTAAGCCAAGAGTCAACATCAAAATTCAATGGACAATTTTCATCATTTACAAGACCATTAATTATAAACATGGGTTCATAGTAACCCAAGAGCTTGACAGTATCTGGCTGACCAGTCAAAGTAGGTCTTTGACTGGTCAGCCAATAATTAGATTACATTTACTTACCGAAGCATAAATCAAAGGCAAAGGGATCACACAACAAGCTGACTGTGACTACAGTGAAAGCATCGTTGAAGGTGTCTGCTGATGAAGGTCCACAATTTCACACCGCTGTAGAATCGAAAAGATTTTTCACAAATTTTTAAACATAGTTGTATATTGTGTATTTGTCCAATTACTTTTTAAAGCTCTAAACTTTGGGATTATGTGCTAAAAGGGCTCCCAAACAGTTCTTTCTATATTGAAAACTGCTCAAATTAAAGCAGAGACTTGACACTTGAATGTGCACTTCATTGTCTTATGTCAAAATTAATTTGCCAAAGCACAGAGCCTGAATAGTACTGACAAGTGTACAGTCTGGAGTATAGCGCTGGGTAAGCGGTACAGAAAACCCTCCAACCATGATAGAAATCAATTACTGTAAACACTGCACATGCAGTATATAAACCATAGCAGTTTGGTATTATGGATAAACAATGGGGTGTTTGAAAGGCTTAAATTGAGTTGACTTATTTCTTTTTTACCTCTTATAAAATGAAACTGTACCACTGCCTAAACACAATACAATTAATCATCTAAAAAGGTTTTTATCATGATCATTACATTATGAAAGAGTCCATTTTAATTTACATCTTTGCCTCTTACTGATGCCAAAACCTCCCTTGTGTAACCGTTGGCCAAACTACTGTCCAGATGAAATAATTGAATAATAAAAGTGTTTACAACATCTCTATCATACTTAATCATATTAAAATGTATTGTATTGCATCAGACAGTCCTGACTTGAATTTCATTTACTCAGTGACTACAGATCATGATTCCCTATTAAAATATTTATTAAGTCAGTTTGTGAAGGAAACACAGAAGCAAATTACAGTTTCTCACCTTCTCATCTTCAGATTTAGAAATAATCTGTAAGACTGAGCAAAGGCTCAGGAGACTTGCTGCAGGACAGTTTTGCACCATATTACATGAACTCACATATACTGTTGGTTCCCTTGTGTCACTTTGCTAATGAGTTATTCACGCTTATAAAATGTTGATTAATTGAACGGTCTCTGACTACATAATAAAACACGTGAACTCTGATTCAGGGTGACTTTCTCCCTATATTAGTTATTGTTTCATTTCATGATAATATTTCATAAAGTGAGTCACTGCAGTCTTATTCCCAATGTAAAATAAATAAATAAATAAATAAATAAAGGTCTAAAATAGGAAAATGGAAAACTGACCTCCCGTTCGTGTCACTCTTGCAGAAATCAATAATCACGATTGTAACCATGTTACCAAGATATGACCTAGACAAATACAAGTAAGATGGCATTGGGGAAGGACGAATTAATTTTTAATCAAACAAATGCAGAAACTTGGTTGTAAAAGCTGAGTGTTATAGAGAAGAACTAAGGAAATGCCATTTCTGAGATGAGAGGATCTGCGGGGAGCCAACATGACCAAAGAAGAGCCCCTGCATTTCTAGCGGGGTCCCAGAAGACGTGTGGGGGAAAAACGGAGAGATTTTGATTTAAACACTGTACCTCCCAGTGCACAGCCAAACTGTGTGATCTAATAACATTAATTCTATGAGAAAATGTGTCAACTGTCAGTTGAGATTTTGCTGTAGTGTTCCTAATGATTATATCCGTGTCTGGTTTCATTAAGCCATTGTAGGCACTGCCGAGGGCTTGGGGACCCATGTATCTGGATCCACACTGCTGTACAAAAGTTTAAGATGTTCAGATTTTTACAATATGTAGCCTCATTTGGAAGGCATCTGATTTGCCTCAAGTGAATTTCGCAGTGTGGCTATGGTAGTAGGTTTAGAGTTTGTTGACTACTCTTAAGACTCCTGTATCATACAGTACAGCCTCAACAGAGACCTGGTCTCAACAATCTATTTGAACAGACAGAAGCAACAACAAGGCTTTTCTTCATAGATTAACTGGGAGATTAAACATTAACTCCAATTTAAGATGACCAAATTAACTATTATTAACCAAATTAGCTATTAGCTCCACCAGTCTGAGAAGAGATATGGATTTTATGATGGCTGTAGATGCTTTTGCACAGAAATAAATGCTTGTTTGTGCAGCAAGACAGCCCACATTGTTACTGTGTGTTCATGACTGTTTAATAACTATTTGTCAGACTCTGTGTTTGACATGTTTTTAGACTTTTAGTGTGGGAATCGGTGACAGCTGATAGAGCAGCAGACTGATGGCTTTGGTGGGAATATGTATCATGTTTTCTTAGAATTCGCTAGAGAGGGGGAAAAAAAGATTGCCTTTTAGCGATGCTGTTTGGCTGATTGTGCTTATTAAATCCTGCATTGATACATTCATTTGGAGTGAAACTCTACCAGTTTAACTGCACTCATCTCTGCTTAGGTTTTGGATTAATGCAGAACACCTGGCCGATATCCAGTATCTGGTACATTTTAACGAAAGAGGACTGAGTAGTTAGGTTGATGCTAACATTAAACTCAGGTAATTTCTCTACTTATAAAGCTAACATCCCTGATACAGATAATAGATGGTTTTCCTACCTCATCTTCAACTGATATCCTGTTAGACATCCTTGTGCTCATCCCTAGCCCCAAGGCTTTAAGCATTTTACTGAGGTAAAGATGGGTTTAGTACACAAAAAAAGAGTAGACCAAGGCAAAAAAGAATGAGACAGAACTGTGTCAAATATATGGGGAAGCTAAGACTAATAAACTGCTGGAACTGTAAGAATATATCCAATGATTGGACAGAGGTATGGGGGAAAATGGGAGACAGTTGCACACATGTGCAACGTGCTAGGGTGGAGTAGGCAGTGATGCAGGAAGGTGGCACAGGAGGGCAGTAAGTAGGGAGAGTTAGGAATCATGCCAAGCCTTCACATTATGACGTTATTTTTGTGCCACTATTCTGAGCACACGTAAAAAAAAAAAATGTGAGCGCACGTACAAAAAATTTGCAGGTGCAAGTCAAGTGTTGCATTTTGAGGAGAAATTTATTTCAAGCGAAGAAAAGCTAAATTTGAGTGAACAACATTCATTGCTGCATGCAAAAAAAAAATGTATTTCAGTGTTTGCTATTATCCATACACACACACACACACACACACACACACACACACACACACACACACACACACACACACACACAATAGCAGCCCCTCTCGCTCAGTTTTTGCATTTGCGCTTGCTCGCAATGTGTTGCTTGCGCTCTCAACATTTCTGCCCGTGCGCGCTCAAATCTTTCTGTACACCGTAGGGCTGCCACGATTACGTCGACTATCAAAATCGTCGACGACTGATTTAATAGTCGACGGGTCGTTTGAACCTTTGTAAGATCATAAAAGACGCAGGAATAAGTAGTAGGATTTAAGTGTAATAACGGACTGAAACAGAAGATGGCAGCACTGCATGTACAAGGATGCCAGCTGCCGTTAAACCCCGAAGAAGAAGAAGCTCTGTCCCAGAATTCCAGCTCAGTTTCCAACAATGGCGGCAGCTAGTTAGTTTTAATATTACTCTTATTATTCTTTCTGGGTCACAAAATAAACGTTTAACATATTTTCAAGTGAGAATGTAGCTGTGTAAACCTCAAATATCTGCTCAGTTTATCAAGACACCACATATTTTCAAAAGCGCTCCGACGTTTTCGGAGACATCTGTTACCCACTAGCTCGATAGCTAGCCGGTGAGAACACCGGACTCCCGGCAAATCGTTTTCAAACCCACCGCCGTCTTTCGCTACTCAGGTTAAATATATATATAAGTCACTTAGATAACTTAAAAATGTTATTGTTTGGCTTTTTTTAGTATTTTATTTGTTCCTGAGTAAATCGGTTTGGCTGAGATTAAAGTTATAGTTTTTACACAGCTGAATAAACTTCAAGCAAACAACTGATCAGAATCAGAAAGGGTTTTATTGCCAAATGTTGAGCGGGTTTACAACATTAGGAAATTGCTGCGGTGCTTCGGTGCAAACATACTGTTATAAATTAAGCTTAAATAGACATGAAAATAAAAATGAGAATAAGAATTAAAAGTGCTAAGTAGATAGATAGATATATACATGAGTGCAGGTGGTGATCAGTGCCAAACATGGAATGATGCAGTGAACACAGCGTAGGGTCATGTGTTAGTGGTGGGAACAGGCATACGGTTATTGTTCATGTGTCCAACAGCAGAGGGGAAGAAACTGTTCTTATGGCGAGAGGTTCTGGTGCGAATGGACCGGAGCCTCCTGCCTGAGGGGAGCAGGTCAAACAGACTGTGTCCAGGGTGAGAAGGGTCAGCTGAGATCCGAGCTGCACGCCGCAATGTCCTGGAGGTGTACAGGTCCTGCAGAGATGGGAGTCTGCAGCCAATCACCTTCTCAGCAGAGCGCACAACACGCTGCAGTCTCTGTTTGTCCCTGATAGTGGCTCCAGCGTACCACACGGTGATGGAGGAGGTGAGGATGGACTCGATGATTGCAGTGTAGAATTGCATCATCGTCCGTGTTGGCAGGTTGAATTTCTTCAGCTGCCTCAGGAAGTACATCCTCTGCTGGGCTTTCTTAATGACGGAGGTGATGGTTGGCTCCCACTTCAGGTCCTGGGTGATGGTGGTACCCAGGAAGCGGAATGAGTCCACAGAGGTGATGGGGGTGTCAGTCAGGATGATGGGGGGGAGTGGAGCTGTGTGCTTCCTGAAGTCCACAATAATCTCCACTGTCTTCTGGGCATTCAGCACCAGGTTGTTGTGGCTGCACCAGGACACCAAACGTTCAACCTCCCTCCTGTAGGCAGACTCATCCCCGTCCGAGATGAGTCCAATAATCAGAAGTGTGAGATGCTCAAGAATATACTCCGGTGTCCTGTTACAGTATATTTTAGATAGCAAGGAGTTTATTAAACTTCACCGAAACAATCTGCAAATTTCATTAAAATTTAATAAACTATCATCTTGTCTTTATTTTTAGTTAGCACATACCTTAAACACTTAAAGCTGTAAGCTAATGATAGTTATATAAGAGCAGATGCATGCTGGTGCAATAAGCTGTACGTTTTACGTCCAATGGATGCATGATCTGATTAGTCGACTAATCGCAAAAATAATCGGTGACTAGTCGACTATCAAAATAATTGTTTGTGGCAGCCCTAGTACACACCGTTATATTTGTGCCACAAAACCAGCCAATCACAGACTTGGATGCAAAAAAATCGGACTTTTTTCGTCACCAATCAGCTCGAAATGACGAAATGCAGTATCCCAGAATCCATTTCGTCCAAAATTCAAACGAGGCAGTGGCGGAGGAACACAGAGTGGCAGCGTTTAAAATATCACTCTTTCTGGTTCACAAAATAAACTTTTTAAGATATTTTCATGCGAGAACGGTGCTGTGTAAACTTCAGGGTGAGGATGCCAGTGGGTAACAGGCATCTCCGAAAACATTAGAGCACTTATGGAAATATGTGATGTCTTGATAAATCGAGCAGATATTTGAAGTTTATTTGAAGTTTGGCTGGTTTTGTGGCACAAATATAACGGTGTACAGAAAGAGTTGAGCGCGCACGGGCAGAAATGTTGAGAGCGCGAGCAACACATTGCGAGCAAGCGCAAATGCAAAAACTGAGCGAGAGGGGCTGCGTGTGTGTGTGTGTGTGTGTGTGTGTGTGTGTGTGTGTGTGTGTGTGTGTGTGTTCGCGTGCACGGATAATAGCAAACACTGAAATACATTTTTTGCACGCAGCAATGAATTTTGTTCACTCAAATTTAGCTTTTCTTCGCTCAAAATAAATTTCTCCTCAAAATGCAACACTTGCACCTGCAAACTTATTTTACGTGTGCTCAGAATAGTGGCACAAAAATAACACCATATCACATATCCAGATCATTTTACTTCTTACCCACATTTTAGTGTTTAATTTTAAAATGACTAAATTCATACACCTTACACATCTTCACTTGACAGCTCACAATTTCAAAGTGAAATTGAGACAAAACCTGAAATTTCTTGTTTACAAATTGTTTGAGATTAAATTGGTACTTGAAGACCCTTTGTCAACCTTTTCTGCCATCATTCTTTTTAAATAAGTCTCCATAGGCTTTTCACACCTGAAATCGTGCAGTTTATGACATTCTTCTGGACTGATATTGTCAAAGTGCTTGGAAACGTCCAGGTCTCAAATGTTCCCTCTGGGTTTTAGTTGGGCCTCTTATGGACAAAACGAGACTTTTCTCAATTTAGTGGCCAAATTAAAATTAAACTGTCCGCTTTCACTGTGTCCCTATGGGTGAGATCCACACCCATAGTATCATGCTGCCACATGCTTCATCCAAATATTTCAGTTTCTGACTCAATGGTTTTCCTTATGCTCATACACAGCAAAATCTCCAGTGTTAAATTAACACTGGAGAGTGTCTATATGGGTCCACACCTCTGAGTGTTAAATACAACACTGTTGAGTGTTAAATTAACACTTTTGACAGTGTTATATGTTTAAAAGTAACCTAGTCAGTTTTGAAGATTAACAATGGCTAACACTGAGCAGTGCTGATTTTCTAACACTGGAATATTTCTAACACTTTGAGTTATTTTCCAGTGTTAGAAAACCAGCACTGCTCAGTGTTAGCCATTGTTAATCTTCAAAACTGACTAGGTTACTTTTAAACATATAACACTGTCAAAAGTGTTAATTTAACAATCAACAGAGTTGTATTTAACACTCAGAGGTGTGGACCCATATAGACACTCTCCAGTGGTAATTTAACACTGGAGATTTTGCTGTGTAGATTTGTTTTAAATGCTCGCACTCATGATAAAGTATTTATTGATGGCAAGTTGTTGACATGGTCGTCCTTGTGTCAGGTTATTTTGTCTCTGCAGAGAATTTCTGAAACTCTATTAGCGTGAATGTGACAGCTCTTGGTTTTTACTCTGAAGTACGTCGTTTCTAGGTGCTCCTATGAATACTCAGCTTTTGAATTTATTTCAACCCTTCCCCTAATGTGTGTTTCACAAATTCATTGTGCCATTTTATTCTTTTTTCTTGACACACATCCTTTTATACACACTTGTGTACTTTTCTAAAGAATTTAATTAGCCACAGTGGAACTTTTAATTTAGTTCTTGACACATCTCAAGGATAATTGAAGCAAAGACGATACACCTGACTATAATTTGGAGAGCCCTGGGGTTTGATTGTTGTAAATAAGAAATTGTACTTTTTGTAAGTGTGTTGATTATACATTACCAATATACAGATTATAGGTTATTTAACATACATTATTGTTTAGAAAAGTTTTAAAAATTGCTTATCACCATATAGTGTGATGTTTAAAAAATGATTTGCGTGCTGCTTTAGCTCACGTGGTTGAGGAGATGACACATGCTGTGGTTTGATTCTGCTGACCATTTCCCTCTTGCTCGCTCCTTACAAATTAAAATAATAATAAAAAAAAAACATATATGTACAAATGTATTATGTATATGTTGCAATTTCAAATCAAACAGTACAAATTCACTTTTCAAAGATGGAGGAAACATTCAAGTCAATAAACAATCCAGTGGGCTCAGTGAAGACAGCAGTTAATAAGGTTAAGAATACACAAAAGCTAAAACAAAAAAATCTCTGTTTAGTTTTTGTTTTTTAAATTCTTTTGTCACCATTTTGCAGTTGTTGCTACATAGTTGTTTGCCAGAAGTTGGCATATGTCACCGTTGTCATGTAGAGGATTCTTTGTAATCACATTAGTTTTGGTTCTGCACGATGAGGTGGAGTGGAGAGTAGTAGATCTTGTGGTAGGGTAGTTTTATGGTTCTGAACTAAGCAGTTTCAAGAGCATCCAGCTGTGCTTTCTATAACCAGCTCCAAGGTTTTGCTGAAATTTAGTAAGTAGTAGTTAGCTGTGTAACATAGTACCTTGCCACTCCCAAGTAGGCCATTTGATCAATGATTGTGAACCGATATGCTACTGCAGTATCATCAGCGCACATCAGTCCAGCAGAAACACATTGGATTTACCCTGGAATGAGACAAATGTATTTTTAAACTCTAAATCAGTAAATTTGAATTTATTTGAAAAGGGGTTCTATTTTATCACATGCCTCTATGATGAAATAAAAAGACAAGCAATTCTGTCATTAAGTTTTCAATTTGTTAGCATTTGCATTAGTGTTTGGCAGGTTTAACAGACAGCTGCAGGAGAAGTGTTGTTGAAACTGCTGAGGCTTTACATTCACAGATGAAGGACGAACGTTAACAAGTGTGACAAGGAGACAGAGAAAGTAACCATATGTGTTCTGACAACGGAAGGTAGAGAAAAGGGGAGTGAGGTGAGTCTGTGCATGCAATAGAGTGAAAGACCCTCTGAAAATCCTGTTGTCCGTGATGCAACACTGTTCTTTATTCTTCTAGTTTAAGTATATTCATGATTCAAAGCAGATAATCACTGAAGCTTTGTGTGATGAAACGTACTTCAAAATTAGTCAAATCTTGCAGTCTAACCTCGTCACACTTTCCTAGCTGGCCCTTTTGTGTTACCTAATGTGAGCAGCATTTTAAGGCACAGGAAATAATATTGGTGGTATCCAACATTTGGATATGAGACTCAAATGCTGAGATGTGAGAAGATTTTCTGTTTTAAGTCCTGCAGTGAAATAACACAAATAATGTATGACACTGTGGCCACGTCCTTCATTACACTAGCAGAACATTCCTTTTTGAGTATGATTGCTGAAATGATGTATGTAACCTAACAAGGTCAAAAATTATTACTTGCCTTATTTATTTATGTATTATTGTTTGAGATATGTGAAGTCAGATTTATTGCGTGCTACATAATATATACAGAGAAAGACCTGAAGGGAAAAAAACTGCTGCTTCTAATGCGGTCATCCATCACCTGCCTGAATCACAGCTATCATAAATCATAACATTCAAGCAGAGATAAACATGCATGTGCATACACTTAAATAAATATGCATACACATTGAGATATTTCATTAGGGGTGTGCTCACTTTGCTCCCAGCCACAAATCACTGAATCAGATGTGCTCAGGGAAATCGTTGAGCTCTACATATAGACCATGGATTAAATGCCTCCCTTAATTTGTACAAATAGAATATTGTTTGTTTGTTTGTTTGTTTGTTTTTCAACTTCACATGACATAAGAACAGTTTACTTTTACTTCTGGTTGTACTGGCCTACTTCAAAGTGGATATCTTTACTGTGCAGTACTATGCAAAAATGTTGAGCCACACCTTGTTTCAGGAGAACAGTTCTCCTGACTTTCTAAAGGTCTTTCAAAGCTTTTCCTTGGATATTGGCTGTTTGTTTGTTTTTTTGTTTGGTTGTTTGTTTTTTTTTACCCTTTCTGCGTCCCATCCTTGTGCTTGACCATTTTCAGAGGCATGTTTTTCTTTGTTTGTTAAGCCACTAAACGCTGACTTATGGATCATTCAGACATACTGTAAGCAAGGTTACCTAACTCAACAGATGAACCAATGTTGTGTCTACGAATGACAGAAAACTTGGCAAAGAATAGTTTTTATATTTTATCTTTAGATATTTTGATACTGGCAGTTTGTCACAAAAACACACCATTGGTTCCCATTTCTTGAGCTGAAATTTTGAAAAATGCCTATGATAACAAAGTTCTACAGGCATAAAATTGTATTTCTACCCCAACAAGGTTGATTCCCAAAAATCTAGTAGTAAAAAATTTGTCCTATCATGCCATGGTGCTGTGGGAGTCCCGTGGACAAGTGGAGGATAAAAGAAGCGGTGGCAGGCTTAAACTATTTACAGCAGATGATCAGTATCTGTAAGTCACGTCCTTAAGGAATAGAAAAAGTGCAATAAAGAACTGACATCAGTTGCATCTGTTGGCCCATCTACAGTTTGCTGAAGCCTAATCAGAAATGGTATCATGGCAGCTGTCAAGAAGTCATTCTTAAGGAATGAATTTTCTGTCCAGAAGAACTGGACTGACAGTCAATGGCAACGACTCCTATGGAGTCATGAATCCAAATTTTACATTTATACATTTCAAGTCACTGTAAACATGTATGGATGAGGTGTACAACAGTGAATGTCGGCAGCCTTGTGTTAACAAAATAAAATAAATATTGTATGCGCTGTATTTCCAGTGGTATTGTGAATCTTGTCACAATACCACTGTTCTGCGTTCTTGAAGACAGAACGCAGAACAATACGATCAGATTTTGACCCACAATACAGTGCCATCTGGAAAGCATCTGACTGGCAGAAGCTTCATTTCTCAGCTTGCAAACATATTGCCAATACAATATAGCATACCTGAATAGAAAAATAAATATAGAATGGAATGCGATCAGGCATGAATTTCTTTCCTGGATCTAGACATTATTGAAGCAGTGTGGAATCATCTAGACACAGAATGGAACAAAAGGCAGACAGTTTCTTTGAATATTGTCCAAGAACTACTTGGTGCTTAAAGAAATTACAAGGTTATTTCAAAATATGTACTTCAAAGTTGCTGTTTGTTTGTTCTTTTACATTTGTACAAACTCTGTTTTTGCTTTATATACAGTATGTGTAGTTGCCCAGATCCCAATATTTCTATGTAGCACTGTGAGCAACAAGTCACATTTGACAGACCTTGCTAAAAACTAAATTAGAGGTCCTTAATGGATGAATTTCAAGTCATTGGTGGAGAGTCTATTATTTTACCTTATACCTTTTATTTCTACTGAACACTGTTATATAAAGAGAGCATCCTAATTACTTGTCTAAGGAGCTTGAAAAGAAAAGCTTCAAGCTTAAGTTGCTTGAAGACGTTTCAACTCTCATCCAAGAAGCTTCTTCAGTTATAGGGTCAAATGGTGGAGAGTCCCAGATTTAAGCTCTGTGGGACTAACCCACCCTATCATGTGATTTCCTGAGGTCAGAAATCACATTATTGGGTGGGGCTAGGTTTCACAATGAGTTCACCCGAAACCTTGGCTGATTGTGACCTACACCCATTTTCACACCTTGGCTCATGTCATTAGGTAGAAGATCATTAGGGGGTCCATTGTCCCTCTCTGTGGGTTACTCCCACAGAGCTTAAATCTGGGACTCTCCACCATTTGACCCTAGAACTGAAGAAGCTTCTCGGATGAGAGGTGGAACGTCTTCAAGCAACTTAAAGAAGTCCAGACGCTTTTCTTTCCAAGCTCCTTAGACTACGCTTACTTGGATGACTGAGAACCTTCACAGACACCCTAATTACTTCAAACCATCTACAGATATCTTTGTTCACAGTGGCTTTTATATTGTCATGTTCATGCAGAATAAGTGTTGCAAATTATTAACCAAGAAATACGATTGGTTCCTAAAGAATAAGAGGATTGAGTATTTGTTTTTGTTCCAGAAAGAAAGTCAGACTGAGGGCTTTTTGTAAGTATTCATGCTGTAGAGATCAAGAGCTTATACAGTGGGGCAAAAAAGTATTTAGTCAGCCACCGATTGTGCAAGTTCCCCCACCTAAAATGATGACAGAGGTCAGTAATTTGCACCAGAGGTACACTTCAACTGTGAGAGACAGAATGTGGAAAAAAAAAATCCATGAATCCACATGGTAGGATTTGTAAAGAATTTATTCGTAAATCAGGGTGGAAAATAAGTATTTGGTCAATAAAAAAAATACAACTCAATACTTTGTAACATAACCTTTGTTGGCAATAACAGAGGTCAAACGTTTACTATAGGTCTTTACCAGGTTTGCACACACAGTAGCTGGTATTTTGGCCCATTCCTCCATGCAGATCTTCTCGAGAGCAGTGATGTTTTGGGGCTGTCGCCGAGCAACACGGACTTTCAACTCCCGCCACAGATTTTCTATGGGGTTGAGGTCTGGAGACTGGCTAGGCCACTCCATGACTTTCAAATGCTTCTTACGGAGCCACTCCTTTGTTGCCCGGGCGGTGTGTTTTGGATCATTGTCATGTTGGAAGACCCAGCCTCGTTTCATCTTCAAAGTTCTCACTGATGGAAGGAGGTTTTGGCTCAAAATCTCACGATACATGGCCCCATTCATTCTGTCCTTAACACGGATCAGTCGTCCTGTCCCCTTGGCAGAAAAACAGCCCCATAGCATGATGTTTCCACCCCAGTGCTTCACAGTAGGTATGGTGTTCTTGGGATGCAACTCAGTATTCTTCTTCCTCCAAACACGATGAGTTGAGTTTATACCAAAAAGTTCTACTTTGGTTTCATCTGACCACATGACATTCTCCCAATCCTCTGCTGTATCATCCATGTGCTCTCTGGCAAACTTCAGACGGGCCTGGACATGCACTGGCTTCAGCAGCGGAACACGTCTGGCACTGCGGGATTTGATTCCCTGCCGTTGTAGTGTGTTACTGATGGTGACCTTTGTTACTTTGGTCCCAGCTCTCTGCAGGTCATTCACCAGGTCCCCCCGTGTGGTTCTGGGATCTTTGCTCACCGTTCTCATGATCATTGTGACCCCACGGGATGAGATCTTGCGTGGAGCCCCAGATTGTGGGAGATTATCAGTGGTCTTGTATGTCTTCCATTTTCTGATGATTGCTCCCACAGTTGATTTTTTCACACCAAGCTGCTTGCCTATTGTAGATTCACTCTTCCCAGTCTGGTGCAGGTCTACAATACTTTTCCTGGTGTCCTTCGAAAGCTCTTTGGTCATGGCCATGGCGGAGTTTGGAGTCTGACTGTTTGAGGCTGTGGACAGGTGTCTTTTATACAGATGATGAGTTCAAACAGGTGCCATTCATACAGGTAACGAGTGGGGGACAGAAAAGCTTCTTACAGAAGACGTTACAGGTCTGTGAGAGCCAGAGATTTTCCTTGTTTGAGGTGACCAAATACTTATTTTCCACGAATAAATTCTTTACAAATCCTACCATGTGAATTCATGAATTTTTTTTTCACATTCTGTCTCTCACAGTTGAAGTGTACCTCTGGTGCAAATTACTGACCTCTGTCATCATTTTAAGTGGGGGAACTTGCACAATCGGTGGATGACTAAATATTTTTTTGCCCCACTGTATGGGCATTAGCTCCCCAGAAAGAGCTCCCCTGTTTAATTGTTATTGTGTTTTGTTCTTTGTTTTTCTTTGAGTAAAAATATGCCTGGTTGTGGTGCTTTAATTTTCCTGCCTTGTTGATGGTTAGAGGTGTTCCATTCATGTACATGAACACACAAGAGTGGCTATTTTCATACATAAACTTATAACTTAAAATTAAACTATATCCTTTGTCTCATTAACTTTATATTTCACAATTGGCACATTCTGTGAAGTTCATATTGTCTGCCTGCCTTTGAGGGACTTTGAGGGAACGTGCAACTTCACACAAACAGGGCGGAGAATTAGAACAGGGTAATTGGTGCTCTGAGTGGAGCAAGAAGCTTGTGATCCTTTTGAGTGTGGCAGGCATATGTCTGTGTTACTTCCAGCTGTCCTAACTGAGAGCAAACTAATTACATCATGTTTGCACAATGCTAATTAGTATCCTAATTAAAAACATAACCGCTTTAGCGGGGGGTGGATGAAAGTAGGTTCAGCTCTGGACATGTAACCTGTGTTCTTGAAAAGACCAGGACTTAGTCTTAAAAGTGCTCATTTGTTCACTGGTATGCCTATGTAGCATAAGAGAAACATTTATAATTAGCTTTTAATGATGGTGTTTTTTTTAGTAGGTTTTTTCTATGTAATTATATACAAGCAGAGAAAGAGTTGTGTGAGTTTGCCACGCTGTTTTCAGAGTTTCATTAAAATTACTTGTACTTTTCTTTGTTTTTCAGTAAAAATACATGGATTTAAATTCTTTTTCTCGCATACTTCATCCACACACAAACACTATTTATTTATTTATTTATTTATTTATTTATTTATTTATTTATTTACTCATTTATAAGTAACTCAGTACAGTTTATTTATAGAATATTTTTCACGGACATAAAGTGCCTTACAATAAAATAAGCAAATGTTAGGAGTAACCACAATAAAATATGAAAGCTAATAGAATTACACTTTAGTAGGAATACAAAACCATATTTAAAAAAACAAAAAGGATTTAAAAAAGAAGGCCTGGTTAAAGTTTTGAACGAGTCCACAGAGTCGAATGTATCTCTGCAAAAGTTGATTCTGTTCATCTGGACGTAGCGTTTTGTGGGAGAAACGTTTCGTCACTCATCCAAGTGACTTCTTCAGTCTCAGCTGACTGCAGGTTTCCCCAATCTTATAAACAGACATTTGCATAATGACTGAAACCAGCCCACTGAAAGAACAATGGGCTGGGAGGTCAGTTCCTTAATGTTAATTATGCAAATTCTCATGACCATTGATCAACAACCATTGACCGGTGTAGATGTACATAGACTGCAGAGTCCTGGCCTGATGGGGTAGCTTTTCTGTGTTGTGCCATCCGCTTCGCCAAAGGTTGTTTGGTTTTCCCGATGTATAAATCCTGGCAATCCTCCTGGCACAACACAGAAGAGCTACCTCATCAGGCCAGGACTCTGCAGTCTATTTACACCTACAGGCCAGTGGACACTCTTCCAATGATGAGGATGTACACATCTTGGACAGGGAGGAACGTTGCTTTGAGTGCGGAGTCAAGGAAGCCATTTACGTGAAAAGGGAAAGACCATCTCTGAATCAAGGAGGGGGCCTAATGGTACATCTTTTGCCATCTTACAATGCTGTGATTGCAGCCATTCCCCAACTCTCTGTGAATGGTACTCACAGCCATTGATCAGTGGGTTTTGGTCAGTGGTTGTTAATCAATGGTCACACACCATGGTGTCAATGGTGTGTTTAATAAGAAGTAGGTTAGGGTTAGGATTAGATAAATAGTCTGGAGCTAGTCGATTTAATGCTCTGTATGAAAGTATGATCCATCCATTTTCTTCCGCTTATCCGGGGCCGGATCACGGGGGCAGCAGCCCAAGCAGAGAAGCCCAGAGCTCCCTCTCCCCAGCCACCTCCTCCAGCTTATCCGGGGGAACACCAAGGCGTTCCCAGGCCAGCTGAGAGATATGATCTCTCCAGCGTGTCCTGAGTCTGCCCTGGGGCCTCCTCCTGGTGGGACATGCCCGGAAAACCTCGCCCAGGGGGCATCCTTGTCAGATGCCCAAACCACCTCAACTGGTTCCTTTCGATGTGGAGGAGCAGCTGCTCTACTCTGAGGCCCTCCCGAATGGCCGAACGTCTCACCCTATCTCTAAGGGAGGGGCCAGCCACCCTTTGGAGGAAACCTATTTCCGCCGCCTGTATTCACGATCTCGTTCTTTTGGTCACTACCCACAGCTCGTGACCATAGGTGAGGGTAGGGACGTAGATTGACCGGTAAATTGAGAGCTTTGCTTTTACACTCAGCTCTCTTTTCACCACAACAGACCGGTACAGCGGCCGCATCACTGCAGCCGCTGCGCCAATCCATCTGTCGATCTCCGGCTCCCTTCTCCCATCACTCGTGAACAAGACCCCGAGATACTTAAACTCCTCCACTTGGGGCAGGGTCTCGTCCCTGACCCGGAGTGGACACTCCACCCTTTTCTGGCTGAGGACCATGGCCTCAGATTTGGAGGTGCTGATTCTCATTCCCACCACTGAAAGTATGAGAATTTTAAAATTAATTCTCAAAATACCTGGAAGCCAATATAGAAAGTACAAAATTAGGGTAATGTCAACTTGTTTGCTAGATTATGTAATGAGCGTGGCTGTAACATTTTGTATCGCTTAGAGGTGGGAAAGAGATGATTTATCTAATATGGTAAATAGGATATTACAGTAATCTAGATGCAATGACACAAATGCATGAACAATTTCCTCCAATTCAGGGGAACAGACTATAGCTCCCAAATGAGTGTCCCCTAAGTGAGAGAAAGAGAGGAATGTGATCAAATATTTCACTGAGATTGCGAACACTGGAGTTTGCAGATGAACAAAAGGAAGCAATCACTGCACTCATTCTTAAAAGCTTTTCAGGAGGAGCCATAATCATGACCTCAGTCTTATTGGAATTTAAAACAAGGTCATTGTTGGAGAGCCAGTCAGTTATCTGGGATAAAAAGAGAACTAGGTTGGACAGCATATCCAGCTGGTGAGGCTTAAGACATATGCAGCTAAATGTCTTTTGCATAAAAATGATAAGAAATGCCAAAAAAAAAAAAAGATTGACATGCTGGCTAAAGCAAGGATCTAAAAAGAGAATAATAACTGGTCTCGGATTGAGCCTTGCAGAACCCCAAAGGTCAGAGAAGAGTTAAAGGAAAACTTCCTTACCCTAACAGAAAAAGCCCTTTAAGACAAATAGGACAATATTGTCAACTGCATCAAATTCTATATAATTATAGACTGTAAATAAAAAAGCCTGATTGGACGGGCTTTGACTAATAGAAGCACAGTGCAGTCTGTCAGCATACAGTGGGGCAAAAAAGTATTTAGTCATCCACCGATTGTGCAAGTTCCCCCACTTAAAATGATGACAGAGGTCAGTAATTTGCACCAGAGGTACACTTCAACTGTGAGAGACAGAATGTGGGAAAAAAAATCCATGAATTCACATGGTAGGATTTGTAAAGAATTTATTCGTGGAAAATAAGTATTTGGTCACCTCAAACAAGGAAAATCTCTGGCTCTCACAGACCTGTAACGTCTTCTGTAAGAAGCTTTTCTGTCCCCCACTCGTTACCTGTATGAATGGCACCTGTTTGAACTCATCATCTGTATAAAAGACACCTGTCCACAGCCTCAAACAGTCAGACTCCAAACTCCGCCATGGCCAAGACCAAAGAGCTTTCGAAGGACACCAGGAAAAGTATTGTAGACCTGCACCAGACTGGGAAGAGTGAATCTACAATAGGCAAGCAGCTTGGTGTGAAAAAATCAACTGTGGGAGCAATCATCAGAAAATGGAAGACATACAAGACCACTGATAATCTCCCACAATCTGGGGCTCCACGCAAGATCTCATCCCGTGGGGTCACAATGATCATGAGAACAGTGAGCAAAGATCCCAGAACCACACGGGGGGACCTGGTGAATGACCTGCAGAGAGCTGGGACCAAAGTAACAAAGGTCACCATCAGTAACACACTACAACGGCAGGGAATCAAATCCCGCAGTGCCAGACGTGTTCCGCTGCTGAAGCCAGTGCATGTCCAGGCCCGTCTGAAGTTTGCCAGAGAGCACATGGATGATACAGCAGAGGATTGGGAGAATGTCATGTGGTCAAATGAAACCAAAGTAGAACTTTTTGGTATAAACTCAACTCGTCGTGTTTGGAGGAAGAAGAATACTGAGTTGCATCCCAAGAACACCATACCTACTGTGAAGCACTGGGGTGGAAACATCATGCTATGGGGCTGTTTTTCTGCCAAGGGGACAGGACGACTGATCCGTGTTAAGGACAGAATGAATGGGGCCATGTATCGTGAGATTTTGAGCCAAAACCTCCTTCCATCAGTGAGAACTTTGAAGATGAAACGAGGCTGGGTCTTCCAACATGACAATGATCCAAAACACACCGCCCGGGCAACAAAGGAGTGGCTCCGTAAGAAGCATTTGAAAGTCCTGGAGTGGCCTAGCCAGTCTCCAGACCTCAACCCCATAGAAAATCTGTGGCGGGAGTTGAAAGTCCGTGTTGCTCGGCGACAGCCCCAAAACATCACTGCTCTCGAGAAGATCTGCATGGAGGAATGGGCCAAAATACCAGCTACTGTGTGTGCAAACCTGGTAAAGACCTATAGTAAACGTTTGACCTCTGTTATTGCCAACAAAGGTTATGTTACAAAGTATTGAGTTGTATTTTTGTTATTGACCAAATACTTATTTTCCACCCTGATTTACGAATAAATTCTTTACAAATCCTACCATGTGAATTCATGGATTTTTTTTTTTTCACATTCTGTCTCTCACAGTTGAAGTGTACCTCTGGTGCAAATTACTGACCTCTGTCATCATTTTAGGTGGGGGAACTTGCACAATCAGTGGCTGACTAAATACTTGTTTGCCCCACTGTATATTCTAAATTTGATTGCATAAATGAATATTTTTAAAATATTAGACATTCCATTGTGAAAAAGAACAATCAGTTGTGTAAAAAAAAAAAAAAAAAAAAAACAGGCAGCAGCGGCTGTGTGTCTTCTGAGCGACACTGCAAAGCTGGAATTCCAACCAGAAAGGTTGTTAGAGACAGGGCTGTGGGGAGGTTAACTGAGCACTATCCTGTTCTGATTTTGACACACAGAATGCACTGTGTGTCAAAATCAGAACAGCTGTGGTTTGGGCAGCTGCCTAGGTGCAGCTCTGGCTGCTTCAGACCTCAGATGCACGAGAAGAGAACGAGGGTGAGAAAAAGATGGAATGAATAAGCCCACCTTAATTAGGGTACATGAGTGGATAGAATAGATTTTGTCTGGGGGTTTTTTGTTTTGTTTTGTTTTTGGCTCTTTCAGGTCATTTTAATACACTTTTTATACATTTTTATACATTTTTATTTTTATACCACAGCCAAATTCTGTGGTAAACAATCAAGGCATGATTTAAATGCAGAACTTTAGGATCAATTAAAGTGCTTTAACAAAAGTACTGTGTTAACTGTTTAGGAATTATTTCCATTTATGTACATAGTCCCACATTCTCAGATTATCCAATTATACAAACCAACCTAATTTGAAATATATAGGTTTTTGTCCGGGGTTCCCCCCCCCCCACACACACACTTGGAATAACCTTAAATTCTCTGGACTTCATACATGAGAGCATCTATCAATTGCAGATTTTGACAGCGACTTTGCCAAAGGATTCTGTGATCATTCACTTTAGTTTTCTTTAATGATCTTCCAGGCCTTTGGGTGTTAACCAGCTGGCAAGTTCATTCCATTTTTTCCCTTCTTTGCACCAGATTGTTTTTCTACTCCTACAGTTTTTATATCTCTTTGTCTTTTGGTCTAAAGATGTCCTCCTTCGCTTGTATTTCATCACTATACAGCTCTTCACAGAGAGTTCCAGTGAACAGCTACCAAATACAAATTGGCAGCTTCTGATTCCAAATGCCTGGAATCAACTCGGGATCATTTATCCGCTTAATTTGTCCCAAGATAATAGGTGGCAATATAAGTGGTTGTGAAGCTGCTTGTCATTCAATTGTATGACTATGTTTGAGTGGACTTTAATTCCAAAACATTTAATAGAATACTTTTGTGAAATAGAAACTGACATCTGCCCACCACAGAGCATATATAGAGAGAATATAAATAGCATATTACAGAGGACTGATATTTTCAAAGAAATGCATTTTAAGTCACATTTTCTTTTGTTGATTATCTGGAATTTTTTTCAGAATTAACTTTAACTTTAATGGAAACCCATCCTCTTTTCATCCTGCACCCATATGATTTTGCAACTATGATTCTAACACAAATCAAATAGCCAAATAATGAAGTCATTTGGCAGCACTTTGTTTACAGAGCATGGTTTCAGATAATATTCTGCAAGAATGAGTAACAAAAACACCAGCAACCATACAGCCAATATACACAACACAAATCACTCTCACAGCACTCACAGCCAGTACATTCCCTCACAACATAAAGTGTCAATTATAAATCCTAACTAGTGATCAAGAATATAGGTTTTACAGGTGTGTGTGTGTGTGTGTGTGTGTGTGTGTGTGTGTGTGTGTGTGTGTGCGCGCGCGCAAGATATGATATAGGAATTCTGAAATCGGCAGTCACAAACCCACAGAGATGGGGGTTATGCAGTGGGTCGGTGTGAAAGTTAAGAGAGAGAGGATTTTGGAACTAGACTGGAAACTTTGGATTCGCTAGGTCTCTAAAATGAAATTATTGTACTGGCTTTCTTCTGACACTGAGGTCCAAATGCTGAAAAAAGCAATCGCATGTCAGTGAACAGAGACTAAAGACAGAAGCAAGCCTAATATGAAAGCACTTCACAGCGTGTAGAAAGCTTGCTCAAAGGTTGGATTAAAACACCTGTCAGTCCATGATGAAAATCATAAAACAATCCTTGGAAACTCATATTGCCTTCAAAAAACTTGATTAAAGGTTTGAATACTATTAAAACTGTAGGCCTAGTAGTTGTCAAATTATGATTTTAGAACTAGATTAGATGTATTTGTAGCCTAAAAAAACTACAAAAATGTTCTGCGGTCTATTATAGCATCCCCTTTGTGCTGTTTTTGAAGTCTTTTCAGTCTGTTAAATTAGTGTCAAGATTTTAGCATTGCATTCTATCTGAATCTAATATTCATCCACACGTATTTTAGACTGTTAAAATTATATACTGAAATTAAATATAACTGATCATTCAAAACCAGCAGGCTCAAATATAATTAACCTTTATTTTCAAATCTTACAATGTCAGATGAAATGAAACATGACTTTCACCATGGATTTGATTTTTGTGCCAAGATCAGAAAGTACAAAACACAAAAATAAATACATAGAGATAAATAAGAACTGTTTATCAAACGTTGAATAAATACATCTGTACACACTTTAACAACTTGGTCATTTTTGGAACAACTAATTTCCCACTGCTAATCAAATACAGAAGGCCATAGAAACTCTTAACCACTAATGCAATTTAGGCATACAGTGGGGCTGGCGCCTAGCCCAGTTGTCATTGGTTGAGAAGCAGGGTATGCTGTGGACAGGTTGCTAGTCCATCACAGGGCTAATACATAGAGACAACCACATTCACACCTATGACCAATTAAGAATCAACTCTTAACCTTGTATACACATCTTTAGACTGCGGTTGGAAATCAGAATATCCAGAGAGAACCCATCCAGGCTTAGGGGAAACATACAAACTCTACACCAGAAAGCCCCAGCCAGCAGATTGAAACCCAGAAACCTTCTTGCTATCTTGAATTTATTCATAGCTGTGTAGAGTAGTGCAATACTTATTTTACTCAAAAAAGAAAGCTTACAAGCAAAGGGCTCACATTTATGGGCCCTGGTTGTATGCATACTTTTTCAAGAAATTATTAAGTCATACTTACATTAACTATGGAATACTCTTGTACAAGCAGGCTTCATCTGAAAATTAATTTCACTGTTATCGAGAGTGACAGTAAAAGAGTAGAGTAGAGTACTGGGGATACTTATCAACAATATCAGCCACAACTGTTTAGTACATGAGTTGGAATGTGGGACTTGATTCACTATGAATAAATCATGAGCCTTCATACAGTACTACTTTTGGGGACATGCTTTGTGTTTCAAAGTAAGGGCCTGCACTTTTATAGCGCTTTACTTAGTCACTATGGACCCCAAAGCGCTTTACACTACATTCAGTCATCCACCCACCCATTCACCCACCTATCCACCCACCCATTCACACACTGGTGATGGCAAGCTACATTGTAGCCACAGCCGCCCTGGGGCGCACTGACAGAGGCGAGGCTGCCGGACACTAGCGCCACCGGGCCCTCTGACCACCACCAGTAGGCAACGGGTGAAGTGTCTTGCCCAAGGACACAACGACCGAGACTGTCAAACCTGCAACTTTCCGAGTACAAGACGAACTGTCAACTCTTGAGCCACAATCGCCCTAAGTAATGCCACTACAGCAGACGGCCCTAGATTTCTGTGCCAGGCCTATTCACAATGTTACTCCTTGAGAGGCTGAACCCTACACATCACTTCTGTCCCCAGTAAATCTGTATAGGGGGACTGATGAGGTTGGTGCTACAAAAGCCAAGCCATCTCTGTCTGTGTATTCAGGGGGAACTGTCCATTTTGAAACCACCAGGATCAACGCCAGCTTCTTATGTCTTCTTTTCTGAACAACTAGCAGGACTGCACAAGCATCCAAGAGGGTGGATGGTTATGGGTTGGCAAGAGATCTAAAATGACAAAGTAGACGTGTCATTTGGATAAAAAAAAAAGAAAAGAAAGAAATCTTCGTCAAATTTTTGGATTCTCTTTTGGACTATCTTATCGCCTACTGGCTTTACTGTGGACATTAAGTTTGTCAGTTCAGATGCCTGGAAAGGGCTGCAATGTGGGGGAGATTTTGTGTGTGTGTGTGTGTGTGTGTGTGTGTGTGTGTGTGTGTGTGTGTGTGTGTGTGTGTGTGTGTGTGTGTGTGTGTGTGTGTGTGTGTGTGTGTGTGTGGCACAGTGAAATAGGTTCTCTGTGATTTTCAGTTGTAAGTAAACAGCAGCTACACTTCTACCACATATTGCAATTTTTCAGTGGTGGGAGGCAGGGACCCCTGAATATAGAATTTATTGAGCTTTTTCCCACCTGTTTTAAACTCCGGGAAAGCTACTAGAAAAAAGAAAGCACACCAGCGTATGTGTTGCTTCATTGAATATACCAGTAGTTCCTGCAGAGGTTTTAACAAGCAGGTGAAGAAGTCAAATGCCCTTGCAAATACATTTTGCTATGGTTTTAAAAAAAAAAAAAAAAAAAAAAGGTCAGCATTGCTCTCCAGTTGTCCTGCTAAACAATGGTGGGAAAGCAACAGGAGAGAAAAAATGTCATTTTTCTACAATAAGAAAATACTTAACTGCTTAAGTGAAGTCCGTTTTTCTGATGACTGGTGACAAAACTTCTTCATTGCTGTGTAACGGCAACCTTCACTGTTTTTTTTTTTTTGTTTGTTTGTTTTTTGTTTTTTTGTTTTTTTGAGGGGGGGGATAGGACAACCTTCACTGTTGCTGTGAAGGACGTTAATGATCTTTTCTTTTTTCACCAGTAGAAGTGATTTGAATGATGGAGTCTGGAAACAAAGATATTCTTAGACATCCAGCATGTGAGGATATAAAACGTATAGCTTTAGAAGCCACTGACCATTTAATGGCTTTTTGCACTGGAAGTGTTTGAAGAGGTATAAGCTTAAGTGTTTATTACAATAGCACTCATTTGCCCAAGCAATTCAAGAAAATCATCTTGAAGGACCATAATGAGTTTTGCAATAGCTCAGCTCAGATGTCAGTAGCCGTGAAGGAAAGTCTGCACTGTGCTAAAAAGAGGACATTTTGCATAATTGCAGTGCACAAATGCAAGACAACAACATAAAGCTCATTAATTAACATGTGGAAATTGTGGGCTTTTATCATCAGTCCTCACTTCTGCCATCACTCAGCAAGTTATGTGAAGAATAGCTCTTGAATACAGATTAAAATTACAGCCATTCTGACCACATTCTGTAATGTTCCAAGTTGTTTCTGGAATGCAAAGTACAGACTGTGCAAACTGTAATCAGGACCACTACAGTTCTGCATCAATTTATATTTGGTTGTGATGTGTTGTTAGGGGACCTCTTTGCCCATCAATGCACAGAGCAGGAGAGCAGCAGCAAAAGCAATAACAGCCCCGGGTGCAGAACAGAGAAGGCATCTGCAACAACAGACTTTGGATAGAGTTACTGTAAGTGTCAAAGTGGCTTGTAGCCACAGCAGCAACTATAGGCACACTAAAGCAACTTAAAAATGATATGTGCCAATTGGATGCATGGGAGGATATCAACTGAGTGCATTTGTGAATCTACCAGGATTGCAGGCACATCTGTTACATGCATATTTATGAAGATCTATTCAAGACCTTTCCATATATCTTGCTGACTGATGGCTGAAATTCAGTGCTTGTTTATGCATATATAATTGTATTTTTTTATAAATCTGTATAAAGTAACTTGTACACCGTGCCAGGATTTGATTATGTTTTACAAGATGAACAAATGACACTCATATTCTGCATACTGTTTGCAATGTGATAAATTAAGTCTGCAATACTGATTAACGGCAGAAATTACTGAGTGGATGATCTGATGGCACAGTACCTGATAGGATTATTTCCTTCCATTTAGGCGTGTGTCTGCAGAGAGTTGTGCACTTTATTGTCTCTGTGTTGCTACACATGTGTTCAGAGATGCACAGTCTGAGGTTTTGCTGCAAGTTGTTTCTGTTTTTGTGCTGTGTTGAAATTGTCTAAGGTATGACAATTTGTGCAGCTGTCTCCACTTCTTTCACATCCACCTGAGAGGTAGATAAAGAGTGGAGTGAAGACTTGTCAGCCTGTTTGATAACGTTTAAATCAAAGTTCTGCTCGGGGCATACTCGTCTGAGCCCTTTGTTACAGAGATCTGCTTCACACTGACAACAATCTCAGCTTGAGCAGCAAAAAGTTGAGCTGGAATAATTTTGAGCAGATTCAGAAAGCTTTAGAAATTGCTTAGCCTGTCAAAACTCTGAGCATTTTTTTTTCTTATTAATGCAATGTGGATTTACCTGTAGCCAAGTCACAAATAGGCTCTTTTAAAGGTTAAGTTGTAAAGGGTCTGAGAAAAAAAATGCTCAGAGGCAAAATTGGATAAGGAGGTTGAGTGTGCCTTTGCCTTTTTTTTCCGTGTGGAGATCAGTTCATAGCAGGTTAGAGTAAAATGTCAAACAAAATTCTTACTTATTTGCAGCATCTCAACAAGGTTGACTTGACCTGTGGGAAAGCACTGACATTTAAACTGTTCCAAATTATTCACCTGTGATGATTTCTAATTTACTTTTTCTAGTGTATCCAATGTGCTGTGTGATAGAAATGAGCCTTTTATTATCCCTGTATTTAGGTGTGACCATGCACTTATCCCCCAGGGTGCACTCTGCACAGGTCACCAGGTCTATCAGAGAATTAACATGGATAGAAAGACAACTGCTGAGAGCATGACCAAAAAGTTGACTCTGTTCATCTTGACTTTTTCAGTGGACGAAACGCTTCGCCACTCATCCAAGTGACGTCTTCACTCTCAGCTGACTGCAAGTTTCTCCAGCCTTATAAACAGTACATTTACATAATGACTAAAACTAGCACGACTAACGAACAATGGCAATGTTCGTCGATGAACCTTATAATAAGGTTCGTCCATAAAACATTTCTCCCACTGAAAACACTATGTCCAGAGGATCAGGAATTAACCTTTTGTGATTTTCTTACCTGGATGATTGAGCATGCATCAAGATACTCAGAGCATGGTGGTGTAGTGGTTAGCACTGTTGCCCCACAATAAGATAGTCCTGCGTTTTAATCATGTCTGGGGTCTTTCCGTGTGGCATTTACATCTTCTCTCCAGCTACTTCCTCCCACAGTCCAAACACACAGATGAGGGATGGATGGATATGTATAATGCAAAAGTTACCCTATATTTTTTTTTCAGGAACACGTTGTTCTAAAAACAAGAGTCTGGAAAATAACGGGGGAAAATGCTCCTCTTTCAATAACCATAATAATTCATTAAAATTGTTATAATAATTAATCCAGTTGTATGTTAATCATCAAAGAGTAGTAAACAGTTACCGACTAAAGTGAAAAATTTAATATTTTAATTTCAGCTTTAATTAACATTTTCAAAAAGAATACTTGTGTGCTGAGCTGCCTTTTAATCTTTGTGAGACATTTGGGAAGTCACTCCACCTCAGCCTTCCAAGTTATCTAAGCTTATGGGATTTCATCATCTGCTTAATTGCTTACCCTAATTTGCTTTGCTGGCACTGTCACAGCCCCATTGTACTGTTATCAAATCACTGGGCACTGTAATTAACTTTACATTGTAACCACCACCTCTGTAACTGGTGCAGGCCAACTGTTAAATGGTCTTCATTGTATTTTTTTTTCTGTTCTTGCAGAATGAGTATACATGTCCACGCCCCCTACCCGGTGCCTGGTTGGGAGATTTGCCTACCATCCATTAACCCTCAAACGGACTGCTTTCGGATGATGCAGCAAACCACAGAGACGCAAGGAGAGAGACATGCAGAGAACCCACCAGGATCCTACTCCCATAGTTCACATTTAAGGACACACTTACAATGGCATTCCATGCTAACAAAGGCAACCACGGACCAACACAAGGAGACACTACTGTCTTTTTTTTTTTTTCTTAAAATTTTCTAATGTCTTTTTTTTGGCCTGTGGTCTTTGGTCATTGGCTTTGCTCCGTTCCATCACATCGCTTCATCACTACACAGATACTGACACTGATGATTGTGAACATACAATCTTACTGTATGTTGCACAGTAGACCTTTTGATGAAAACTCATGAAAACTAACTGGATGATTATGAACAACAACCAAGCTTATTGTATAGATATTAACAGCTTATTGTCTCCATGAGGACAACGAGGCACTGTACAAATTCAAGATGCTTTAAAAAGTGTAAACCGAGCAATGAGTCGTCAATGAAAATGCACTGAACAAGTAATGGTGATCTGTTAACTAATTAGTTAACTAATCTGTTAACTAATCTGTGTATAATTTAAAGTGGGCTTGCATATTTTGTTTCCATATGAAGCATCGTTCTGTCATTTTTCACTTTTTTTACTTTTTTTTTTTTTTTTTTTTTAAGAAAGACTATTCAAAGGCTATGATGTAAATGTGCCTCACTGGAGCAGAAAATTTATGGAACGAGTCACTGAGTTTTTAAGCACCTGCCAGTAAAGAGGAAGTCTGACGTCTGGTGGAAATTAAGTAAGCAGCTGGAATCTCCATTTGGAGCTTGTGGAAAATTGCCTGAAGAAGGCAAACTATCCCCCAGCCAATAACATTTGGTGAAGATGTTTGCTTATTTGCTTTTTTGAAATTATTTTTTTAGGTTGTCATAAACTGCAATCAAACTTTGACTGTCTTGTACGATTTGGAGGACAGCAAGGGCAATCAAACGCAAATGAGGGGATAAAAGAAAAAAAAAGTCCTATCAAGGATAAAATGTGATTTTCTGAAATTATAATGTCGTTAACGTTGTACTTTATATATATAAATATATATATGTGTTTCTGCAGTTTTCAATGACAAATACCAAAGAGCCAAATGGATACTTCTTGGCTTTTGGCTCTCCCAAATAAGAGCCATAACAGATCCAGGAATGGTTCTTTTAAATGAAATAACCCCCCCTCCCCCCAAAAAAAATCTTAAGCTAGCCTCAACACCCCTGACGTACAGCAGTGCTCCATTACTGAATCGGCTTTTCTCATGTGTATAATGTGTATGTCTTTGTGGAAAAAAAAAAATCTTACAATTACAGTCTTCATAAGGAAGATGACTCTGAGCACTGCTTTACATTGTATGACTTTTGTTTAATACATGCTTCACTTTCCTTAAGATAATCAGCCCACCTCTCTCCTCAAAGGAGAGTGCAGATGTTGCTGTGTGTAGTTCCTGCGTGTGCTTGTGTTTCATTCGTTTTGAGTTTGACACACCGAGTTTTGGATTGTTTGTTTTGGACCTCTCGACATAACCTTTCTACGGCGGAAAATGATAATTTTCTATTGTAAATTTCTGTCCCTCCTCCCTTGAATTTGTTGATATTTAGTAAGCAGCTGTATTCTTTATTCACTTTCGACAGTATGTTTTATAAAGAAAATAATGACTTTATTGGTGAGCAATATGAATTGGTCCAATTAAAATATTCATTAATCATTTTTCTTGGGTTCTAGCTATGTGTTTGAGGCATTTTCTTTGGCATGCACTGGAATTTAATAAGCTTGTACTTGTTTCATGTCTCCATTCACAAATGGTGAAATCTGTCTGATTCCCCACAGATCCCGAGTGTCGATGCTGTCACACCAACATTAGCCTCATTAATTTAGAGAGCAGAACATTGATCTCTGTTTGACCATTCTGTTCAAGGTGATGCTGCAGGCCTCACCATGCCTCTAATTATGCTTCCTGTGTAATGTGCTGCGTATCTCAAGAGGGGGCCCTGCTTAGTGAATTTGCTCCACATTTGCTGCGCTTGGAACATGTCAGGCTGTCAGCTCAGAGGTCCAGATGGCCAATCTGTCGGGCAGTCTTTATACTCTTCTCTACCTTTATCCCCCTGCAACCCCCCCCTTGCTCACACTTTCTTCCTCCTTTCTGGGTGCCCATACTTGAGTCGTTTTTAGTTTCTTTATATTATTATGACATACAAGGCCAATCCTATGCATAACAGTCTCACTCTTAATCCTTTCTTCCCCTCCATCTGCCTCAAAGCATCAGTGGACTCAAATTTATCAAAGGAGATTTATTCCTGATACTATCTAGCTATACAGATTATAAAACTTTTTGCAAATAAGTTATGTTTGAAATGGGTAAAAAAAAAGATTAACACCATATACTTCAATAATGTAGGTTTCATTTCTGGGCTGTTCCATTCGAGTGCAGTAGCTTCACGGAGCTGATGAAGTCAGCTGGTCATGTGTCAAAGTTGTGAAATTTCCAATGGGAGTGAATGGAAGTGTGAGTGGTTCATTAATCAGCTATTTATTGACAGCGCACAGTAGAGACAGACAGGAAACACGCAGAGAGATGGGGGTCGGCCTGCATCCAACAGTTAATATTTGTATCGATCAATACCCCAGTTGTGTGCTTAATTAATTAATAGAATGATCTAGTCCAAAAAAGAAAATGGCACGATAGAGGAACTCTTCCAGCAAATGTGTTGTGAAATTCAGGAGCACAAAAAAAAGATATTCAATTTGCAGTTATAGAAAATACAAATGCAAAATCTGAGACTCTGCAACGGTGGGCTTTGTTTGCAATTATAGACTTCCACAATGATGTCTGAAAACATTTAAATAGCATTTATCAGGCACCAATAGTAAACATTTACCACAATCAAAAAAAGGGTTGCAATTTAACGTCTCTGCCATTTGTATTTTTAGAAACGCTAGACTAGCATTATTTAATTTTAGAGAAGCACTACTTTGAATGGCCTGTTCTTCTCTATTGCGTATTATACATTTCTGTGTTTGGTCATATTTTCTATATTTCTCTGTCGCCTTCTCTTTTTTCCCCCCTGTCTATCGGTTTTATTCGCCACTGTTCTCTATGATCTCTGTAACTCAGTCTCCGTCTCCGGTGCTGCATGTGCAGTGGCAGCACAGACAGGGCTGTATGCCTGAGAGCAGACACCATGCATAATTCATGTGATTTGGGCTCCCTGTTGACCCGAGTCCAAACAGTTGGCAGTCTATAACACTTGCACAGAAAAGCCCCAGGAAGAAGATGTTAAACTATGAGGAAAATACACTGATGCAAGATTCATCAAGCCAATCCCGTGACATCGTAAACAACGTAACATTCAGACATCATCGCTGTCATCTCAGGATATGAAAGAATAGCTTAAAGTATCTGAAAAACCTTTGAAGCAGCTGCAGTCACATACACTGCAAGTAGGACAATGGATCATTTGGAGAATTTAAAAATATGACATTACTCTAAGAATTTATGATAGCAGAGATGTCAGATTATATGACAAATGAAAGAACAAAACTGAGAATGTATGTAAAGGCAAATTTGAAGAAGAAAGGAGTCAAAAATTATGAGAGACCCTGTTGGGCCTTGATCTATAGTGTTTTCATCCATTGGAATGCTTCCAATTGGAAAAGAGATGCAAGAAAACATTATTTTTCCCTTCCCTGCTCTTGGTCGTCACTTCAAACAAATATGCCACTAATAAATTTGCCTAGCCTCAACCTGACTCACAACCGAATCATTCTTTTTTTATGTAAGGCATGTTAATTTGATGTGACACTGTAATCTGAAGTTTCATTCAGACAGTAGGATTTGTATTTTTTTTTAATGTTAAAATAGCACTGTGTCTGCTTCTCTAGGAATGACTTCTAATCACTCATAACCTCATATAATCTCCAACTTGGAGCACAGCTCACCAGGTGGCTCTCACTTTAATTACGACTGCTGGAGCTATTAGTCAGCGACTGCCTGAGAGAAGTGAGTTAGAAGCTAAAATATCGAACTCCATCAGTGAACGAATGGCAAATCTTTACGTAAGCACCAGTCACATCACTGCTTTCACAACACACCAGGAGTGGCGATCAGCAGATCATCTGCTTAAGCCATCTGCTCCTTGCTGGGGGACTGCAGGGTTCTCGTTGAGATCATCTTCAGTCATTGCCAACTGCTGGTCTGATATTTTCACATGCTTCCATCTCCTTTCTTTTTTCTTCTTTTTTCTGGGGGGGGAACACCATATATACCATGACCATGTATGACTGATCCTTTAAAAGACATAACTGAGTACATATTGAAATACACCTCTGGAGCGTTTTCTTAGCTTCGTTAACTTTTGGGGCCCTACAGTACCTTTACAGTAACATAAAGGAATACCTCTTTACAGCAATTCCAAAATTAACAAATGTCAAGAAAATGATGCATCTCAATTAGCCATGTCTCATACAATGTGAAGTTAATGTGGGCTATTTTATACATCAACACATTATATGGTATGTGCATCTGTGGGGCATCATTGAAAAGCCACGCCTCAACAAAGCATCTCCACCCACTGCAGGGAAAAACATAATGAGCTGGAATGAATAATTTTAAACCGAATAATTCACATAACATGTAGCAGAAAGCTAAGATTGGAGGAGCTGATAATAATCATCTCATGGGTATAAAAATCTACAATCTATGTCTTGGAGCGATGAAGTGCGATGTAGAATTTGCAAGAAGCAGATCACCATAAAGTACCTGAACTTAAATGTTACCCATGAATGCAACTGGACTGAGGAGCAAAGTTTACACATATACACGGATTAAAAGAAGTTCAGTAGTTTAGATGGATTTATCAAAACGGGCTCTCTTATGACCACATTTGAGACAAAATATGTTTCTAATGTTTACCTGAGTATGAAATGTGCTGAGAAAATGTGAAGAGGTCAACGTCCTGTACACAGGGATTTTCCCAACAAAGCCAATTGTACAGCCAATAATTGTATGTGCAAGACAGCAGTAGACTTTACATTCTGCCAGCATATGAGCTTCTGCTAAGCCAAGAGGAAACAATAACCAGCAAAATCAATGTATCCCATAATATTCATGCATGAGCACAATAAACCACAATAAAACCTTCGTGTTGGAGCTGCCAGACAGTGCAATACAGAAAATTTAGGTCAGCCACAATAAATATTAAACTCATTATCAATAAAAATGCAAAAGCAGCACCTGAAATGAGTTCAGCATTTGTGCAGAAATTAATACCCAGGTCACAAAAGACATCAACCCACCATAAAAATGTACTTATTTAATTTTTTGATTTTTTCATATATATATATATATATATATATATATTTTTTTTTAACTAACTGTAGCTTGCAGCATCTAAAGTGATAATACGCCCTTCTTTGGGAAAACCAAGGTGTTGACAACAGCAGGGAAAGACAAACAGAGCCTGTTAGAGTATGGCAACTGATATGACTAACCGCCCCCTGAGGTGTACCCTGTTTCTTTTTCCTCCTCTAAACTGTTTTGTGTTCACTTTGTTAGCAGGCTAGGCAGCTTAATAACAGAATTAAGAGATTTATGTTGGACGATGCTACAGCAAATTTAAGCATGCACAGCAGAACAAAGCAGTGCTTTTAGTTTATCTGTGGACATGTGTGCTTGAGATTACCATGCACATTGGCCACACATTTTATTAAGTAGTGTTTCTGGACAGTTTCATGCTACACTGCGCATGCTCAATGACATTATTGATGTTCTCCAGAGTGATGGATGTCTGGAGTATTTCTCCAAAGCAAAGGGGTTTAAATGTTGACACAATTAAAAGGACAAAGTTACTTTAGGGAGGCTGGGTATTTCAAATGAGACTGGAATTCAAATATGCCTAAAAACACGTGGATACAACCTTGCATATTATTTGTTCCATGAAACTGAACACATTGTTGTGGTAGTTATGTCCAAATTAAATCAAGTTTACCAGTAATCAAAGATGAAAACAATAATCAAAATCTTGTACAATAAATGAACTAAATGCCGTGATAAGATTCATAGTCATGACTTGCACAAAGATGCTTAAGAATAAAATGAGGTGGTTTTTTTTTTTTTGATTTTATACAGTGAGAGCTCTTCAAAAGTCTAGGGTTTGCAACTTCAAAAGCTGAGCTCTCTGTGGAAACACTAAGAGACTTATATGGGCTGACCTAAAAGGTCAAGGCCTTCTAGTCCATTTAAAGCTTGCAAAACAAGCAGGAGAAGCCCTTCAGCCAGTTCTGAGTTAAAATGAAAGCCAGCAATGAGAATGAAGCACAAGGATAAGGACCTGCCAGTTCCTTGAACAGAAAGCAGATAAGCAGCATTTATACATACAGTGGGGCAAAAAAGTATTTAGTCAGCCACCGATTGTGCAAGTTCCCCCACCTAAAATGATGACAGAGGTCAGTAATTTGCACCAGAGGTACACTTCAACTGTGAGAGACAGAATGTGAAAAAAAAAATCCATGAATCCACATGGTAGGATTTGTAAAGAATTTATTCGTAAATCAGGGTGGAAAATAAGTATTTGGTCAATAACAAAAATACAACTCAATACTTTGTAACATAACCTTTGTTGGCAATAACAGAGGTCAAACGTTTACTATAGGTCTTTACCAGGTTTGCACACACAGTAGCTGGTATTTTGGCCCATTCCTCCATGCAGATCTTCTCGAGAGCAGTGATGTTTTGGGGCTGTCGCCGAGCAACACGGACTTTCAACTCCCGCCACAGATTTTCTATGGGGTTGAGGTCTGGAGACTGGCTAGGCCACTCCAGGACTTTCAAATGCTTCTTACGGAGCCACTCCTTTGTTGCCCGGGCGGTGTGTTTTGGATCATTGTCATGTTGAAAGACCCAGCCTCGTTTCATCTTCAAAGTTCTCACTGATGGAAGGAGGTTTTGGCTCAAACTCTCACGATACATGGCCCCATTCATTCTGTTCTTAACACGGATCAGTCGTCCTGTCCCCTTGGCAGAAAAACAGCCCCATAGCATGATGTTTCCACCCCCATGCTTCACAGTAGGTATGGTGTTCTTGGGATGCAACTCAGTATTCTTCTTCCTCCAAACATGACGAGTTGAGTTTATACCAAAAAGTTCTACTTTGGTTTCATCTGACCACATGACATTCTCCCAATCCTCTGCTGTATCATCCATGTGCTCTCTGGCAAACTTCAGACGGGCCTGGACATGCACTGGCTTCAGCAGCGGAACACGTCTGGCACTGCGGGATTTGATTCCCTGCCGTTGTAGTGTGTTACTGATGGTGACCTTTGTTACTTTGGTCCCAGCTCTCTGCAGGTCATTCACCAGGTCCCCCCATGTGGTTCTGGGATCTTTGCTCACCGTTCTCATGATCATTTTGACCCCACGGGATGAGATCTTGCGTGGAGCCCCAGATCGAGGGAGATTATCAGTGGTCTTGTATGTCTTCCATTTTCTGGTGATTGCTCCCACAGTTGATTTTTTCACACCAAGCTGCTTGCCTATTGTAGATTCACTCTTCCCAGTCTGGTGCAGGTCTACAATACTTTTCCTGGTGTCCTTCGAAAGCTCTTTGGTCTTGGCCATGGCGGAGTTTGGAGTCTGACTGTTTGAGGCTGTGGACAGGTGTCTTTTATACAGATGATGAGTTCAAACAGGTGCCATTCATACAGGTAACGAGTGGGGGACAGAAAAGCTTCTTACAGAAGACGTTACAGGTCTGTGAGAGCCAGAGATTTTCCTTGTTTGAGGTGACCAAATACTTATTTTCCACCCTGATTTACGAATAAATTCTTTACAAATCCTACCATGTGAATTCATGGATTTTTTTTTCACATTCTGTCTCTCACAGTTGAAGTGTACCTCTGGTGCAAATTACTGACCTCTGTCATCATTTTAGGTGAGGGAACTTGCACAATCGGTGGCTGACTAAATACTTTTTTGCCCCACTGTAAGTCAGTACCCCAATCAGTCACATCGGTTAACTCCCACAAACAAAACTGTATATACAATCTACTGTATATTACACTCAAGTGACTGCAGTAATAATGGGCAACACAGTGGTTAATTGTTAGAACAACCATATGTAATCAGTCTCAAGGAAAGCTAAGCAAAAAAGCTTTGATTAGCAGTTAGTATGCCCCAGATAACTAGCTGTTATGCACTTTCACATAAATAAGAGGATTGTTCATCACAATGATCAACTTCTCAATTTTGATGCGGAATAAACTAGATGTTTGAATGCCCTTGAATGAATAGCAGCAGAGTTGGGAAGTAATAAAGTATAAATACTAAATCGCTATACTTAAGTAGAATTTTAAAGTATCTGTTTTTTACTTCTTAATTTCAATCCCTACGAACACAAAACTGTTCCTGTGTGTTTGTAGAGGTGGGAATCACCATACATCCCACGATACGATATTATCACAATACTTAACGCACGATACGATATTATTGCAATTTTTTAAAAATATTTTGCGATATTCAGATTCTGTACATAAAGGTAAACTTTATCAATATTCATTTTATCTAACATCAAAGTCTCACACTCAGTCTTTCTCTCATTTCAGTCAGTTTTATTGTTGACAAACTGAACGGTTTGTATTACAGTCTAGTCCAACTTAACTGAATGCAACCATCTGGTACAATTATAGCTATTCTGAACTATGCAATTTATGAAAAATATGCAGCCCCTTCAGCAACTGAAGAATTTGAAAGTAAATTAAAACAAAATATAATTTTACATTAAATAAAAAAGTTTTAAACTTAAAATAAAACATGTTTATTGCTGCCAAAAAAAAGTTAAACACATTTGGACAGTGTCAGGATTCTTGCTCAGAAAAAGGATCGACATGCTCTGACTTCCAGTCCACAAAAACTTTTTTTGTAACAAAATATCGATTTCTGCTGTCCCTGTATCGACACATTATTAGCAAATAAAATATCACGATACTACACAGTATCGATTTTTCCCCCACCCCTAGTAGTTTGCCACACAATGTCTGCTAGCTAAAGGTATAACTGCTTAATTTCCCAGGGAGACAAAAAAAAGAAAAAGAATTAACTTCACTCACAAATGAAAGAAGATGTAAGAAAGAAAGGACAGGAGAATAAGAAGAGAATTTTTTGTCAAAGGTAGGTGCTCAGTGACATTCATTAAATTTGAAAATTAAATCTTACATTTAATGTTCTAATTCATTCTAGGGGTTTGGAGATCAGCCTTGATAGCTCATGAAATATCTGGTTATGTCTTATTGAATTCAGTTCAAATCACAAAAAGCAATGTATCTCAGCAGGCAATGTAGGGAAGAGTGAACAGACCTTTGTTTTTGTTTTTTTACTTTTAAATCTTTTGATTGGTTTGTTTCTGCCTGTGTTCTAAATAATACATGTTCATGGCGTGCAAATTCATTAGAATTTAACTTAAAGTTTGTATTCTGTTATATTAATATTGGTTTTATTATCATGTTAATATGAAAGATGAGGATTTAGTTAAATTTGTAAAAAATAAAAATTTTAAATTAAATTAAAATTTAAAACTAAATTATAAATAGGTGCCAGAACAGCTACTTTTTACTTTTATGGATTGAATCAATTTCACAGCCTTCTTTACTTACTACTTATTAGTTGATACTTTACTTAAAATTTAGTTCATTCATCTCAAGGCATATTGTAAGGTAAAGACACTATAGTAATGTAAAGAAAACCCCAATAATGAGACAATGATTATGAGCAAGCACTTGGCAACAGTGGTTAGGAAAAACTCCCTTTTAACAGGAAGGAACCTCTGGCACCACATGGGGGTGGGGCAGACATCTGCCATAATTAAATTGGGTTCAGGGCAAAAGAAGAGAGCAGAGGAGACAAAAATCCAAAATCCTGTATACATAGAGGGTGAAAAGAGGTAAGTATCACAGAAATTTTCAGTTTAACAGGGAACCAATGAACAGTATGGGAGAAATGTCTCTTTCTCCCTGCAGCATTTGGGATCAGTTGAAGTATTTGTTGAACTTTTAGAGCAACCTGACAGTAATAAATACAGTAGTCCAGCCTAGAAGTATTAAATGCATAAACGAATTTTTCAGTATCACTCTGATTAAGAATTTTTTTCTAATTATAGAAATATTGCGCAAATGCAAGAAAGCAGTCCTACATATTTGTTTATCAAGCACACTGAGACACATATTATGGTAAAAAAAAAAAAAAGCATTAAATATCTCTCATAGTGTCATGGGAGGCCAAGGTAAAGCTATCCAGTGTAAGTATCTGGTATGTTTCTAAGAATTTTAGGGAAGCATTAGGGCCTTGATGTCTTTAAGATATTCCTCTAGTACTTAGAGCCCCGAGAGCAGCCATTTGGCTGTAGGGACTTAGTTTCATTTGGCTGTAGTGCTTAGAACATGCATACAGCATGTTCTAAGCACAAAAATCAAAACAAATGTCATCCATAGTCTTCACTTATGTTGTTTCTGTATTTTGATGAATTCTGAATCCTGACTGAGACTCTTCAAATAAACCAACCCTCTGCACCTAATCATTTGGCCTTTTTAGAACTAGTTTTCAAGGATTTTAGACATAAAAGGAAGATGGGAATAGGGATTGACCTATAATTACCTGTAACAGCTGAGATTGATCATATTTAAGATAAAAGTATTAATTAATGGTATGAATTCTTTGACCAGTATTGTAGGAATGGGGTCTAATAGACCCCATGGTTTGGAGTATTTAGATCAGATTGGCTGGAACCTCCACTGGTACTTAAATAATTAAGCTAGTCACCATAAGCAGCACAAGCAAACTCCAGAGATAGATCTGTTATTCACTTTGGTAATCCATGACCCTTAACCTTAAATAACTGCAACCTGAAGAACTGTTTTAAACAAAGACAAAAGGCCAATATGATAATTCAGTTTGTAGGACATATTCTTAACAAAAAAAGAAGTAAAATGATTACAAAAAAACATACAAAAGGGGGGGAGATGTATCACTACTTTGTATAAGTTCACACTTGAAGACTCAACTGAAGATTACAGTAACAGGAAAAAAAATCCAATGGTGACATCTAGCACATTTTTAAAGCCAATAGAGATTTTTGTTTTAATTCTCACATTCAATACCTGATATTATGTCCCACCACTGTGCAATGTCACCCAGGGGATTTATACAATTGATTATCTGCTAAAGTGTGCAGGTTTAAGAGAGCTGGGTATTTTCCACATAGCAATGATGTTCCCAAACACACTGGGATCAATGAGATGTATCTCCTGAGGGAAAGATATTAAGCATAAATGCAGCCAAAGATTGAATCCTATGAATGAGAGAGAGCATAATTGTGGAGCTGCTCCTACTTCCTATTTTATGAGTTAGGCTAAAAGAATTTCATGTATTTGAGATGAAAAAATGGACTGAGTGGATACTATGAAGAGACAGCCTCGGTCAGTCTTTGACACACCAGACTAAAGAGTATTAGAAATAAGAACCAAGACAAAAACACACTACTGTGCAAACCTTTGAGCTACCACACCAATCATTTCTTCATATTTCGCTGACACATGAGCAAACGTACATGGAAATAAAGCATATGTCAAAACAGAGCTTGTGCAACTCTAAAAACATTGAAAGCCCATGTTCTATATGCCTTCCTTTATTCGTCTCTGTTAGAGAAGAGCATTGTTAGAATTTTTCTAAATAGTCTTCAGGAACAAATACTCTGAGTTTCTTAAAAGACAACGTTCTTCTCTCGCTGTTGTCTGCTCTTGGTTCTGTTCAGTGTCAAGATGAACAAAGATTGCTTCAAGAATGTTAAGGCATGAGCTCTGCGGAGCCCAATTCATAGTTTTCCATTATGTTTTTTTTTTTTTTCATGGATAGCGTAATGCCTTTTTGCTTTTTTGAATGACAAATGAAATGGGCTGGAAATGCTCTTTTTTCTCTCAGCAAAACGTGCTTTTCTTCTTCTTTTTTTTTTTTTTTTGCTTTAACTAGTTTAAAATGCTTGTTAAAAAAAAGCCAAATGACTATAACAAATAAATATCCCCTCAAAAACTGTAACTATCTACTTTACCATTTAATTTGGCATTCTGTCTTTTTCTTTAGGGTTGTAGGGACCCTATCTCACACACTTAGATAAGTGGTAATCTGTTTTTCACAAGCCACACATGAATGCAAATGAATATGTTGCTGTTATATGTTTTTGCCTCACATTATTTTCACACATTTCTCAAAGCAGCTTGAGACCACTCCCTACTGAATCACCCACCAACATATATAATAAAGTAAAGAATATTATTTATAGGTACCCTTACATCATGTCAATATGGTCCAAAATCTCGATTTTCAACACATTACTTAATCTAATCTGAGAAGAATTAACAAAAGGGCTCCAACTTGGTTCTAGCAAAGTGTCCAATACCTAACAAAGTGATAAGTGCGTATATTAATTTAACTTGCTATCACCTTACTAACGATAGTTTTAAAGTATCAAGTTGTGGTGAAACCTACATTTTACATCGTTTTGAAACATTTCTCATCATTTGTAAATTATTACAAAATCTCTCTTGTAGCTGAAAAGGTGCTAATTGGTATTGAACTTGATGTACCTTCTTAAGTTGTTGTTTATATTTGCAAAACAGAAGGAAACTGAAACTGAAACAGTACGACGATGACTGCTTTGTGATTTCTCTGAGTGAACAACTACAGTACGGTATCCATCCATTTTTAATTTTTTTTTACTTCTGTATATATTTATATGAGAATTAAATTAAATTGTATTGAATAAAAGGAGAAAGTAATACATCTTCATGCGTGGGACTTACATGTACCTAAGGATAGAACGTTGGATTTGTTAATGGGATTTCCCCAACAGGTGAAAATTAATGTGACAGGAAGTGAGTGGATGGGGCGCTTTAGTTTTCAAGCCGGCTGACTGAGACGACGGACTTGTAAAATTGTTTTCCTGTGACACAAAGTCTGTGCCAAATACAAAGGCATTCTCTGTAGCACATGAAGGAGGAGCTGGGACCCAGGCTGGAGCAAAAAAGGGAAAGAAAACCAACCATTTGTAATCGCGACATCTGTCAGTTCAAGCTAAAAGCTAAACAATGTTTTCTTTAGCGACAGGTGTTCCTTCACTCTCTCGTGCTGCTTTACGTCGAGCTCTGTCAACTCTCCGATGATGATGGCCTCAGTTATAATCAAGTCATTTGGAAGATTATGCCCTTGTTAAAGACAGGGGTGGGATCTGTAGATTTCATTATGAGGACAGATGGTAGCAAACGCTGTTCACCCTAATGCAGCATTCAAAGATCTCTTTCCTCGACTTCCACATAAGAAATAAGTTATGATTCAGTCTCACAGTGAACATGGTTTAATTCACAGAAGGCCAAGTTACTGCAGCTGGCCTTCGAGAGAACTTACCGCAAGTGCACTAATGAGTGGAGAGATGCTATCTTCACACGGCTTAACTGAGACTTTGTCCGCCTTCAGCTATTTCAAGGGTGAGTGAAGCTTATTTTTACCCGTTGGCATTATTGTGCTTCTGTTCTTCTGCGGCTTAATTTGTATATGGCTCACAAACACGGCGCTTTCTTGTTTAGTCCATGCTGTCACTGTGAGTGTTTTTATTTCTGTGCTTCGTCAGTATCTAATTTCCTCGTGTATTCATGAATGACAATTCATTCCGAATCCCCTTGAATGCTTGGCAGCACGGTCACTTCTTTTGGTCTAGTTGCCTGGGTTGCTGTCTATACACCCAGTTGCTATTGCAGTCTTTTTATGACTCCTAGTACAAATCTGCCTGTATATGCGACAGAAACTTTAGGTTGCTGGTTGTGTTTCAGCTGTGACTGGTTAAAGTGAAACTCGGAACAACTGTCTCGGTTGATCTTTTGCGAGCTAGCAAAGACAAATAGCAAGGGATGGCACCAGACTGCCTCTCGGTGATCAGTGGGTGTTAGGAGATACTCATCAGGGGAGAAAGTGGGACTGATAAAAATCCTGTCAATCAAATATGTGCAATCAAGTGATAACGATTAAACAACTCTGTCTTGTAAGATTCTATTGCATGATTTATGTAAACAGTTATGTATAAAATAAATAGTAAAGTAAACCGATGTGATGACAATGTTTTGAAGGCTGCTTACCAGATTTCACACATCAGTTATAGTGCTACCACATGTCAGAGAAAAAGAAAAGTATATATCCAGGTAGCTCCAGATGGAAGTTGCTGAAGAATTCAAGTTGAAGAAATGAGCACTCCTGCTAGGGCTCTTTTACCAGTCTCCATTTTTATTTATTTATTTTCTCAAGGCTCGTGAATTGATGATCCTTTGGCTGCTTTTAACATAAATGTATCTCTGACCAAATTGAGTTGGATTGTGAGCACCAGAGTTTGATGCACAAGCTGCATATATTTTGATCCTTTCTTTTTTTGAACCCTTCACCATGAGTCATTGTCAGACTCTGAGGATTGAAATGTGCAATTGGCACAGCATATTTCTTATTGCTGGTTTAAGGCGGAACATAAATATCAATGTCAAAGTCAGATGTGCTATATGCCCATCATTTTCCTCCAGACTTTTTCTCTCTTCAAAGAAAAAACAAAAACAAAGTTGGATGTTGGTATTGGGTACAAATTGGCGCTAGAAAATCATCTTGTATACATTACATTCTAAAGCGAACTGGCCTCTCACTTTGAAGTGAGTAAATTACAGCTGCTAAAGCAGCTGCATAAATGACTCATCAAGTTTTAAAAGGGCCTCAAAAATCATGATGTTTGTTGAATACGGAAAGTTTTCTCTGACAAATGGCAGTAGAGGCCACGAGGAAGTCCTTGCAAGCATTAACTCAGTGGCTCTTAATAGGATATTTGCATAACAACAATAGAAAAGACAGGATAAACATAGTTGCCGGCATTGTATCAACTAATTGCTCACGTGATGAATGCATCCTTTCTTCCAGTTTTGAATGATTGCATTAATGTTACACTTCTGCAATGCAAGCATGCTGATCCACACAGGTATGCACACATGGGTATTCACAGACGCGGACTAAAGCTTTCTTGGCTGCTGCCTCAAAGCACACTGTGCGCTGTCTATCTTGCGTGCTGCACAATATCGTTTATTATTTAGTAAATATTGATATCTATGACTAGCTAGTTTATTGTGATGGTGCTTTGTTTTCTCTATTATTATGTTGCTCTTTGTTGTTTGCTGTCTCCTCTGTTTGTTTTTTTTGTTTTTTTGTTTTTTTTCTCCATACAGGTGACCCAGGAGTTCTTTTTTTTTTTTCTCTCTCTCTTCCCCCCCCTTCTCACCATCTCTTCTCCCCTTTGGTTTTCTTTCTTTCTCTCCCCCTCTTTCTCTCATTCATTCCCCCTGTCCTATTTATTAAAAAAAAAAAAAAAAAAAAAAATGACAAAGGATGAACTGAAGCTCTGCCATCACGTAATGTCGCATACTGCTGTTTCTGATGTCATTTAAAAAAAAAAAAAAAAAAAAAAAAAAAAAAAAAGTTACACTTCTGTTCACAAGCCACTGCGTGTCTAAATAAATAATAATGACATCTATTTAAACTAGCTGAGTTCTGGTTTAGTCCTGTGAAAAGCGTTGTTTATGGCTACACACCCTGATTACACTGCACTGGAAAGTATGAATTTTTAAAGTTGGTGCTATTGCCCAAAGGCAAACACCATGGCAAGTGATTTGACAGGTGTTTAGAGGCTACAGTAATTACAGGAACATTACTTAGAGACTTTGCTAGAAATGTTATTTTGTTGTTTTTTTCTTTGATATTGGATTAAAAAAAACACTCCACAGTGCAAAATCTCAAGAGATAGTAAAAAATGCTGAAATTTGTTTTGGGTTTTTAGTTGATGTACCACAATATCGTGGCTTCAGTCTTCAGTCATTTTTTAAAAATACAAAGCATTTATACTTCTAATGAACTATGGCATTATTATCAGTGATGACTAGGTTTTTGCATCCATGCTTCTACACTTGTTAAACTTTAACATGGACACTGTATGCTGATGCTTGTTTTAAAAATCTGAGCCATTTTTGAGGCTCATGTTTCACTTATGTTGCACATATTCATTCAACACAATAGTTTGGCCAACTATTTTCTACTTAGTACTCATGATATCCCAATGGGAATGGGGATGGGAATGCATTTATCATTAAAATCAAGACCTGGATTTCAACTAATGATTTAAAAAATAGCAACCGACGAGGCAAGCTGCCATTCTCCCAGATGGTACATTACTGCATGTGTGCCTTGAGCTGGCAATGGCATATATCATAATAAGGTACCTCTGAGAGCAATGAGGAGTTCTAAAATAGTACAATCCACTATACGTATTACAGACGACTCATAGAAAAATGTACATAAGCATCTTTTTGCATTTTATACTGAATTTATTCAGAACTTACTTACACGAGAACCATTGCACTGATTTCAGCTCATTTGACTCTCAACAAAAAATGGGTCAGTAATCAAATGCTACAAATAATCAAACATGTTCAGAAATGTTAGGACACTGGCCTTGATTCAGCCTGGGCTGGCTTAAGTGAAACCAGGGAGAACAAGCAGTTGATTCAGTGCAAGCTAGTGATAACAAAGACAAATGGAAAGCCATGGCGCCAAAGGAGTCACAGACTACCGTACAGTGATTAGTGGGCATTTGAGATTCTCTCTAGAGGAGACATTGGAAGTGACAAAAATCCTTTCAATCGACTGTGCAATCAAGTGATAGCGATTAAATCACCTTCTCTTGGATATGTCCATTGTGTGACTGGTTCATCCATCTTACGCTCGTTCATCTTTTGATGGTTTTGTGAGTCAAAAAACATGCTTGTGGAATAGCTTCAAACCTTTCATCCAGATGTTATGGCTTTGTGTGAGACCTCAAAAGGCATACACTGTAAAGGCTTGATTTTCTCATGACAAACTGGTTTTAACTGCAGTGCAGACCTTTTTTCCCCTCCTATTTATATAAATAGTTTCTTTTGAGTTTTCTTAGCTATTTTTCCCAAAGGCTCTACCACATATATCTGTATTCACCAGTCACTTCATTAGTTACATCTTGCAAGCAAAAGTAGAGTACATGTAAAGGTCCTGCATTCTGGTCCTAATGTCATAAGCACAACCTTATGACTTTAGGGGGGGCATTTGGTTGTTGTTGTTTTTGTAGTCACTGCTAGTGAAAATAATTTAGATTCCAGCAAAACCTGTAGCTTTTTACCCGTCAGCCATAAAAGGCTGATGGGGTTTTGCTGTCACCTTGCCCGGCTGGCAGGCGGGCACTGTGGAAGCTTGTTAATGCAATAACTCGAGAAGGAGACCATTCAAATTGATACCCCAGGTGCAACTACTAAAAACCTTGAATGGAGTTCCAATTTCAGTGGTCTGACCTCAAGATCAGAGGTCTGAGGTCAAGTTTTTTGAAAATCTTGTGAAAACTTTTTGAAATTGATATCATTGGTTGCTGCCAATATATCCTTCATCTTGTTTTAAATTTATTTATTTTATTTATTGCTTTTGTTTAAATGTACTCTTGGTTTACAGGGTATTTTGTTATCACAGCAGAAGGTTGTGCTTGATTGGTGAAAAGGCACTTGTGAAGTACTCTTTGATCTTTAATACTGTATTTTGATGCTGAGCCAGCAGAAGAACGGCTCCTATTGTCAGTGTTGCTATAACCACAGATTTGCTTGTAGGCAGGTACATGAGTTTGGATGATGGTCTTTGCTTAGAAGCACTCTTGACATTTTGAATGCGCTGCAATTCTTCCTGCTCCTCTGTGGTCAGAGTCATGTGGGACACTTCAGCCAGCACCTCCAGAGCAGCTCTCTGACCAGCTTGCACCGCTCCGTCCATGTATCCACACCACTGGGTGGCTGTCTCTGTTCCTGCCCAATGTATCCTGTAAATCAAGAAATTTAGTGATTCATATACGAATACACACAAAGTTCAGTGTTCCCTTGCCCTTGTCAATACATGATAGTAATGTATTTATGATGTCTTAAGAAATAATAATACATATGATGGTGTTGACTGATAAGATTTCCTCTCACAAACAGATACAATTTAAGATTCACCCATAAAACAAATCTCTCCTGGCTTAGATGGTCTATGTCTCTGTGCACTGAAATCTCCCACTAGCAAATTAGATTAGGTCTGTTCAACGCTGTAGGGCTTGCTGCCTGGAAAAGCACAGTAACGATGTTGCTCCTCATCCACCTCTTCTGCTCCATGAAATGACAATACGGCCAAGAATGTCTTATAAATCTTACAAATTACTGCCCATGGTATCCAGCTTTATTGTCAACATCAGTCCACATCATGTGCTTCAGATCTGAACACATTGCTGTCAAAGTAAGCTTCAGCCAGACTGTGCAGACTGCAGGGCTATGTCACTGGTAAGAGTCTATCATTGTGGGTTTCTCAAAAGAAGTGCTGTGTTGTTGTTGAGCTAATGAAAGAAATCTGGAAAACAAACGCTGGTCATAGACTATAGAGATACCATGGCAATGCATGTAGCTGCTTTCATCTGGTGATCCCAAAGACACAGTAGACAAAAGCTCTGTTAAATAGGGGTGGGTTTGGATTATCGATTTATCGATTAAAATCGATTTTAGCTTGAATAAAGCAATATCGATTCATTAAGATCCTGAATTGATTTTTAAATATACATGTATTTTGTCAGAAATCCCAGAATCTCAGGTTAAACCTCACAAAACTATTTAAACAAACAGCTAGACAGCAAATGACAGAAGGTAAATGGATTGTGCAAAAACACATAAGCACAAAGCACAAATCTGACGCATCAGAATCAGTGAGACGTCGGTTTTCTCACACCGTCGCGGCTGAAAGCAGACAGCTCAAAGATTCTGATGCATCGGATCCACGCTTTGTGTTTACGTCTTATTTTGCACTAGATTCTGAAGCTGCAGGTTTCATCACTCTCCAACCAAAATTCACTGAACCAGCAGCAAAAGAAGATCCAAACTAAGCTTCACATTTCGCTTCCCATAAACATCGTCATGAATTCCCTCCTACTTTTGCTGTTTTGCTTCCCCCACAATAAAATCACACTTTGTAGGGCTCTCTCTCCCTCTCTGTGTACTTTAAGAACAGTTTCCCATCTTAAAATCTCCATTTTCTGCATTATTCGCTTGCTTTTTACCCACTAGTCTACCGTTGGTGTACAGCGCTGTCAGCCGCTGTTTTTTTTTTTTTTTTTTTTTAATGACTTCTGACAAGGAAGCCTCACTTGGTGGCTTGGTGCTTTTGGATGATAGTCTATCTGTGCTTAGCCGAGTCAATTGTTTCTATTTTTTCGAGAGGTAATTTTTGTCATTTTTTTGTGCACTGAACTGAATTGTGCACCTCCTTGAGAATTTATTTCAGTAAATAATTACCTCTAAAGGGTGCTTACTGCATTGGCTGATTCAAATTAGCAGTTGGAGTTGGGCCATTTTATACACACTGTTGTTTTTCACCAGAAGAGGTAGTGACAAAATGACTATTAGGGCATCTACAGTCATTTCTGTCTGCTTGGTTCTTAATTGCAACAACAATTTTTAGTCGTAATTACGATCAACAACTGCACACAAATCAGTCCAAATGTGTGGTAGTGGGCACATCTGCTATATTGAGATAATCCATCCCACCTCACAGGTGTGCCACATCAGGATGCTGATCTGACATCATGAGTAGTGCACAGGTGTACCTCAGACTGCCCACAACAAAAGGCCACCCTGGAATGTGCAGTTTTGTCTCACAGCAAAATGCCACAGATGCCACAAGCAATGAGGGAGCGTGCAACTGGCATGCTGACAGCAGGAATGTCAACCAGATCTGTCGCCCGTGCATTGAATGTTCATTTCTCAACCATAAGCCGTCTCCACAGGCGTTTCAGAGAATATGGCAGCACATCCAACCGGCCTCACAACCGCAGACCTCGTGTAACCACACCAGCCCAGGACCTCCACATCCAGCAGGTTCACCTCCAAGATCGTCTGAGACCAGCCACCCAGACAGCTGCTGGAACAATTGGTTTGCACAACCAAACAATTTCTGCAAAAACTGTCAGAAACCGTCTCAGGGACGCTCAACTGCATGCCCGTCGTCCTCATCGGGGTCTTGACCTGACTCCAGCTCGTCGCCGTAACAGACTTGTGTGGGCAAATGCTCACATTCGATGGCGTCTGGCACGTTGGAGAGGTGTGCGCTTCACGGATGAATCATGGTTCACATTGTTCAGGGCAGATGGCAGCTGAGAATGTCCCAGTTCTTGCATGGCCAGCATACTCACCGGACATGTCACCCATTGAGCATGTTCGGGATGTGCTTGACCGGCGTATACGACAGCGTGTACCAGTTCCCACGAATATCCAACAACCTCGCACAGCCATTGAAGTGGAGTGGACCAACATTCCACAGGCCACAATTGACAATCTGATAGACTCCATGTGACGATGTGTTGCACTGCATGAGGCAAATGGTGGTCACACCAGATACTGACCGGTTCTGGGTCCCCAGACCCCCAATAGCGCAAAAAACTGCACATTCCAGGGTGGCCTTTTGTTGTGGGCAGTCTGAGGTACACCTGTGCACTACTCATGATGTCAGATCAGCATCCTGATGTGGCACACCTGTGAGGTGGGATGGATTATCTCAATATGGCAGATGTGCCCACTACCACACATTTGGACTGATTTGTGACCACTGTTTGGGAGGGATGGTTATATTGTGTATCTGGAATGAATTTTAGGTCTCTACGTCCATCCCATGGGGAATGGGAGCAGTAACAAAGGTGTTGCGTTTATATTTTTGTTGAGTGTAATAAGGATTTTGACTGTTTAGTCCAGCCCAATAGGCAACTTCTGCTGTTCAATACCGAAGAAATGTAAACTTTTTAAAATTATGACAAACTGCAAAATGCTTAGCTGTGTCTCTAATAAAACCTCCGTAACTTTGCTCTGCTTCACTTCAGCAGCATCAGGTAATGTTCATATGCTGATTGATGGTCTTCTTCTGTTTCTGTTCTACTACAGAATATTTTTAAGGCTATCTACTATAAAAAACCAGGCCAGGAAAATCTCCGTCATGTTTTTCTGTGTTTTATCCTCAGTTACTTTGACACAAAGGCACCTGCTGTGATTCTTACACCTCTGATGCAGTCTCACAAGTGTCAGTACTGATAAATATAATATTTCTGACTGTCTGAGGCAAAATTTCCCCAATTTGAATCGAATCGAAATCGTGGATCGAATCGAATCGGGACCTTGTGAATCGGAATCGAACTGATTCTAGAAATCAGTGACGATACCCAAACCTACAGTGCATGCATTACTGTCCCTTATCATCAGCTACATTATGCAAAGAGGCCACTATCCACCCTCTGCTGTTGATACAGGTTAGCTATTTTTTTCAAAGATCCAATCAAATAGCTATAGAAGCGAGAGGTAGGATAGTATTGAAGAACTGTCTGGAAGGTCTGGAAAACCAAACATGAGCTCCTAAACAAGCATAATAACACGTAATGTTTCCTGACCTGACCCTGTAATTGAGATTCTGCAGAAACTAAACATGCAATGCAGATTGGGATGGGTGTCATGGCTTGGTGCTTTTGGATGATAGTCTATCTGTGCTTAGCCGAGTCAATTGTTTCTATTTTTTCGAGAGGTAATTTTTGTCATTTTTTTGTGCACTGAACTGAATTGTGCACCTCCTTGAGAATTTATTTCAGTAAATAATTACCTCTAAAGGGTACTTACTGCATTGGCTGATTCAAATTAGCAGTTGGAGTTGGGCCATTTTATACACACTGTTGTTTTTCACCAGAAGAGGTAGTGACAAAATGACTATTAGGGCATCTACAGTCATTTCTGTCTGCTTGGTTCTTAATTGCAACAACAATTTTTAGTCGTAATTACGATCAACAACTGCACACTGATCATTTGATACCAGTTAGGATCAGAAATATATGGGGCAATCAAACTTTCAGAATTTTGCCTCTGCATATCTTTACAGTAGATTTTAGCTCATAGAATCAAAATGTGACTGAAGTGCAGGCTTTCAGAGGGGTTTAACAAAAGCATTGCATTAGTTGTTTGGGAATTACAGCTATATAATGTCTACTACTTTTTCAGAGGTACAAAAGTAATTGGACAATGACTGTTTCGAATAACTGGGTGAAAATCCAGTAAAGTCAAAGACTGTCTAGAACCCATCGGGATCACCAATGTCCGTCCTTGTTATTCCCTGTCAGGCCTTTACTGTAGCTGTCTTTGGTTTCTGCTTGTTTGTGGGCATCTCTGACTTCAGTTTTGTCTTTGATATGTGGAAAACATGCTGTGTCAGATTGAGATCAGGTTTTTGACTTGGTTGTTGGTTGTACTATGCTTTGGGTCATTATCTGAGCACAGCGGAGAGTAGCTGTCAACACATCAAATTTCATCCTTCTACTTCTATCAGCAGTTAAAACGTCAATAAATACTAGTGCCAGTGGCTGCCTTCCTGTTCTTGACTGTAACCAGTTTGTACCTTGTTGCAAACTCTCTGTGTTTATATTTATGAAGGTCTCTCTTGGTAATACAGGTTGACAAAGTCAAGCAAGAGTTCTCAATGTGGCTAAATTTTGTAAAGGCATTTTTACTAACCAAGGAAATTATTCTGCATTTTAGTCATCGTCGGTGAGCAAACAAAAGTAAGTTCAACACTAATTAATTATTCTTGAAATAACAAAGGACCAGGCCTTGTCGTGCTGTGAAATTCCTTTTCAGTCAATTGTATATTTTTTTTTAAGTGCTTTAACATGTTGGACTATTTACAAAACTGGCTCTAATTATGCAATATTTGTATTAAACTCCTTAAATTAAAAGTAAAAAAAGCTTGCACTTGAATCACGCCCTGATTGAGTTAAAATCCACTGTGGAGTTGTACAGAGGCAAAACTATAAAAACTGTGTCATTGTCCAAATATTTATGGACGTATCTGTAAATTATCCACCTGTTTGCGGATATATAGGTAGCAACTGGACATATCCCTTAACCTCATTGCCTCCCTGTGTCTGTTGACTATGTATTTTTTGCCAGCAGTCTCTTTGATGTTTGCGTTTGCACACCTTACGCAGATGATGGTTAATTTGATTTTTTTTTTTAACACAACGCTCAGTCTTACTGGAATCTAACACCAATAAAATGTAGGATCATTTTTGCTTTCACTGGACAAATCCCCTTTTGAGGATGGCATGTTTTAGAGATTTGTAGCTTTTTATTCACAGCTTTCTACACTATAGGTACTTCAACATACTATTAGATATGATGAGGGTTTTTTATGTGGATGATTTTTTTTCTTTGGGATATAATATGTTTTTGTACCACGTTTTGGTGACCTGATGGAGTCACTCACAGCCTCTCCAGGTTAAAGAGAGACAATCTTCCGGGTGGTTCAAGTGCCCTACAGCAAGTAAGAGTGCCAGTCCATTATGTAGTAACTGTTGTCCTATTGTTTTATATTATCTATGAAAAAAAAAAACTATTTGCCTCCTCAGTGGGAGTGAATCTGAATGACCTGCGGTCAGAGGTGGGTTATCTAAGGTTTCATATGGCAACCATGCATTTAATTTGGTACATATGATTGGTTCTTTTGTTCTCATACAATTTTTTTTCTTTGTTTGTGGCTACCCACAAAAAGGGAAATCCATATGCCACAATAAGACGTATCAACCAATCACGTTGGTTAAAAATGATGCCAGTCTAACTCAGTTTTGATACTTAGAAGCTATTGCTTACACCACCACAATGATTGTGTGCAGTTACATGTTTTAGGCCATCAATTGCATTTTAATACTGAATTAAATTAAATAAATAAATTTATCGAGTTATGTATGTATTAACTTACTAAGGGGCATGCAGTTTTTTCCCTTGGATAATGAAACAGAAAACTTGCATTTACCTGAGTTACCTTTATCTAATATTAAAATCTGTTTGATCTAAAGCTTGTAAATGTGACAAATATGCAAAAAAAATAAAAATAAAATAGGAATAATGATACAGGAGCATCAGATAATGACAGCTGTGCATGGTGGTTACCTCCTTGCATGTGATAACTGTGTTAGAGGAAATCAAGCCAGTTGAAGTTATGAGTTTAATGTGTGTGAATAATGGGTGTGCTGATTTAACCCCCCCCCCGGCTTTTTAAAATTTGTTCATTTGCACTGGGTTCCACATTATTGGCCTTTGCACACACTTTATGAACCGCTGATCTAGACTACTTTAATTATGTTTGTCCAGTTCAACATAACCTCATCTAACTGGTTTTAAGGTTCTTCTGAAACTACAGCAGCCACCAATTTTCACTGATCAATGCAACTGAGAAGGGCTTCACCTCAGCTGACCTACTGGCAAATATGCTTGATGAATTTCTGTTGTCTGAACAATAGTGTTTGATGTCTTTGCAACAAACAGTCTTTACTCTCTATTCACACTATGGCTATTTGTGGATTTCATGGGCTATGTCGATGAAATCCACAAATAGATGTGAACACTGAATTGAACAACTAAAATACCATTCAGCAAAGGTGCTAAAAGAATAGAGAGTAATCAGGAGTAAACAGAGGGTCAATGTGTGGCAAAGCTGCAGTGTGAATGTAATAAGGATTTTGACTGTTTAGTCCAGCCCAATAGGCAACTTCAACAACAGCAGAATTTCTAAGACTTTAAGACCCAAGTCTGAGATGTCAGAGAGCTTGGTAATGAGCTGGTAATGCTGAGTCTGTCTCTCACAACACGCAACTGCCTAAGCTTAGAGGTAAAGTTTAGCTTTCCAGAATGTATGTTTGGAAGTACCAGACATCACCTCAACTATAGGATAATTGACTGCAGCATATGATTACACACTTGCTTGAGGGGTACTCTGTAATGGATTTATGCAGCAGTGATTCATATCATTGAGATATAGGATACATGATAATGAAAAAGGAAAGCAATATATCCAGTAAGAATAAAAAAAAAAAAAATCAAACATGCAGAAGTGGTGGAGAGGGAAATCAATCAACTCGGCCATTACAGTGGCATGCATAGCAGGTGGCAGTAAACAGTATAATGAGCCGCAGCATTATGATGAAAAGAACGAGAGCTTGTCAAATTAAAACGTCTGCATTTTGGCCCTGATTGAACTTGATTGGTGTCTTGTTTAAATGGGTGATTAAATGATAAGAAGTAAGTGAAACCGTTCAGCTGACAGCCGTCATAACTGTAGCGCTCTTTCAAAATAAAGGAAATGTTTTGTGAGCTTAAATGTGTGTGGGATGTAAAAGTAGTGGTATAAAAGTCAGTCATATAACACAGGTGCGGCTGGATATGCACAAGTATAACATTTATACAGTCTCTAAAACTGGGAATGATGAAGTCAACTAGGATTTTAAAATTGATACCAACTAAAGCAACTAATCGTCTCAGACAAGTTTGAACCCCGGGTGACCTTGGCCTCAATGTCATGGTCAAAGTTGAAGTTTTCTAAAAATCTTGTGACCACAATAAATCGAGAACAAGGTGACGTGGGTTTTTAAATTCATCCCATACATGCAGTCGCCTGTGTGAGTTCGAAACCTTTGATCTTGAGATCAACTTTTCTGAAAACACTCCTGAGGCTGAGGGGTAGAACTGGTGGCCAGTATCTTTTTTTTTTTTTTTTCTCAGCCATTTAAAGTGGGGGTGCCTTGCATGTTTTCAGCACTCCTACTGTGCAGTGTTTCCTAGTCATATATCAGTGTTCCTTGATTATGGCAAAATCAAGATTCAGAAATTCAGAAGGATAAGTTTTGCTTAAAGAATGTATTTGTTTTCAAAGAAAATGTAATTTATTGTAAACCATGTAAATACATAAAGAATCAGTAATGAAGTGGTTCCCCTGAAGGTTTGCTTGTGGAAAATCTGTCATGACTTAATTTTCCTTTGCATTATTTTAGCTTGAGCTAACCACCTGTAAACAGTAAGAAAGTTCAGGCCTTAACTACTGGAACAGGGACTCATACTGGTATTTTAGAATGAGGCTGCTGCTGTTAAGACAGACTTAGATGGGACTCACAGACTAATCATGAACTGACTGAATAGATGCAGACTTTAACATAGATCCGATGGAGAGTGATAGCTCTGTAAGTTGTTAGAATTCAGTGATACAATGATGCAAGCCCCGGGAATTATATTAAACATATAATCAAATTAGTGTAAACCAAGCAAGCTACTTTTAGTTGCTCCTTTTTCACAAAGGGGCACAACAGTGCTTGTTTTGGATTTGACATATTATCCCAGATGTTTCCTCCCTTGGTAAAAAACAGAGATCTTTTGTTTAAACTACGTATTTATATTTATACTAAAGAATTAATCTTTCTTTAAACAAAATGCTAACTTGGTGTAAAACCTACTGAGGTCAGTTTATTCATATGTCTTGGTTTTTCCTCACACCTCACATACCCTGTTCTCTGCTCTCAAACATCCTCCATGCTGTCTATTCAAGCGTATTATTAACCTAGAATAATTAGTCAGTGTGTGAAGTGTAAAAATCACATTGTCAGTATAAAGATACAGACCATGTCAAATCCCATAATGGGACACTAGCTAAATTTTTTGCACTGGTAAATACATTACCTTGGAAGCACCAGCAGCATTTTTGTCCACCAGTCTTGGGTTTGTCTTCATTACATGTGCTAGATTTGTGTCAAGGTTACAGTATGCCCTTGAGAATCAATTTCCTATATGGGGTAGGGATGTGGCTGAGAGCTACCATCACCTTTCTGCTGTTTCAGTCACGTTATGTAATGAGCTTCCTCTGCTCCCCACGGACTTGATGTCATTATGGAAATGCATTACCTGGATCCCCCCCCCCCCCCCCCCCCCCCCCATCTCTCTCGCTCTCTCTCGCGCTCTTTCGCTCTCTCGCTCTCTCTCTCGCTCTCTCTCGTTTTTCAGCTTTGTGCATCTCTGAAGAGGCCATTAGAAATGGATTATAGGGCATTTTCCCATGAGAACACCCCTCCTGATGACCTCTTGCCATTTCTTTAGAACTGGACTACTATGTATCATTAAAGATGTAATCACTCCCACGACTCATGTCAATGATCTGTACGCACTGGGTGCTAGTGAGTAATACCTAGTTGGCAGGGAGAATAGACCTATTTTTTGTTGTATAAAAATAGTATAAACATTCAGCAAATATTCTCAGTATCTCTCATCCTGTCACCTTCTGTACTATGTTAACATTTACAACTGTGAATTCTATAACTCCACACGTTTAGCCATTGAAAACATTAATATTAATCTTGTGTGGATACAAATACAGATGGACGATGAGTTATTTTAATGTAAGGGAGAATAAGTATTGTAATTCACTGGTATATATGCCATTAGTAAGGTGTTTACCTGCCAAAAGGCTTCCTCAGGCTAGGGTGGTAATATGTTAGCAAACCTGGTGCCATGACATTAACTGGACAGCCACCACTGTAGTCCTCCTTGGCCCAATCCTGTAGGAGAAAATGGATTTAATTATATTTTTCAGTATTGTTTCACATCACATGACTTGATTTCATAGTAGTCATAATATTTTTGACAATTTATGAGGACATAACCATGGACCATGGAAAACACCATGGACTACTCCTTGACATTCCTGTATAGTATGCTAAATAAGCTGTTATTAGTTTAATGTTTGCAGGCTGCCTAAATCCGTAAAACTCGTATTACAATCATTCAATATTAAACATTTTAGTGTGAAAACTTAAATATATAATGATTCTCAGGCGGGGACCAAAAAGACATAATAACAGTTTTGATTATACAGAATTTGACTCTTTTTAAGCCCCAGTGAGGCCTAAAGTACAAAATGTAGCATCTAATTTTCCTTTGGAAAATGTTAACTATATTGAATTATTTGTTGAGGAAAATGTGTAATACTAATTAATACCAGTGATGGGAATAACGGCATTACAAGTAACGGCGTTACTTTTTTCAGTAACGAGTGATCTAACTAATTACTATTCCTATCGTTACAACGCCGTTACCGTTACTAACAAGAAAATGCGGTCTGTTACTACTTTTCAACAAACAGACGGTTGAAGTTGTGTTCAGCTTACCGCATCTTATATCAGTTGTACAGAAGTAGCTGTAAGTAATCTGGATGCTACAGCTTTAAGCAGCTGCGCGCTCCCGCAGACGATAATCACGATCACTTTCTAGCACAACACCTGGAGCTAAGGGGGCAAAACAATTGCATGAGTGCTGCTGTTTGACTGAGGAAGAATAAAGTAGTCGTGGTAAGCCAATCACATGACCACATGACAAAGCAACAAGGTGAGTCATGATAAACAATATATACACGTGTTTTTTCCTCAATAGTTTCGTCACGTTTACTGTCTAAGGACAGCGCTAGCAAGCACTCTCTGCTTATGAGCAAACAACAACAAAAAACAGAAAGTTTTAGGAGTGACGGAGAGAGAGAGAAAGAAAGACAGCAGAAAAAGAGAGAGAGCGAGTTTTGTGGTGTGAGAGATTTGTGAAGTTTAGCGTGTTTGGAGTGTGTAGTTAATGTGTTGTCTTGTGTAGTTAGTGTGTAGTGTTGTGTAGTTAATGTGTTGTCTTGTGTAGTTAGTGTGTAGTGTTGTGGATAGTTTTGTGCTGTTTGTCAGAACAATGAGGCGACTGCTGTCTCCAGGTAGAAACAGGAGTGATACACCTGCTGCTGTCAGACCTGCAGGTATCAGGCTGTGATGTTCTCCTTTATAGTGAACAGAAATTATTTTTTTGGAGTGGCACAAATAATTTCTGTGGCATCTTATTGATGCAAAACAGCTGATTGTTCTGTAAATAGTTTGAAATGGTTATTTAAAAAAATCAAGGTAAAAGGTAAATGGCTGCAAATAACTTTGCTGTTTGCAAAACTTGTGCATAGGATTTTAAAATTGACAATTTATATTTGCATTTAAAGTTATGAAATATGATTCATTAAACATGTTTGTGGTTGTTACAGTAAAAAATATAACTTTTTCTACTCTGATTTTATGTTTTTTGTCTGATTTTAGATCAATTGTGTTAATGCAGTCAAAATGAAAACATAACTGTAAATTCAGAAACGTGAGGTTGTGGTGAAAAGAATGATACCAAACTAGGCAAAGTAAATAGTTTTTAAAGGTAAAATGTGGAGGGAAAATCAAAAGTAGTTAAAAATGGCCAATTATACCCTGGACCCCAGAGGGTTAAACCATTTTTTTAAAAGTAACGCAATAGTTACTTTTCAAGTAATTAATTACTTTTAGAATATTGTAACTCAGTTACTTCTCTGAAGAAGTGACTAGTAACTATAATTAATTACTTTTTCAAAGTAACTTGCCCAACACTGACTAATACTAATCATCCAACACCTTGAATCTGCACACAGGAAAACTAATCTTTCAACTTGCACCTCCTAGGATGTCATCCAGTTAAAGAAGAGTAAGGATGCCTTCATGACAACACATTTAAATAACACCTTAGAAAGGACAACTAAATATAAACATAGAAATAAAAATGTTAAGGACTTATCAGTCACTATCCAAAGTTCTGTGCAGATTTACTTATTCTCTTCTTTTAAACTTAACATTCTTTCTAAGATGGATTATTAAGTACCAGATTAAATTTCTCTGTTCCTTTAATGTCTAGAAAGTCCGTCACACTGCTTAACCCAGAGTGCAGAGAAAATTTCTGGTGTATATTCTCTGTTTAGCCCTCACTCATTACAGGACTGATGTTCTCAACAAGTCCTGTGGATTATTCAGTGACTTTAAGATCGTGCCAGTGCAATCCTGCCATATATTTTCTGTCTCCGCAGCTGCTGGTGAAGTGAATAAATTATCAGCCTTGTATCTGGCCTGTATTCCTTTACAGGCCATAAATGAATGTGCTACGTCATGTAATACAGCTGAGCTATTTGGTTTATGTTTGACACATTTTTAGGATGATAGGCAGATTAAAATTAAAATATCTTTCAAAGTTTATTGCATGTACATTGTTGTTATGCAGGACTGTAGAAGATGTGTGCAAAATGGGTGATTGTGCCCCATTTGGAGACCCAGCCTAAATTCAGCATGCTTGCCTTCCAGTGACTTATTTATTCAGGTTCTGCTTATTTTGACATCATGTTTTTAAAGCAGCCACCTAAAGTCTGCCATTGAACTTTCAAAATGTGACCTTTTTTTAGTGTGTCCCTAGGGGCTGTCACAAGTCAAGAATTACCTTTTTTATGAGCCTTATTTAGAGTCACCACTATACTTTTTGATTCTATCCTGGCTTTCGTCCTCATTATTCTGGCGGCTGATGACACAGTCATGTTAATTGTTTGTGTATGTTCTTCATTGTGGTGTTTTTTGTCCGTCCGTCCATCTGTCTAGAGCAGGGGTAGGCAACCTTTCTGATGGCGAGTGCCATTTAAAATTTCCTCAGAAGTCAGTGTGCCATATGATTGCATTAGCAATGAATTTAATAACGCTCTATATGAACAGTTACACACTATATAGAACCACTTTATAGAATTATATTTGTTCGCAGATGTTGGCAGCTATCAGTAAATAGTTATCAGCTATTTTGAAACAAAAAAAGACTTTTTATCCATAACAGTAAATGAACTGTACAACAGAAAATACAAATGCTATTTATGGTCTCCTCACAAGAATGATAAGAAAAATAAACTAAGCCAATATGGCATGTCTGTTAATACAGAGACACAGGTCTCCAAGTGTCCAGCATTCAGATGGCTGCCTGAGGACACTCATGTGAGAGAAAATCTGATCACACAGATATGTAGAGCCAAATACTGTCAATAAGGCCTCTGCAATGTTCTGAAGACAGTTAAACTTGTCAGGTAGTGATGTCCAGCAGGTGAAAATGAAAGCTCCATGAACACGCACAGCTGTGGATTCTAGCTGCTTCGATGTTGCATTAACCCAGCCAGTTAATGCGAGACAAACCCAGCTGCTCATTAAAGCTTTCTGGTTTGATCAGAAAATAAAACATTGGTCCATACACCTGAAAGTCCCAAAAATGCATTGTGTCTCGAGTCTACGGATGTATCCGTGTATTTCCGTGGTGCTGATGCTGTGCTGAGCGGAAAGCTCCTGAAGCTTTTGAAGTGTCGGAATGTGGAAAGCTAACAATGTCCCTCTCACCGGTAGGTGAGTTAGTAAGTAAGTTATTTTTTTTTAGCCAATTACAAGTTGAATCTGGTAGTTGGGGCTGTTAGCTAAGATATCGTCAACTAATGTGTCTATGCGAGCTGATTTGCAATGTGCACCGCTGGCCCGGCCATTTATTTTTTACCCTCTCAGATTAATTCACTGCGTGTCGTGCCCAGGGCTGGACTGGGACAAAAAAACAGCCCAGGCATTTTGACTAAAGACCGGCCCACCAGGTATTAAAGCCATAAAGCCTTTGAATGAAAACAAACGCTGTCTTGTTGGTATATGTATGATTTCTATACATTTTACATAAGATGAAAACTTTGGTTGTAAGCTTCAGATAATTATTTAAGAACAGCCAGACATTTTAAATGAGAATGAGAAAGTATTTCTTTGTGCCCCCCTTTCCCTGTTAATGCCCTACCTGCCCCCCTGGCAAAACTTTGCTAGACCCGCCCCTGCACAGTTACCAGCTGTCAGCTACATAGAAAATGATATTGGTGTTATTTGTCTCTCAGAAACAGTTCATAACTTCCCTTCAACTCATCCATGTCACCTAAAAGGTAAACCTGTTTCTCCATCACCTGTTCAGCTCTGATGGTTCAGTAAGGACATCTCCTGGTTTCATCTTCATGTTTCCCTCTCACCACATATCCAAACCGACATCCTGACCAGCAGCTTTTACAGCTGTGGCTCCAGCAAACATCAGCTGATACTAGAAATTAATATTAAATACATTCTAACAACAGCTGATCAAGCTTAAACGTGCTGCTGTTGTTTAGCGCGACATCCGGCGGTTTCCTCTTTCTGGCGCAAAGTGGGCGATAAACAAACAAGAGAGCCGATCAGCTGATCATTGATCAGTTTCATGATTAAAGTAGCAACAGGAGAGAATGAGAGGAGAAGAAGAGGCAGCTGTGCAGCGTAACGACAGAATAACTCCACCTTTGTGTCTTTTTCCATCCTAGCTGAAGTCCGGGACAAACTGTGTTCCTTCTCAGCTCAACACGAAACACGTAATATTTTCTCTGAATGTGGGACGATTCCGTCTTTTTACGGGGCGGTTGGCAACTCTACTAACTAACCTTATGAATAAAACAAAGTTCACTATCAGTAACATAGTAGCACCCACCCAGCTGTATAGAAACTCTGTCATGCTAGCTAGTACGCAGTACGAGTTATTGTAACTGACTCTAAAAAAACAGAACAACGAAAATAAACTCCACCTAAACTTGGTTCATATCTGACCCACATAGACTGCAGGTCATAACTTCTTACCTGAAGTTCAGTTCACCTGACACTCGGACCGCCCCGTCTCGGGTCTCTCCTCCTCCTGCCTCCCCTCTCCCTCATCCACCTGCCAGCCTCCACCACTTGTTAATTTTACTGAATCTGTGGAAGCTCCGCCATAGCCACCACCAAACAACTGAGTTATTTTTACACACCGGCCAGCATCTGGCCAATCCACAAGCTTTCATTGTTTATACCGTTACAAAAAAAAAAAAAAAAAAAAAAATCATCGGGCCACCGATGGCTAGTCCAGCTATGGTCGTGCCATCAGTTAACCCTTCGCATGCCAAGTGTGGCACGCGTGCCTAGGGTTGTCGAGCCCTGGTCTAGATTGATAGAGATATGGTGTTCTAAAGTAAATCAAAGCTAAGATAGCACTAGCCATAAGATAATTTGCCTATTATGGTGGTATTGCCATCAACTTAAGTGTAATCCACTGGTTTTTCATTTCCTAAGGTGCTGGGAGTTCAGGTTTCTTGTATTTGCTCATGCAGTCAATAAAAGAGCAAACCATGCTGTGCTTGTGCCTGAGATGTTTTAAAAGCGGAGTAATCAGAAGCAGTACTATCAGGAAAATAAGAATAACAGAATGCAGCAGCTACTCATTTGGAATTTAAAAAGGCAGGTCTGTTAACAGAACTTGTCCACTTTCCACACTAGAAAGGGATGCAAATTTGGAGGGTTTTAGACACAATTTATGGTTTGTGGAAATGATTCTAGACTCACTGTGAAACCCCAGTGAAGTCTAAAATAACTTTTAATTTAAGCATTTTTTCCCCCTAATATAATACAAAAACTTTATACCTTAAGAATACAAACCAGAAAACTGCAAAGTGAGTGAGAGAGATGGGATCCATTTTGGCACTGTACAAAACCACCTTAAACTAAAAATATTGTTTTATTTCACCAGACATTTGGCACTTAGCACTTACTTTTTCTTCATAATGCATGAAAGATGCAGCCTCAGGACCTAGATATTTGACCAGACTGGAAAGCACAGCGTTTTTCCTTTCTCCAACCTGTAAACAGAAAACAGAAACAGAAATGTGTGTTGTAACTTGGCACTTTCTCTAACTCAAGACTGTAACAACATGCTTTGTGCTAAAGTATGAATGTATTGTCTAGAAATCACCAAGTTGGACAAAAGAAGTAAAGAATTTGTGCAACTCATTCTCACAGTTGTATTAGCACACATGATGAGCAGCTGAGGCCTGGTAACAAAAGGAGATCCAATAACTTAAACTCTGATTGTGTTATAGAGATTCTAGGAAAATAATTAAAGCCAAACACATCATGTTTTTGAGTGTTTCTGAAAGTGATCTATTACAGTAAATGTATGTAAATCAAACACAGATGATTTCCTACAAATGTTTTTATTTGTAGTTTTTTTTATGTTTCCTAATAAAATAATAAATAATACATTATTTTTTGTGTGTCACAACAGTCACGGATTTGTCTTTTACACTCTGACCGACTCTTCTAACATCAGCCTGTCATTCTGTTTGAGTTTCTCTGTAAAACCAAACAAGAATGGCCTCCTATTACATAAAACATGAGCTGAGCAATAATATTTATAATTCAGGAACGTTGTAGTTAATTCTAATTTATTTATTTATATTTATTTATTTATAAAGACTTGAGTTCAACGAAGGTGAATGAAGTGTCAAGTTAATTTTGGAGTCATCCCATTTGCTCCAATAAACGGTAAAGTTTACACTATTTTTTTGTGCGATCTTCAATCTCTTGTATTTCTGCATTGGGAATGTTGGCATACTACAAAAAAACAGGCAAAGAAAGAGCATCCAAGTGAACATTTAAACAAATTTAAAACTGCAACAATAGAAAGCCAGCAAAGTGCAAGAGACCTGAAAATGGAAAAGAAATACAGAAAAAAAACAAAAAAACAAAAACACATAAAATACATAAAATAATAACAAATTCATACTTTGTAACAGCACATACTGTGCGTAATTGCATGCCTGATGCCACGTCTACTCACATATACCACCATAGTTTGGGGATTTTTCTTTCTTTTGTGGGGGATGTGGAGTTTAATTATTTAGCATCCTACACAGAATAAAGCAGCATAGTGATAGTTACTCAAGAGCTTTAGCCAGTCAGGATGACTTAGATGGCAAAAACAACTGTAGAGATGGGGCTGAATGTATTTATATTTTTATGTAAAGGGAAACACTGCTACCTGTATGTATGTATGTATGTATGTATGTCTCTATGAATATAGAAGGAAAGCGTGTAGGCTGTGTGCAAAAAGCATGTTGCAAACCTCATACACATGCTTAAAGGCATATAAAGCCTGCATTCGTCCTATACCAAAGCTATTGCTGAAAAGAATTCAAAGGAATTTAAAGGATTAAGACAAGACTTGTACAATTCCAAATAATTTTAAATGCTCTTTGTTAAGAAATAACAGATTGGTTGGCCAATAACATGAACAACCACGCATCTTAAATTTTAGTTAAGTCATTCTCTATTTTTGTGGGTTGTCTTTTACAACTTAAATCTTAAACTTAAACCTGGTAACAGTAATTATAAACACCTTCCCTTTATTTCTAAACACTTAACAAGCAAAAAATACCCACTGTCTATTTTTAGGAATGCTCTTAGTCTTCTTTCTACCATACAGGTAAAAAAAACACTTCTGTCTGTTATTCACTTAAGTTGCAGTTACTGAAAGCTTGCATCAGTACCCCACAATTCTCAGTCTAAAGGCAGTGCTTTATCTGCACTCGGGTGATGAGCAATCTTGAGTGCATTTTTAAAATGCTGCCACTGAACAATATCATTTTGAGAATGCATTCTATGTGGCTTTTTTTCTCTAATGCAAACAAGACTTAACCCTAAATATACCCATGATTGTGGAGCTCTTTAGTTTATATCTACTAGCAATGGACATCCAAGAAAAAGCAAATGATCCTGATGGTGGAGGAGTATGCAAGTTTCTGCTTATTAAAACATGTTGAAAATACTGTCATGTTTAAATGACATGTGCATAGAAAGTTACTTAAAAGCCTCTCTACAGCATTTTTCCATTACCTCTTTTGATTCCCAATGAGAAGCCTGCTGGCCAGCAATGAACCCTACCAGAGCAGCATTACCAAAAGGGCTGGTGGCATCAAAGGTTACACAGAATGGACACTCGGTGGAGGACCCTGCCACTATTTCCCCAGAAAAGCCCTTCTCCCTCCAAAAAGCCTGCGAAGAAATACAAACATTCTTAGCATCATCAATAATGGCAACACTTTAATACTGAAACGAGCTACAAACCATTTGCATACAGTCATTCCTTGATTACACGTTGGGGAAATGTCATTAAATTTTGACTGGATTAATTTGAAGGTTTGGCAAAAAAAAAAAAAAACCAACAAACTGCTTTGTCAAGAAAAGTTGTTTAAGCTAAAACAGAGGGGAGCTACCATAGATCTGTCTGAAAACAATAACGAATACCTTCTGTGCTTCATGATTAACCTCCTAAGACCTGAACTCTTCCACGGCATGCATTTTTAATTTCTCTTTGATATTTGGGCTGATTGGGACCTGATAAATATAAAAACAAAGAATTACCTGATTTTTTTTTTTACCTAATTTTTGTTTCTGAGAAAAATGAGAGCTACATATGAGGATATTCATTTGAAATTTCGATAGAACAGTAGCAGTATAATGTCCTGGTTAGTGGATATCAGGCCCTTGTAGAGCAAAATTGAGTATTTTGTTCTAAATAACCCAAAAAATGTGATGTCCACATATGTGGACGCCAGGTCCTAGGAGGTAAAAGTGATAATGTCAGGAGGAAAAATAGTCTTTTGTGCTCACATTTCCCTCAATGTCTTCAAATTTGAAGATAAATCAACAGAACCTTGTATTGACAACTTTTAGTTACTCAAAGTTGTCAGTAGGATATTGGAACTTCTTTACACATCCAAATGTGAAATATTAAATTAAAGGAAAACAGTAAAGAAGCACAGTGCACAATGTGGTTAGCACTGTTGCCTCATAGCAAAAAAAGTCCCAAGTCTAAATCCTCCACCTGGCTGGGGCCTTTCTGTGTGGAGTTCCCATGTTCTAGACGTGTTTGCATGAGCTCTCTCCGGGTACTCTGGCTTTCTCCCACAGTCCAAAGACAAACAGTTAGTGGGGTTAGGTTAACTGGTGATTCTAAATTGCCCATTAGTGTGAATGGTTGTCTGTCTCTGTGGTAGCCCTGCAATCCTGCAGGGCTTGCACAATCCACCAGGGCTAGCAGGATTGTGCTAGATAAGGATAAGTGGATGGATGGATAGAGAGAATACCCTTCATGAAATCAGGATGGTTTACTGTAGAGCTGTTCGATATAACGATATATATCGGATGACGATATAAAAACGTCTATCGTTTCATTTTACGCTACCGTTTGTTTCATGGTGTCGCAAAATAAACTGTTTACGGCAATATTTTTTCATCGTTTTGATGGTCACTGTAGTGGCTATATTAATTTCTTAAAGTTCTCTCTTTCTCTTATATTTAATATAACCACACTACGGACGGACAAGCACTTGTTTTTATGCGTTGTCGTTAGCAACAAAACTAAAACCACCGCGTGTTTATGTTCCACATAAACCTTTCACAATAAAGCTCAAGATCCTGTTTAGACTTTTCAAAATAAACTGAATCACGTGAAAGAGCAGATTAATTACAGATGACAATTAAAAAAGAGCCGTCAGGTGCTAAAAAATAAACCTTAGAGTCAAACGTTAGAACAGGCTTTTCCCCGCAGCACGCCGTGTAATAAATACTCACAAAGAAAACGGCGGACGTTACAACCTATGTCTAAAAATTTATAGTTTCATGCATCAGTAAAACACTCGACTCCAGGTACACGACGCCCAGCTGGAAACACTTCACGCAACTTGAGCTTTACAGAGAATGTTACATTTTTGTGATTTATATCGTTATCGGGACAATAGATGTTTTAATATCGGGATATGAGATTTTGGTCATATCGCACAGCCCTAGTTTACTGAGCACTTACTTTGTACCATACTGATACGCTGTTCACACAACACCTTAGTAATAAGGTTGAGGTCCTGTGTTGGCCACTCAGTTACTGAATACCTGACCTGACCTGAAGTTACCTGACCAACTTCTTTAAAAATTTGTGTATAATTTTTGAACTTTTGGTTATTATCTGGTTTCACTTTAGAATGATGTTAAACCATAGTAGTTGGGACCAACCACCTCTTTCAGCATCTGTGTATTTATTCTACATCTCACAGCTGTTTTTCTTTTGGTTCAGACATCTCAAACACAGACTGTTTGTTCATAGCACATTTTCCAATGTTTCTCTGTCCAGGTTTTGTGTCCCTTTGCCCATGTTGATCTTTTGGGCCAATATCAGGAGTGGCTTTTTTCTTTGCATCTCTACCCCTTTTGAGACTGTTATCGAAACCTAAGCTGAAGCTCCAGACATGCAACTACACTAGGGAACAAAAAGCGGTGCTTCTTTAATCGGCAATTACCATTACTGGCAAAGGCTTTTTATAATGATCAATCAGCCTTAAATTAGGTAACACATCACTGGATGGGCCTCTGTATAGTACATCTATGTAGTTATTTTATAAAGGAAAATCCCTGATTTGTGGTGATTAAATATTAAATTGATTCCTCATTAAATTTCTTTCAAAAACAACAGATCCAAAACCTGTCAGTAATTGTGGGTTTTATTTTGTTTTTTTAAGAAATGTGTGCTCAATATAAATATACAGTCTGTGACAGCTTTGTTTTACTGAACAATATTATAATATTAGTAATATTATAAAGTATAATATGTCGTAGCTAATGCAAATTACATGTTCATGTGTAACTATAATTTTATTTTCATATATTGGAGTGTTGGTAATTTGAATACATTTCATGTATGTGAAGACCATCCTGTGGCAGTAAAATAGCATGAGATGTACAAATGTAATACAAATGCTTCATAAAATTATAATCATTTGGCTCTGTCACACACACTAAGTGTTGCTTTCTGGCAATCTCATAGCCTCATGTAATAATAAGTAACTTTAATGTTCTTACAGCACAGGCTTTTGGAAAGTAGGGACTTTTTTGAACCTGCATCAAATAACACTTAAACTTTTTATTTTAAGAATTTATTCACTTTGTGACATGGGGAATTTTATAAGAAAACATAATATGACCACTGCTACTAGCAGCATTGTATCACAAATTATGGTATTACTAATGCTACTATGTATTCTGCATTTACATTTGTATAAGCATGGGCTGTCACATTTACATCCACATGAATTTAAATGTGTGATGAGTCATCTTTTTATTCTGTTTCTCTCTAACATTGTGATCAGTGTCATTGTATAATGGCAACTGTGATTCTGAAAGCATATTTCTGGATCTTGCTTTGAATTTGTATTCTCTCTTTTAATTATTTCCATTGTATTTTTGCTCAAAATAAATAATGACTTTGCTTAATACATGATTACTGGAGACTTGGTTTCAATTACAGTTTCCTTTTTGGATCTTGATTAGTTATTCACTGCTAAGAACCCCAACAACCACCCACAAAAAGGCTAAATAGATTTCAACCAAAATGTGCTTACATTGTGATTGAAATTAAGCTTTTATTTTTTATATTTGATATTTTTTATGTTTTATATACTTTATGACAAATTCATCTATTATCTACACAGGGCATATCAACTCTCCCAGGCTAATTCAAATGCTAAACGAGCATCCAATATGCTGTTTAAGTTCACATTATTTCCTATTCTAGAAACAATCCAAAGAGAAAGCAGATTCTGGCAAGACAAATGCACTATATTGCCAAAAGCCTTCACAGATGCACAAAACTGAACTGGAGTAACATCCCTTTTTTAATCCATAGGGTTTAATCTTTGATGTGTGCTGGCCTTTGGAACTATATCAGCTTTAACTCTTCTGAGAAGGATTTTCACAAGGCTTATGAGTAGGGATGGGTACCGGCATCCGGTGCGTTCTGACATAAACGGTAGTAACCAGACCGAAAAGCAGCGCACATTTCTGTGCTTTATTTCGGTGCTTTTTTTTCCTGAGATGTCACACACTTTGGATTCCAGCCAATCATTTTACCTTTGCGAGCGTAGTAGGCAGGCCCAGGTACGTACGTTCTTTTAGAGCAGAAATACAGATTAAAAACGCCCAAGGCGAACCGGTCAAAAGTCTGGCTGTACTTCACAGCAAAAGATGCAAACTCAGCAGCCTGCAACAAGTGCTTTAAGGTGATACTGTGCAAAGGAGGTAACACCTTGAATCTGATGAAACACCTGGCGACGCATAGTGTTTTTTTTTTTTAAAAGCCGAGAAATGCACCGTATTTGATAGCTTGCTGCGAGACCTCACACCAAGCACATCTACTCCGGGTGGGTTGCCTGTTATCGGTCTCGGAGTTTGCAACATCCCCCAAAAACCCGAAGAGGAGAGTCCTGGCCCCTAGCCCTGCCAGTGTAGCAGAAATGATGACGGGTGATGATGGCAGCAGCAGCCGTTCTTCTCTGCGTGAGTTTACGTTGAGTAGGCTAACCACGTTATTACATTAATGCACGTAAGGTGAACTAGCAAACACCTCGTAGTTACATGCGGCTGTCTTCTTGTTTGATGGCAGATACTCCCTTCACCCTGGCCAAAAAAGCTAAAATGACCAAAGAAACAGTGGAAAACAGTTAAACATGAGAGGTTTTTGGATAGTTTTTTTTCCCCCCATTGTTTAAACACTGCTTCCAGCCAAGAGTGATACCATAAATCCCCTATAGCTGCAGAAAAGGCTAACATTGTTATCTTTTTACAAAAAAACAGCTGAACATGAGAGGGTTTTGGACAAAGTTTGTGTTCTTCATTCTTTAAGCACCGGTTCAAGCACAGTTTAAGCACCGGCACCGTTCCAAAAGTACCGGTTTGGTACTGGTATCGGATAAAACCTAAATGATACCCATCCCTACTTATGAGTGTGTTTTAGGGAATTTTTGGCTATTCTTACGCATGCACATTTGTGAAGTCAGGTACTGATGTTAGATGAGACAGTCTGTCTCACAGTCTGTGCTCTAATCCCATCCCAGAGGTGTTCTATCAGGTGGAGACCAGGACTCTGTGCAGGCTAGTCAAGTTCCTTTACACCAGGGGTGTCCAACTCCAGGCCTCAAGGGCCGGTGTCCTGCAGAGGGGCCGATGGCGCGATATGGCAGCCTTGCTTCTGTCAGTCTGCCCCAGGGCAGCTGTGGCTAGGGGTCCAACGATACACAAAATTCACGGTTTGGTTTGATACATTGGTGTCACGGTTCGATATTTTTTTGATACAAAAATATTTTCATGCTTTTTTAATTTGTCAGTTATTAAAATTATAAATATATATTTTAACTCAAACGTACAGTTTTTAAATTTAATGTTGCTTAAACAAAGGGATAAAATAATAAATCTATCTGATCGAGAAATCACTCATCTTTGGAAAAGAGAGTTTATTACAGAGAAATGGCTCTTTCCAAAATAAAAGCTATACTATACACTTCTTCTGGGGTATACTCTCAGCAGCATATTAAACATATCAGGTCCCCATAAGGAGAATCATGTGCTAACAGCTGTCTAAATGACTCGGGCAAAGTTTGTAGCATGCATGCTTGTTGTTTTTGTCTGCTTCCACTTGTCTTTGCACTAGGATGATGTCGACGTAAATGTGCAGTCATATTCGCTGTGTTCCCACTAGTGCTGTCAGGGTTAATCTGAAATGACATTAACGCCACAACACGGCAAATCTCCGTTAACGAGCTACCGCGGATCGCCCAGTGCGTGGGGGTGGACGGCGTCAACGCGTTAACGAGCTAACTGCGCTAACGCAGTAGTTCCCACCCATGTAATTGAGCATTGCGTGGCACATCCGACATATTGTTTTACTTTTGTCCATGACGCGCTTACCTTCAGGGTCATACGTCACATGAAGACCAAAATAGTTCCAAAGGCCAGATCTGAATGAGGGTGGGGGAGCTGGATCCTTAGCTTCCTGTCTGACAGACGCCAAGTGGTCAGACTGGGCAGCATCACCTCATCCCCGTCACACTGAACACTGGTGCTCCACAGGGGTGTGTACTGAGCCCTCTCCTATACTCACTCTACACCTACGACTGCACAGCCACTAACAACTCCAACATCATTGTGAAGTTTGCGGACGACACTACAGTGGTGGGTCTTATCACCAACAGTGATGAGACAGCTTACAGGGAGGAGGTCAGCGCCCTGACCCACTGGTGTCAAGACAACCATCTCACCCTCAACGTCGCAAAGACAAAGGAGTTGATAGTGGACTTCCGGAGGTGCAGAGAAGTACACACCCCCATCACCATCAGCGGCGCTGCTGTGGAGAGAGTGAGCAGCTTCCGGTTCCTTGGTGTACATCTGGCTGAGGATCTTACGTGGTCAGTACACACAAACAAAACAGTGAAGAAGGCGCAGCAGCGCCTCTTCTTTCTCAGGAGACTGAAAAGATTCGGCATGAGCCCCCGCATCCTCAGGACCTTCTATCACTGTGCCATTGAGAGCATCCTCACTGGATGCATCACCACCTGGTATGGCAACAGCACCGCCTACAACTGCAAAGCTCTCCAGCGAGTAGTGCGGTGCTCTGAACGGATAATTGGAGGTGAGCTTCCCTCCCTCCAAGACATCTACAGGAAGCGGTGCCTGAGGAAAGCGGGGAGGATCATCAAGGACTCCAGTCACCCCAGCCATAAACTGTTCAGACTACTTCCATCAGGAAGGAGGTTCTGCAGCATCCGGTCCCGTACCAGCAGACTGAGAGACAGCTTCTTCCACCAGGCCATCAGACTGCTGAACACGTCATAGACACCTCAGCTTCACTACTGGAACTTTAACATTATGCACTCCATACTGTACAGTAATGCCACTGTTTTGCACATGTCTCACTCTGTATATTTTATTTTATTTATTTTATATATTTTATTTATTGTTTACTCTATTTAATTTGTAAAATATGTGTACACACACACACACACACACACACACACACACACACACACACACGTAGAAAAATATTTAGTATACACATCCAGAAATGCATATACTATTATATATTGTACATATATTTATTAGTTTCAGATGTAGCCATTCTTGTATTTTGCCTGTTTATGTTATTGTATTTTGCACAACTCTGTTGCTTGTGAAGCTCGCACACAAGAATTTCACTCACATGTGCTGTACCAATGTACCTGCACATGTGATGTGACAATAAAAGTGATTTGATTTGATTTGATTTGGAGGTTGTGCTATGTGTTGGAAAATACTAGGTGAATCAGGTGTTTTTGCTGCAATCAGGTTTGATTTCCAAATCCCAGAGTAGCACAGGTGAGTGGAAATTCAGCTGTTTGGTTTTTGTTTTTCCCTATAAAACCTGCAAAAAAATGTTTAATTACTACTCCCAAAAAATAAATAAATAAATAATGCAAACCAGATTTAACCAGAAATTGGCTAAAATAAAGTGCAGAAATGAAATGGAACACTAGAACCGCGGATTTAGATGTTCAAAATACTAAAAACAACCATTAAGGTCAACAACAGAGGTATTTTGTAGGGAAAATTAGATAGTTTTGTCGCTCACCAAGTTGTTAAAGAGCATTTTCACGTTGACATTAGAGCAGGATGAAAGTAGTTGCACATACACATGTAAGACCACACAACGGTAGTGTTAAAACATCTGATAAAGCAAATGGGTGCACCTACACCACGGGAATGTTGTTTTTTGTACTTTTATACATGAATAGTCAGAGGCAGCTGGCAGCCAAATTAGGCACAAGGCATCCTTTGGTGTCTATGTCTTGACCCACCAGCCGTGATAATACTGTGCACAAAGAAATAATGGTGCTCTTTTCAAGAGCTACAAACAATGAACTTTGTTTCTCGTGATGATTTGTTTCCCTTCCATTCACGTATACTCTTATTTTCTTCAGCCTGTCAGGGAAATGTATATGCTTTACATCTATTATATTTAACCTTTTTAAACATGTATATCTCAGACATATGACTCATGGCTCCTGGGCTACAACTCATGATCGTAATTGATAAAAGTAAGGTCTCCATACATCTGAGACTATAGAATTTCTGCAGATGCACAGGAGCAGAGTAAAAATGACACCATATTGTCTATCAGTGAGCAGTTTTTCCATGTGTTTATTGGAATCTTAGTGCATCTTGCCAAGACACTGATCAAATAAATGTTTGCATGAGCACAAATTGTTTTATGTTCTGTACAGCTGACAATTTCAGTTACTTAACAAGGCACAGAAGCATTTTGTTAATTAACTGTGGTGTTGTAGTGGAAGTGCAAAATGGATTAGATTACACAAATCAAATTTCATGTGCTCGAAGCTTTTTGTACAGATTGTTGTCAGATTGATGTATAAATGTGTCAAGTTAGTTATTTGCTGTCTGATAAAGACTTCTGCTTACCAAATAAATATTTTTAAACTTTTTCTACACCGGAAACTGCAATTTGTTTTGTTATTGATATACAAGTTTTGTCTGCAATTAAAATCAGCTGTTAATTTCCCCACATGTCACTGTAACATATGATATTTTCTTAATCAAGCAAAGTGCAGACTTATAAAGAACCCCCTTGTGGATTCTAACATTTATTTTAAATTTATAATTAATTAAGACTAAGCAACGCTTTTTTGAATCCGGTGACAAGGCAGGGAAACTTCTGGCTTATCAAGCCAGTGCCGAAGGAACCTCCAAGCTAATCCCAAAGGTCAAGTCTGCTGCTGGTGACATAATATTGGACCCAGAGGGAATTAATGAAGTATTTGTAAGTTTCTATTCCAATCTGTACACTTCAAGCTCTCCCCCTCTATCAGAAGAAACTCTCCAAAATATACATTTTCCAAGAATAGATAGATCTGACGAAGGGATTAGGGGGACCTATTACTGTAGTAGAGGTACAAGAAGCCATTAAATCCTTAAACACAGGTAAATCGCCGGGCCCTGACAGTTACTCTGCAGAATACTATAAAGTCAATTCTGATCTTATGGCACCGTTGTTGAAAGATATGTATAATGAAGCCTTTTCAAAATGTCAATTACCCAAGACTTTGTCCGAAGCTACTATTTGTTTAATCTTGAAAAAGGACAAGGATCCTCTGTTGTGCAGCAGTTACAGACCAATTTCTCTTTTAAATATTGATTTTACAATACTATCTAAAATCCTCGCACTTAGGCTACAACGTGTTCTGTAACAAATTATCGCCTCTGACCAGACGGGATTTATGGCCGGCAGGCAATCAATAGGACAATTCAAGACGCCTCTTGAATATTATCCATACATCGTGCAACTCTATTCCAGAGGTTGTGGTATCTCTTGACACGGAGAAAGCTTTCGACCGCGTCGAGTGGAGCTATGAGGTGATGGATAGGTTTGGCTTAGGGGCTGACTTTATTCTCTGGGTTAAGCTACTATATTCCTCGCCATCCACCTGTATTCGTACTAACAACAACTTGTCTTTGCCTTTTCCACTTGAGAGGGGCACTAGGCAAGGGTCCCCTCTCTCACCCCTCCTATTCGCCATTGCTATCGAGCCTCTTGCAATATGGCTGCGTTTAGAGGATAGATTTAAAGGCATTACAAGGTGTGGTGTGACTCACAAACTCTCCCTTTATGCAGATGACTTGCTCCTGTACATTTCTGACCCTCTAAACTCATTCCCGGTGCTTTTTGACATACTGGACCAATATGGTACACTGTCAGGATATAAGGTCAATTATCAAAAAAGCGAGTTGCAACCCCTCAATTCCCTGGCCAGAGCTCTTCCCCACTCAATAGTGCCTTTTAAGTGGACAGAAACCGGATTTAGATATTTGGGGTTTTTTATTTCCTCTTCTATACATAAAATGATGAGGGAGAATTTTCTATCCCTACTAGAAAATGTTGGGAAAGATTGTGACCACTGGACTTCTCTACCATTGTCAGTGGCAGGGAGAGTTAACCTGATAAAGATGAGTGTCCTCCCAAAATTCTTGTATCTTTTTCAACATGTTCCGATTCTTCTTACCAAGGCATTTTTTGACAAGTTAGAAAAGATTCTGTCACATTTCATACAGTGGGGTAAAAAAGTATTTAGTCAGCCACCGATTGTGCACAATTTAATAATTTGCACCAGAGGTACACTTCAACTGTGAGAGACAGAATGTGAAAAAAAAATCCATGAATTCACATGGTAGGATTTGTAAAGAATTTATTCGTAAATCAGGGTGGAAAATAAGTATTTGGTCACCTCAAACAAGGAAAATCTCTGGCTCTCACAGACCTGTAACGTCTTCTGTAAGAAGCTTTTCTGTCCCCCACTCGTTACCTGTATGAATGGCACCTGTTTGAACTCATCATCTGTATAAAAGACACCTGTCCACAGCCTCAAACAGTCAGACTCCAAACTCCACCATGGCCAAGACCAAAGAGCTTTCGAAGGACACCAGGAAAAGTATTGTAGACCTGCACCAGACTGGGAAGAGTGAATCTACAATAGGCAAGCAGCTTGGTGTGAAAAAATCAACTGTGGGAGCAATCATCAGAAAATGGAAGACATACAAGACCACTGATAATCTCCCTCGATCTGGGGCTCCACGCAAGATCTCATCCCGTGGGGTCAAAATGATCATGAGAACGGTGAGCAAAGATCCCAGAACCACACGGGGGGACCTGGTGAATGACCTGCAGAGAGCTGGGACCAAAGTAACAAAGGTCACCATCAGTAACACACTACAACGGCAGGGAATCAAATCCCGCAGTGCCAGACGTGTTCCGCTGCTGAAGCCAGTGCATGTCCAGGCCCGTCTGAAGTTTGCCAGAGAGCACATGGATGATACAGCAGAGGATTGGGAGAATGTCATGTGGTCAGATGAAACCAAAGTAGAACTTTTTGGTATAAACTCAACTCGTCGTGTTTGGAGGAAGAAGAATACTGAGTTGCATCCCAAGAACACCATACCTACTGTGAAGCATGGGGGTGGAAACATCATGCTATGGGGCTGTTTTTCTGCCAAGGGGACAGGACGACTGATCCGTGTTAAGGACAGAATGAATGGGGCCATGTATCATGAGATTTTGAGCCAAAACCTCCTTCCATCAGTGAGAACTTTGAAGATGAAACGAGGCTGGGTCTTCCAACATGACAATGATCCAAAACACACCGCCCGGGCAACAAAGGAGTGGCTCCGTAAGAAGCATTTGAAAGTCCTGGAGTGGCCTAGCCAGTCTCTAGACCTCAACCCCATAGAAAATCTGTGGCGGGAGTTGAAAGTCCGTGTTGCTCGGCGACAGCCCCAAAACATCACTGCTCTAGAGAAGATCTGCATGGAGGAATGGGCCAAAATAGCAGCTACTGTGTGTGCAAACCTGGTAAAGACCTATAGTAAACGTTTGACCTCTGTTATTGCCAACAAAGGTTATGTTACAAAGTATTGAGTTGTATTTTTGTTATTGACCAAATACTTATTTTCCACCCTGATTTATGAATAAATTCTTTACAAATCCTACCATGTGAATTCATGGATTTTTTTTTTTTCACATTCTGTCTCTCACAGTTGAAGTGTTCCTCTGGTGCAAATTACTGACCTCTGTCATCATTTTAGGTGGGGGAACTTGCACAATCGGTGGCTGACTAAATACTTTTTTGCCCCACTGTATGAGGAGGGAAACAAGCTAGAATTCGCAAGTCTATTCTTCAGTCCTCTAAAAGTGACGGTGGTCTTGGTCTGCCCAATTTTAGACACTACTATTAGGCAGCTAACATACAAAAACTTTTACATTGGGTTCATAACGACCCCCCTGCAACAGTCTGGGTACAAATGGAAACTGCATCTAGCTGTTACTCATTATCATCAATACTCAGCTCACCACTCCCTTTTTCTCCAACCTTTATTGGAGATAATCCAAATGCTTTGAAATTGATTCACTCGTCCTCAATTTGTGCTCGCCATGCTTTGATTCAGTGCAAGGTGGTCTATAAAGTACACTATAGAAACGCAAAATTATCTAAAATCTATCCAACCATCAGTGATGCCTGTAGCAGATGCGGACTATCGCCTGCCAACCATGTCCACAAGTTTTGGTCTTGTTCGAAATGGAGTGCATTTTGGAGGAATATATTCGACACACTTAGCCAAGCATATGGCCAGACTGTCCTTCCTAACCCACTCTCCACAATTTTTGGCATTCCTCCTGACTTGAACTTATCTGGTCCCCTCAAACAGGCCCTAGCCTTTACCACTTTACTGGCCTGGAGGCTTATTCTGTTGAAGTGGAAGCTTCCCCACCCCCCAACTCATGATCATTGGGTGAGAGATGTACTCTTTAACTTAAAGTTGGAAAAACTTAGATTCTCTCTAAAAGGTTCTATTAGGGAATTTAACAAAATCTGGAAATCATTTCTCTTGCTGGTGGACACCATTACTTTACTTCCTGAGTCTGAAGTGAACTGAGCGAAGCTACATTATAATGTTTTTTTTTTTTGTTTTTTTTTGTTTTGTCTTTTTTAAATCTTACTTATACCTTATCTATTTCTTTTTCCTTTTGTTTTGTTTGGTACTTTCTCTGCTTTTGTTTTCTCTTTTTTTGCTTTGCTTGATTTTGTTTGTTTGTTTGGTTGCGGGGGGGGGGGGGGGGGGGGTTATGCTTGTTATGTGTATGGGTCCTGAGATGTTGTTTTTGTTTTTTTTGTGTGTGTGGGCAGAGACTGGTTCTCTGCGGTGTTTTGTCTAGTGTGGACCTGGTAGGGGGAGAATTCGGGTTGGGGGGTTGGAGGGTATAATGGACATACCACTGTTCTGAAATCAAGATTGACTTAGCTGTTGCTAACTTTGTATGTCATTGTTGAAATCAATAAAACAAAGTTGTAACAATATTTTTCCTTCCCACGATAGGCCGACGGGCAGGGCAGAGATAGATCTTGGTAGCCCGACTGGAAAAATCACTAGGCCCGGGACGTCGGGCTAGCAATTTTGTGAGCCCTGTATCTGATTGAGGAATCACTCATCTTTGGAAAAGAGAGTTTATTACAGAGAAATGGCTCTTTCCAAAATAAAAGATATACTATACGCTTCTTCTGGGCTATATTCTCAGCAGCATATTAAACATATCAGGTCCCCATAAGGAGAATCATGTGCTAACGGCTGTCTAAATAACTCGGGTAAAGTTTGTAGCATGCGTGCTTGTTGTTTGTCGGCTCAACACAGACAGCATAGAAGGAAAGTTGATAAAATAAATTACAAATTTTGTATTGTTCGATACATATGCGTACCGAACTGAAAGCACTGTATCGAACGGTTCAATATCGATACAAATATCGTTGCACCCCTAATATATAGTCACATAAAACCTTTTTAATCTACAACCAACTTCATTATCGACCATAGCCAATCAGTCTTAAATGTGGTAACTACCAAATTAATTGGAGTGAATTATATGTAACTTTGGCCCAACAGATTTGAAGGGAAAAGAGTTATCATTTAAAACAAATGCTTCTTGATTAGATCATCATAACCTTAATCATATAAACATTGCTTCTGTGTGTTCTTGTTTTTTTTTTCTACTTACCATTTTGTAGGTAATAATGAATTTTATCATATGACCCACAGGCATGTTCTGAGTAAGGAATTCTCTCTGGCTGGGCAGGGCTGGTTGGTAGTTGATCTTTGCTGGTGGGAAAACAAAGGTAAACCATGAATCTTAATCTGGACTAGTACTTAAATAAACAGAGTGGTTTTCATATCTATTTTAGCACTTAAAGTATTTTTATTCCAAGCCTTATTCACTCACACATTCATAGAGTTGCTTTTTTTCTATGTCCTAATGCTTTCAACTTGATATTCACACACTCACACTGCATCATTTTGCCATGCAGGCTAGAGGAGCTGGGGATTGAACCACCAACCTTCTGATTGGTAGACAGCCTGTTCTACCTCCTTACTGACAGATGCCCCAAAAACTGCCCTCTAGTGCATCACCTTCACTAATCTTACTTCATGCGCTTTACTATAAACCATACTATAACACATAGGACTAGTCTACTTTTTTTATTTTTTTTATTTTGAAACACAGCGTAAAGGAACTAAAGTTAAGACAGAACTCAGGAGCTAATCCTTCTATTGATCAGGCTTTATCTTTAATCACTGACTAGCATTAATGACCTTCTAAATAAATTGCCATGACCTACTGCAACTCTCTCTGCTGCTTGGCTTCAGAGTACTAATCACAGTGCTTACATCTGTTAAAGCTCAATCTCACTGATGTGAAGGCAGTCAAGTAACTTCATCAGTACTGTTAGAGTTAGCGTATGTCACGCATAAAGAGAAGGCAAGCTGTTTCTGTGCTTGTCCTGGCAAGTGTACCAACATCTGGCTAGAAGCCAGGCTTTTAACGAATGAACCACTGGAAGATGTGAAACATCATTTTGAAACCGTCAAGGGCCTGTCAGCAACCTCAAAATAATGCCCTCAATGCAGAACAAAATTTATGATCTTGAAGCAGTATAATTGAAAAACAGTGACATGATAAGTGGCTCAAAACTAATTTGACATGGGCACCTAGACATTCAATTGACGGCACTGTACACATGACATAAGACCTGTCAAGTGGTATCTATCCATAATACTATTTTTGACACCATGCATTGCTAAGTTGATGGCAAGGGATGTCTTTTACCACATTTCTGTCAGACAGCTGTTGAATTGCAGATAAGTAAATACATGCACTGGCATCTCACGCTTTTGAACACAAAAGTGCAGTGAAATCATCCGCTCATAAATATGCTAATCTGTTGTGACACTTTTGTGGAACTTTGCTACCGCAACTCAAAATCACAGTCAAATCAAGGCGACATAGGTAAAAGTATAAAACAGGAACAATGCAATGGCAATTTATGCACTTACATAAACATGAGCGAGTGCGAGCAAATTTTCCTATTTGAGACAGCCATCAGCTGTTTGCAGCAGAAAGAAAAATAACACTGTTGTCTTATCTTTTTAAGGTATCCGATAATTTCTGTTCTTTTTACTGTTGAGGTCCCCTTGTTTTTGGCATCTTCTGAAAAGGTGGGTTAAATCATAAAGCTTTGAGAGCACAGATTTCAGTATATACACAGGATAAATACTGATGATTTTCCCTGTCTGATATAAAAGTGGAAAAGCCACTTTGACAATAACAAAATATCCTTCACTCTAGAGCATTTAATTACTAAATAAATGGGTTTACTTAAGGCAATGATAGTCTCTTGGTTCCTCACTGGGTCCAACACTCAAGGGCTGACAGTATTTTTAGTTTTGATCGGATAGTCATTGTCCTCACATTATCATTTCTATTTGACTGCATGGACCTTTTAAAATTTGACATGTGTTACATCTATTCAGTGATTTTTTGCATTACACTGTCATCTATGCAAAACAGTGGCAAGTTCAAGAGCATCTCATAGCGTCCAAGCTATCTGCACAAATTTTTGTTCCTGACCCTTAATACTCTGACATCTGAGGATACTGCTTCCCCTCTGAGTGGTTTCCTTTCAATTTTTCATCGTCATTCTGTCTGTCTTCATTTCATGTCCTTCCTTTTAAAAAAATTCTGGCATTTGATCCTCTCTGACTTAATTTTTGTGAATGCACTCCTGGACAACAGTAACCACACTTTCTCAATTTCTTCGGGATGTGACCTGCAAGTCACATCTGCGGTTGCCTTCGGCAACTAAGGCCTCAAAATTTCCATTACTTTTTCATTCTGAATTTTTAGCACAGCATACGGTACTGGCACTTTCAGTGTCTTTGACTGTTAGAAGGATGAGGAAAGTGAAACTTGAAAAGCCACTCAAATCAAGACATAACATCAAAGGGGTGATGATTCAGAGATGCAGCTTCTGAATGGCAATTTATGAGGAGTGGTGCAAAAAAAAATCTTTTAAAAAGTATGAAAACTTCCGGCTGTCTTTTTGTAAGCTGTAAAAGATAATCATTTCCATCCTCACAAAAACAACAGAGCAGTCCACAGCGTAAGCCTCAGCAACCTGCTGTGGAGAAAAGGGAAAAAAAAATAGTGACACACACACCTTCTTGCCAGGTAACTGGCTAAGATAATTGCATCTGAAAATAGAAAAATAAATTAATGTGTCAGCTGTTTGATTGAAACAAAGGAGGAAAAAATCACAGTTCTGGCCATAATCCTGGGGAGGTATCCATACCCAGAGCTAATTTAAAAGATACAGGTAATAATGACAAATGAATACCAAAGAAATAGCAGTCGCTACTTACTATCATAAATCTGTAAGGCCATTAGAGATGGGCAGCACTCTTCATCAACCACTTAAACAAAATGTTAAAGATGGAGGTCTGTATCTATGGCCATGTTACAGCACAGACCCTTTATTGAATTACCTATGCATCCCCTTGACACTTATTGAAATTGAAGGCGCAGTAGTCGACATATACACCCTCCCCCATCCATACCTACACCACTGTTCGAGGTTTGCTGTTGGTCTAAGCAAAAGTGGACTTGAGGACAATGACCTCTGAGTCCAAAGCAATTTGTTTACTAATTAATTTAACTATGCTTTGATATTGAATGACTTTTAATTGCTTCTGAATACCTGACTGTAATCTTGACTACTAATTTTAGTGCCAGGAAACCATGCCTTACAGTTTTCTGAATAGAAATGAGAATCTAATTAAGACATACTTTTATGCAGTAATCTCTTATCTGGGCAACAACTTCTTGATATTTCGTATTACTGTTTGACTGCACAACTATTACTACAGGGCTGTTCAGGGCAACTACAGTATTGTGTTGTTTGCTGATGTTATCCCATCATACCTTTAAAATGCATACTATGCAGTGCCCATACAGACAAGTTTTATCTATTATTTATTGTAGCACTGAATATTTTACCACCACAATAAAGGCATGGCAGCTGAAAATGCTCAGAAATGAAGAATGGCATGTTTGAGATGAGGAGATATCATTTTAAAAAAAAAAAAAACAAACCTATTTGATTATACTGTATCGGTTAAATACAATCAAGCTACACTGACTGCACACACAGTGCATTAAAGCCTCAGTGACCATTTCTATTTGTTTGGATGCAAAGGACTAACCACAGCTTTTTAATGATCAGGTTTAACCCCCCAAAAATGTAGTTTGTTAAATGGTCACTTCAGACCCTTTTTTTTTTTTATATCATCATTTTTATCTTTCAAAAACTAACATCCCTACTGACCTAAAAAAAAAAACAAAACAAAACAAAAAAAAAACAGTAACGATCAATCTCCAATGACAAAAGCTCATATCGACCATGGTTTAGCCTTCCAGGAGACCAAATTTTCCATAGCAATTATCCATTGGTCAATGAAGGTTTGCAAATTATAGCTATGATTGTTTGTTCTTCAACACTTGCTATATTACTCATCAGGAGAGATGTAAAATATAAAGAGAGAGTGAAATTTATTTCCACTGAGTTTAAACTCAGCAAGATAAAAATCACAGTGCGTTAATTATCATCACAATCACTTTAGCTCCCACTTCATGTTTAATCCCTAAATTAGGCTCCATTAGTTTCATTCACAGCACAGCAGATACTGACCTAGAATCCTGACTCATGCAGTGTAAGTTGTCAAAATCATTGCTAATGCACTGTTTACCCATTTTTCTACTAGTGTAAACCAGACCTGAATGGCACATTTCCTCACCATTGCCCAAGCCTCTTCTAATTAGAGCAGCTCCTCCTGCACGAGATATGCATCCCACTATACTCAGGTACTGTGAGTTTGCAGTCTTTGAGAACTTTAGCTTCACCGCTTTCAAAATAAATACACACAGACAAGCCCACACAAACGCGTGCACTCACAGCATGTTCTACTAAGAGCTTCCTGAAATGAGAAACAGTAATACGGTGTGAAACTAAATGCTAATTTAGCAGCTGCAAAGCTCTCTGTAACTGTTGCTGAATATTGGATGGTATGCTTAATTGCATTATATTAAAAAACAAACAAACAAACAAACAGAAATTTGAAAATGCTTTTCAGGATTTTTATCTTAATCGTATCTAGTCTCAGATTCTATAAACATACTAACCTATAAACTATTTGCCAAGAAAAACATCCAAATATTTTGCATGTCCACATTTCAAAATTAACACATGGCAACAGATCCTAATTCCACATTCATCATTTTCATGCATAGCAATCTCAATATGCCGTGTGACAAAACAGTTCATAAATCATGAACATGAGTGAAAGAAGGGCTATCAAAAAGAAAAAAAACCTGACGGGACTCATTACAAAAGATGGATGGATGAACAGGGAGGTAAATACAGGAGCCAGGAACAGGTCTAAGATGATGTATTAGAAAACAAATCCTGGTGTGTGTGAATATAGTGGCACATCTTGATGCCAGGCATCCTGTAGACTCGGGAAGTTTGGGGGGTTTTCACATTTTGTAACCAGCTGCCCATTACTCCAGTGACTTTACAATTCGATTGAAATGTCAGCACCAAAAATCTGTAAAAGAGACAGGTGCTGTGCATACAGCAAATATAATTTTAGACTTCAGCCGTCAAAGAGAGACTTGGTATCATTTCGTCTTTATCGTCAATCCCACCTGGCTTGTTCTTTCTCACACCCACAAATCACAAAGCTGCCCAGGTTTACCCAGTTCCCAGAAAATTCAACCTGAAACATGTCACAAAGAGGACTTTAAGCTGCAAACCTTTGTTAAATTTACACCCAACTTCTTTTGGGAGAGATGTCGTCTCAATCACTGGGTTGACTTTGGCTTTCAAGAGTCCCTGTCAACCTCCCCACACTGATTTAGGGCCAAAGTGTGACACTGCCAGAGCAATCCATGCTGCATAATTCAACATTGCTCTCAGACCTGTCTCATTAAGGATCCTGGCTTTGGTCCATGGCTCTGACTATGAGGCTTTGAGTGACAGATCTTTTGCCAGCTTAGTACAAATAGGAACAGACTCAGTATAAGCCTGCACTTCGGATTTAGCTTCAGCCCTTTCCAAACCTGGCAAAACCAAGTGTGCTTCCAGTCACAACTTCAACCTGCATCAACTCCACCCTTGGTGTGTGTCCTACACATGACAAGCACCAGCTGGAAGGCAGAAATCAAATCCAAATCCCAATCAACATCAACACAATTTTCTACTGTAGCTGATTAGATGCTGGGGTGCAGGTATCTCTATTTCCATATGAGGAAAATAAATCAAGGGTTGAGAAAAATCCCCATATATTGTCAGACAGCCACGAGTAAACAAATCACCTGTCTGTAAAAATAATTTTATAGCATTGCTTTCCTTTGAATTTTGGTTCAGCTAAAGCTTATTACAAACAGTCCAAAATATGTAAAGCACTCCCTGCTTTGGTAACTTGAATTTAGAAAGGTTGGTAATGGCATCTTTGCCACTTTCAACTTCCCACAGCTTTCAGTTGTAAGTCATGTTAGACTCCAGTTAAAGTTTTGGCTTTAACATTTGCTGTGGTTCAGAATCTAATCCAGGCAGTCCATGAGCTGGAGACCTGAGTGTACTTCAGCCAAAGTGGCTGCCACACTCTAGAGCTGAAGAAGATTTAGGAAAATCATAGATTTATCTGCATGGATGGACAGTTTGCCACATTTGACAGACAGATGAGTGAGAAGGATATTTGCCTTCTGCATCACTGAGAATTTCATTTAGCAAGTTGACAGTGGTGGGAGACGCACACTGACCTGCCAAATGAGGGGGGCAGGTGACAATCACAGCTCTGCACAAGAAGGTGTCTGTAGCAGTCATCACCCTGGCCCACTCAGCATCCTGTTTAAACACAAACAGGAATACAGTTTTATTTTAAAAACTAAATTTCATTTTGTTTGATATGGTAGAGCTGTTTTAGGTTACTTCTTTGATCGATTTTGGATATAATTTATTACCAATACAGTATACACAAAATGAAGTTCCTTGCCCTCAGTTGTTTGTCCCTTTGTTCTGTTGAATTACCTTTTTTCCCCACCACGGTTAAATTCTGGGGTTTTGTTTTCCATTAAGCCACATTATATAATCATCTTGTTATATATGTGTTGTATATATTTGTTACATTAAGTGAACCGTAGTCCTTGGAGAATGAGTTATGAGGAGAGTTGTTAAATGATAAATCATATTTACTTGTCTGTGTTCATTAAGTATTCCACGAATGTGCTTTTAGAGATCTTTTTAAATGAAGAAAAGTCTGGATTACACAGAGTGGTCAGTGAGACTAGAAATACAGTATATAAAAGCATGTACATTACATTACAGCACATTAAAAGAAAATCCTGTAGTAAGGGGGTTGTGGTAATTCTTCTGTCTTGTTTTTGGTCTATTTCTATTTATTTCACAGCTGATCATTGCAAAGTTGCTTTGAGTAGTTAGCTCTATCCTCATAGTCTAATGGTATTGGCCATTCCCAGCATCATGATAATGGCAGAGTACCCCCTCTGCCATTATCGATGTAGTCATCATGATGATGTTAATCACATGCTATAGTTTCACTCACCAGTCTCAGTTTTGATTGAAACAACTTTTAAATGGTGGTTTATGGAGGTAGAGGCAGTGTCAAACTATCAGAAGTAGGAATTTATGTAGACATTTACATCTAAAGATCTGAGATGTAGCTCTTTGTTTTTCACTATTTGGTTTTTTTGCTGTTTCTGTAAGTGGCAGTGACCTTAATTTGCTAGATGTTCACAACTTGGAAAATTGTGGTATTGTGTTAACACAAAGCTTTTATAGAGGTGGTCACACATACTGATTATCAGTTAATCAAATGCTTTTGATTAACAGCACCTGGTTTTTAGTTACCCTCTTAATCCCTAAGAAACCAACAACAACCTTTTATTTGTGGCACTGTTTAAAGCACAGAGTTACAAAGTGCTTCACATTTTGGATAAACATATCGTGTCATATCAAACATATGGTCTTCCATTTATTCCTACATACTTTCACAAGCATAGGTGAAATTAGATGTCAGTTATAGACAAAAATAATAGAATGATGATTAAGGATAAGACAAGCTATTAAAAAGAGTTTTCAGCAGCTTGTAAAAGAAACCACTGATTGTGTAAATCTGATGGGGTACTCCAAAGTTTAGGAGTTGAAACCTCAGCTGTGTGGTTGTCTTTTTCCTTAAAATATAAGACCCAGATCAGATGATTAGAGAGGCTGAGGTCTCAGTAGCTTATATATGCAGGAGCCTGTAGCCATGTTGCGCTTTACATGTTGTTAATAAAAAATTCAGAATGACTCTGAGTTACTTATTGCTTAATGACAGGCTTGGCTAATGATGTGCATACCCCCTGCAGAGTGTTCTCCTCTGGATGTTGTAAAGAGGTCTTTCTTTATCGTGGAGCCATCAAAATGTCCGTGCTATCTTCCTGATGGATTTGTTAGAATGGCTTGTTTCAGTGACATTGAGAGGTCCTTTGACCGCATGCTGTGGGTTCACAGAAACAGTTTTCAAATGCAAATGCCTCACTTGGAATCATCTCCAGACCTCTTTACCTGCTTAATGTATGAAGAAGTAACAAAGTTATAGCCCATACCTCTCCATGAAGCAGCTTTTGAGTCAATTGTCCAATTACATTTGAATCACTGAAAGTCGGTGTCTGCATATAAAAATGACTTTTTTTCTCAGCAGGTAAAGCAATTTTTTTTTTTTCAATCCCTTAAATTGAAGCTGGTCCGATTTTATAACTTCAGATGGCGTCTGATGGAGTCACCAGACACATAAGTTAGAGATAATGGCTGTGCTTTCATTTCAACTGCATTTAGGTGTAAAATAATCATTCTCAGCGAACGTTAGAAAGAACAGAACGTCTGCACTGTGTGAGAAAGAAAAATAACAATGACTTTCACTGGTGCACCTAACTCTCCAGGCAAAGAGGTTGACCTCTAACTGCAAAGCAGTGCTCATGTATTTTTAATCAGTGAGTTTTATTTTAATTTATTTATTAACATTTAATTGTAGGGGGGAAAAAACTAACTGCTTCCTTTCTGATTCAGCATACTCTGATTGACCATTTTTACAAACAGACTTGCAATGACATGAAGCTATAAAAACCAAAAATGGAAGAATTCTTTCACGTTCTTCAGTTAAAATAGCAGTTTTTCAAATATGTGTTTGATTGAACCTCAATTCAACTTGAAATTTTTGACTGTTCAGTGGCAACATTGGGAAATAGGGTAAGGTTACTAAAAAATGCTTTCAGAGGAGGCTGAAGCTTGGCATTTGTTCCTAGTCCTTAGTAGTACTCTTAATTCGTTTGTCTCCATGCTTCGCGAAGGCATAACTCCCAGAGTTACAGCTGGAAAATGTTATAATCAAATGTGAGATTTTGTCACATGCAGTTATTTTCTGATATCTTTTTCTTATTTTTTTGTTTTGTTTTTGGCAAGGCCATATGTCTGTCGGCAAAAGGTTCCTGAGTGTTATCGCAGCCTCACCAAATGGGACATCTCTGTGTGAAGTATTTTGAGCTTCTCATGCCTGTATTTGTTTCCTTTCTGTGCTTTGCTTCATCTTAAGTGAAGTGAAAACTCCCAATTGCCCGTAGCTGTGAATGTCAGTGTGAATGTGTTTGTCTGTCAATACGTGTTAGTGCTTTGATAGGCTGGCAAAATGTCAAGGGTGTGCCCCGTCTTTCACCCAGTCTGTGCTAGTACACGCTATTGCCTTTTTGTGACCATTTACTTCATAAATGATGCAGTTTTACCTTTAGATATTTTCTAAGTAATTAATATTTATCAGGACTGAGTATATTTTTCATTTGATTGTTTTACTTTAGACACTTATTAAAAAAAACCTCTTTCTTGAGCAGCTTTTTAAATTTTTGGTCTATAAGAAGTAAATTTGCAATGAAAGACAACATAATTTAAGATTTTTGTATGTCTGTGAAAATCTTTATAAAAAGATAAATAAAAGTGCAGGTTCCTTTGTTCTTTGGATGTTGGTTACCTTTTATTCCATTCTCAGTAAAGATGATCCCACACTGCTTCAGTTATGTTGAAGTCTAGGCTCTGGGGAGGCCAATCCATGCCTGATTGTGTCCTATTGTGTTTTTCTGTTTACAGTAGATGTGTTTTCACTGCATTGGCAATGTGTTTGGGATTATTTTCATGCTGAAAAGGGATGCCATCGGCAATCACATGTTTTTCAAATGGTGATGTTTTCAGTCCATTCCTTGTGTAAACCAGCTTTTCTGTTCCTTATGAATGGCTTCTTGACACTGCCTCCATTGAGAACTTCTGATGAGGCTTCAGTGAACAGTAGATGGAACACCTGGAGGGCCAGATGCATCTCTCAGGTCCTGTGTCAGGTCTTTGCTGGAATGTTTCCCTATATCTATTAAGAGGGCATGACTTTCAGATGCTGTTCATCTGCTGTAGAGTTTTTTTTTTTAAGGTCTTCCACTTCTTCTCTTGTCTAGCAGTTTTCTAGGTTTTCTAACACTGCAAATCATGCCAGGATTTGTCAGCTAATAAGTCTTTAGGAATAAACTTGTTGGTGCAAAAATACTATTTTATGTCTGTCAAACTGTGTTACATTTGGCATTTTTCATAGTTTCAACAAAAAAAGGGAACAAATTGTATTTTTGCGACAAGCTGCTAGTGTCACAGTGTCTAAAGGTACAATTTAAGATTGGTTCTTTGCTAAGTTGTCTGTTATGTTTAGAGATAACGGTGCAGTGAAATGCTTACACAACTGCTCGTGACCTAAAGAAACAAAAAAAAAATGCTATGAATAAGATAGGAAATAAATGTGAAAATTAAAAAGGGTCAATTTAACTATGAAGGAATAAAATAAAATATAAAAATTAAAGTTAAAAATGAAATGACTGTACAACAACAAATTAGAATGAAGGGTAAATTTAACTGGGAAAGAATAAGATAAAATATAAAAATTAAAGTTAAAAATGAAATGACTGTACAACAACAAATTAGAATGAAGGGTAAATTTAACTGGGAAAGAATAAGATAAAATATATAAATTAAAGTTGAAAATAAAATAAATCACACATGCTATGTGCACTTTCTATGCTTAAATGATTCATGATTACAAGGACTGGACTGGAAAAGCCACCAATCTTCAAAGCAAAAACTTTGAAAGACCTTTACAAAGCCTGGAGAACAATTTTTCAAGACCACTTTGAAAAATGACAAGAAAGTCTGGCTTCTTGGAAGCAAAATCCAAAGAAATGAGGGCTGGTGTGACAAAGTGGATGAGCAGTTGCAATGCTCTCCATTTGTCCCATATGTGTTTACCTTTTTTTTGCACATTATGCACATTATTCTGTTTCTATTTATTTGCTATGATTTGCTATTTGTCAAGTAACATTGCTGCACTCACTATCCCGGGTTTGTTTGTGTAAGCGTTCTATTGCCGGCAAATCAAACATTCTGCAAATTAAGGCAAATACTCAGTTACATGTCTCTCTATATTTTATTATGTTACAGATTAAGTAATTTGTTCATACTTATAATGCTCTTTCTTTTCAGTCTTCATGAGGGTCAGGTGTGGGGAAACGCCTGCCTAGCATTTCCTCATTTTAAAGTCCTGATGATGTCACACGTGACATCAGCAGGTCGAACGAAGTGGAAGTGTTTCTTTGTCCATAGAAATGCTTCCTTTTGTTTGTGTTAAGGTTTAAAGGGACTTGTTGAATCTTTTTCTTTTCCTTAATACAGCCATTTAGTTGTGTAAATGTGCCAATTAGAAGTGTGACGTTTTGTGTCTTTTTAATCATCTGTGTAGAGTTTTAGATCCCTCAGTTCAAGTGAGTGGTACTGCCTTGGCTAATTGAAGGGAAACTGATGGCCCTATTTAAAGCCAGTCTCTACCAGATTCAGATGAGAGAGGAGAGGTGAGCTGTGTTACCAGATCCATGTTCTGTTGAGGTTTGTTAATTGAGTTACTTTGGGGGAAAGTTTTGTTAAGTTACACATTAAATTAAGTTCACTGTAAATAAATTGCTCACGTCTGGAAACCTGAAATGTCTGCGTAGTCTGCTTCCCTACCACCTTCCTTGACGTTCGAGTTTGACTACTTCACAGGTGGATCAGGGTTTCTAGGGAAATGTAAATAAAACACAACTCGAGCAACTGAACTGTAAAAATCACCAAAGAGTGAACTAACTGAACTAACAGAGCATGCAGAACATTTTGGTTACTGCCTGTAAACTGTGGCAACTATGACTCCCAGTCCAGGCAGATAACCGGGTACTAATGAGAGCCGTGATAACTAAGAAAGGTTGAGGGAGCGTGGGGCGTGAAAATGAGAACAAACAGCCCGGAGTGTGGAAAGGCATATATAGTCATCCAACCTGAAGGGGACTATGAGTTGTGGTTCAGAGACGTGAAGTGTTTCTTTTATTTTTGTTTTTGTTCAAAGTAAATATTTGTAGAATATTTATGTCTGCACAGATTTTGTGTCAAAGTTGATGGCTGTAGCTATGGGTGGGTTGTTGTTTTTTGTTTTTTTTCAAACAAGAAAATATATTGATGAGAAGCACTGCATTTACATGGAGCCCTCTTAGTCTCTCAGCTGTGGATAAAGGAGACATTCAAGCAGAACAGACAGGGCCTTCACATGAGACAGCCTGTTTCCCTACTGAGGAAGCTGTTATCTCTGTGTCGCGCCTCATCAATCCCTGAGTGTGTCGTTACTGTACCCTACCTGCCATATGGCTGTCACAGCACAACCCAGCCGGACATTCTTCCATCCAACACGGTCTGCCAGACACTCTGAAAGCTGTTGGGTGCCTCCCTGTGGAGAGGCAGATATTAGACTTCAAGGTGTGCTTAAAAACTATTATTATTAATTAACAAAATACTTGACCCCTGCAAATGATCGATTTTTCTATACATTTCAATTTGCATTGCTCTCAAGTGTATTTCTAGGAAAAGTTTCCTGGTTAGTCTTCATAAGCCAGAAAACTGACTTCAGGTAGGTTTTTTGTTTTGTTTTGGGGGTTTTTGCACCAGTGTAAAACAAAATATGAGCAAATGTTCACAGCTGCTTAAGTAGAGAAAAAAACAACAAAGAAGTGATAATGATACATGCACACAAATAAGTGCTGAGGTCGAGAGGAAGGATAAAATACCACAGGAATAAGTTTCTGTTAAGTTGAAACGCTTTTTTCAGTTCACATTTGGTGCCGTGTCATGTTCAGTGATGCTGCGGTACTCATTCCAGGCCATAGCGAGGATGCAATTAAAAGAAAACAGCTCCAGATGATAACAAGTGCAGGAAGTGTGCTAAAACATAGGTTTAAACATCAAGCACTTTGCACCATTTAGCCAAAGGCCTTCTTTTGTCAATTACTTTTTATGCCCCTTTTTTGGCTCTCAGCCCATTTTTACACATGACCATTGTTGGGAGGGAGAGAAGTTTCTGAAGCAATAACACAAAAATGGATCACACAAGTTTTATGCTTCCAGAGGACTTAAAAAGTGGAAAAATCCAATACAAGACTGCGGCTTTAAATGCGAATCAATATTTCGAGGACAAAGGGAGGCAGTGGGATTTTTGGGACATGGATTGGGAGGTGCTAAGTTTAATAGAAAATAAATAAATAAAAAGGTCAGTGTGGCCTGAAGTTTTGAAAAAGCACTTGTGCCAACAATATTGAGTGTGGGGAATGATAATAGGTATGTACCTTTATCTTGAACTCTTGAGCACAACCTGGAGTGCTCTCCAGCAGCTTCAGTAGCCCTCCAGCAGCTGTAGCATACATCAGGAAGAATAGGAAAGACATCTGGGATGGCTCAATTCCAAAGACAGACCTGCTACACAGCCCGATTTCCTCTTTTAGTTCTGTCATGGAATAATACATACTATAGCCTTCACACATGCGATAATAATACACATTTTCCTACAATGACAGTATAAAATTGTTATGAGCTAACCAACACAGAGTACACTGTCAAAAATTCAGCTTGCTACATGAAAGAGCTACCTGAGAGGATGGTAATTATCACTTCTGCAATTATCCTGTCAAATGTAGATGCCTTTTTTAGTGTTCTCTCAATGAATCTGCCGATGCAGTGAGTCACTTGATTTGGCGTAAAGAATTTAATCATTAATAATCTATGCAGCACCCACAATGCAATATCTTGACAAATGCATGCCAGATTTTCTGACAGGGGAGATTCCCAAAGGATTAAAGCACGGTTCCATGCCACCATTATGCTTGCATGCATCATTGTGAGCAAATTCTTGCACATATTTTATTGGTACATTTATCTGCAGTGGAAACTATTTTCTTTCCTAATCTTGTTTTCTACTTTTTGAAGATGAGATATGAGGAACTCAAACTTGAATCTCTGGAGTCTCACCAGAGGAGCTCGACATGTTTGCTTGAGAAAGATTGAGGCAATGAGAAGGTTAAAGGCACTCTTTAAACTGACCTGCAGTCCAAGCGTGTTTCTCAATGTACGTGTGCAGCGTCATGCTGTCCAGTTCTTCAGCATTTGGAGTCTTTGAGGGATCCTGGACGCATACTGTTGCGCACAGTCTGTCAATCTGAATGCAGAGGAAAATCATCACATCACACCCACACGTGATGGTTCACCACTGTGAACCAAAAGTATCCCATTGATAGAGATAATAACAGAAGAATAGCTCAAGGCTGCCAAATAGGATTTTGCCAGTGCAATTTTCCCCACAGTATATTCTTCCTACTGGTACTCTAACCATTTATCTTGGACTCAAGATTTTCTGGTACTTTGCTATGTGGTAAATGCACTTTTGTCCTATAAATCCAAAAACAGAAAACAAAGTATCATTACCATATTGATTTGAAACTTTTACATTTTTATTGGATAATAAAATTTATTTT